>NC_137122.1:43570619-44015529 GCF_949319135.1 Squalius cephalus | reverse complement strand
TGTGTCCTGAGACACAGTAGCAGGTCATATGCATGAGTCGGCGCAGACACAAAACATATCGGACCCATTTGAATTCTGCACAGAATGCTGTAGCCTATTTTAAAGCGATGGAGGAGATTAGGAGGAGAAACGGTTAGAGATTAGGAGGGAGCTCAACGGATCTGGCTGAGCTGTGATAAACAAAACGCTAATGGCCACTTTAAAAAAAAAAGGGGAGGAACTGTTTGATATGCCCTGCCCTGTCTTCCTGTTTCAGTGGAAATTACATCACACATTGAATAATGCTACACTTTTCAAGGCACTTCAGTGGGTCAGTTTTATTGCACACCTTTCAGCCAATCAGAATCGAGTATTCAGACAGACCATGGTATAAACTACAAGCATGCGCAGAACGCAGAGTCTGACTAACAAATCTATCTTATAACTCTTCCTCATAGGGTCATTTCAGAGTTGTGCGAAGTCAAGTTGTAAAACATTCTTTTATTGAAACATATCACAAAACATCCTTTTTAACACGAAACTTTAACGAGACAATTTTTTTTTAATTATAGATAAAGAGAGGAGGTCTTACTTGGTTGTTTATACCGCCAGCAGTATGTACAAAGACTGGATGCAAGTATGATTGACAGGAAGACGGCCCCGCCTACCACAGACAGCACTAAAGTGACGTCCATAACTGAGAAGACAATGTCAGAACATCAATTTATGGCAGTATTAGGCCACAACGGAGAGCAACCTTCTTCTGAATCTGTGGTTTCAGGTTAGAATGACTAACCCGGAGAAAGGTTTGCTCATTTTGCATAAATGAAGCAGCAGACAGCATGTGAAAAGTTAGGTGAACTCATTTCATTTGGTTTATATGAAACTGACCTGTTTTAACTATATAAATGAAACAACAGTGAGATCATCAGAGATGATTTGTTTAGGTTCTTTTTGTTGTAGCGACACAAATTTTAAGAAACAGCTGAAGATCCAGATCTTCCACGAGCTCTTTAAAACATTACTCTGAATTTATTCTTTATCACTTAATACATTCTTCTTAAATTTGAAGAACTACATGCTTTAATTTCCGCCATGCACATTTAGATCGCTTAACTAGCTTGCATCTCTCTGGATACTTTGTATACTCAAATAATTAAGCTTTTTTTTTAAGATTTAAGCAAATTTAATTAATAGTAAAAATCCGTAATTGAATTGAATAATCCTTGCGTATTTTGAGTAATTGAACAATCCTTAATCAATTAAAATACGTAAGGATTATTCAATTTGATGGATTTTTACTATTAATTAAATCGCGTAAATCTTAAAAAAAAAAAAAAGTGTATCTTTGTCTTTCAGAACTACTAACGGTGCTGTTGATTTGACTAATCGTTTGCTTGTACACTGGAAATATCCTATTCTTAATCAGTATCATCTTCTTTTCCAGTAAAAACCAACACATTTTCGAAAATAACATATCTTAAAAATAAGATTGTTTCTTCAAATAAAGGACAGTTTTAGACAAAATCCCTTTCAAGATATGTACAATCCAGGTTCTGTTTTAGCCCTGTGATCTTTTAGAAAAACCAAAATTAGTCGAATTTGACTGTTGACAATGTCAAATAGCATAAACAATGATCATATAAAGAATTCTCACCTGTGTCATGTCTATTGCATCTCAAATAATGTATTGTGCTTGATAGCGTTTTGTGGAAATTACATTTGAAATATTTTTGCAATAAAATGAACTCCCCGCCAAAGATTATTTTATAGCTATAGCATTTTGTGCATCATAAGTTCACAAAGATAATTATTTTCACACTTTGACACATAATTAAAAATGGATAAGTGATCTTTATCTTGATTTCTCTTTATTCATCACGTCTGATTTCGCTCTTCACTGATACCGTTGCCTTCATGATAAACAACACAAATTTTAGAAATCTTTGTTTAGATTATTATAGTTTCAAATATGGAATTCTCACATATTTATGTATTTTTTCACATTTTAAGACTGAAAGGCTTGGTTTAGACAAGGGTAAAAATAAATAAATAAAAACTAGAATCTACACACAAAAAAGAAACTTGATATGCATAAATATAAATTATGAAAGTATGATAAAAAATGATGGCCTACACTTTCTTATTTTAGAATAATTTTTCTTCTTTATTTCTTTTCTTTTTTTTTTTTTTTTTAAATTTGGCATGTTCTTTGGCACCCAATACTGTATTATGGTAATTTTGACTAATCAAATCATGACCTGATTCAACACAACAGGACTACTCATTTATATGCATACAATTATTTAAAAAAAAAGTTTTCAAGACCGTTTTAATGTGACCAACTAAAGCTAAAAGCTAAAGTTAATACTAAATATGTTCGTTTTAATAGAAATCTGGGACATAGAAGCGCAGAAATTGAGCAAACTCCTGTAAAGATATTTTATGAGATATTTGGACTTGTTTTCATGAGTATAAACACCACTGTGCATATATAGCCTATATATATATATATACACACTGCCGTTCAAAAGTTTGGGATCGGTAAGATTTGTAATGTTTTTAAAATAATTCTCTTATGCTCACCAAGGCTGCATTTATTTGATTAAAAATACAAAAAAAACTGTAATATTGTTAAATATTATGACAATTTAAAATAACTGTTTTCTATTTGAATTTATTTTAAAATATAATTTTTTCCTGTGATGCAAAGCTGTATTTTCAGCATCATTACTCCAGACTTCAGTATCACATGATCCTTCAGAAATCATTCTAATATAATGATTTGCTGCTCAAAAAAACGTTCATTATTATTATCAATCCTGAAAATAGTTCTTTCTATTGATTCTTCATTCTTCAAATTCAAATTCATTCTTGAACGCCGTGTGTGTGTCAGCTAATTTAACACCATTACGTATAACACTCAGATAGAAAACAAACTCCTGATTACCTCAACATGAATCAATGTGCATTTTAGTGGAAACAGGCTCTTCTTCTCTGTAACATTTCTAAAAATCTCTGAGAAGTCAGCTCTTTTCAGATGATACGTTTAGCTGGTTTTAATCAGTCAAATTCTCAATCTGCGAAATTTCACTCGGCATCACCTTTCTTGCAAGCTTTTACACACCTTTATATATGCTAGTGTGTGGCTGTCTGTGGTTGCATTCAGTGCCAGGAAACGGATTTCCTGTATTTTGCAGTTAGATGAGAAGAAAAAAACGACATATTATGAGAGGTTTGGGCCTCTCTTAATCCTAGATCTGTCAAGTTATAGAGAACTACTACCCAGAACCCCAAAAAGCAGGCCAGATGGCCTACACTTTCTTATTTTAGAATAATTTTTCTTCTTTATTTATTTTTTTTATTTTTTTATTTGGCATGTTCTTTGGCACCCAATACTGTATTATGGTAATTTTGACAAATCAAATCATGACCTGATTCAACACAACTGGACTACTCATTTATATGCATACAATTATTAAAAGTATTCGTATAACTCTAACACATGCTTTACAACATCATTAAGAAAAGGTGTGAGAGAAAAAAAAACCTAAGAACAATGCATGTAATTGGCTTGACAAAGGAAATTGAGTGTAATAACGAGGTTTCATTTGCGGTTGAAGACATCTTTGACCCTTGGATCCTTATCAAACTACAGCCATATAACAAGCCAGCAATTCTGTATCAGTCAGTTTAGAGTGACTGAGCTAGTAAATAAAACGTCTAAATAATGTGATATATGATCTAAAAATATATATATATTGAAACATTTTCTTAATATGAACTCCACACCCAAAATTAAGGAAAGTCACCATTCAAATTCATTTTTGTCCTGATAGATGTTATAAGCATGTTACTTGCACAGAAGAAAACCAAAGGTGTTGACAGTAAAGCTTGGACTGCAAACTTCCTCATCTCCACTGATTAAGATCGGCATATCATATAGGATCTCTAGAGTTTGTGGAGTTTCGGTTTGCAGAAACTAGATGTAAATGAGCATTACTTCACTCAAACTCAAGCTCTCTGTATCGTATCACAGAAAACTTCAAGAGTATTCCACATATAATTATGCCGCAGTTTTACATGGTGAACAGAAAAAGTAAAAAGCTTACCGATCAGAAGCAGCAGTCAAGTCAAATCAAGACACCACACTTTCTGCTCAGCAGAAACCTGCAACCAAACTGGAGACCAGTTCACACGCACGCTGTAGATGGTAAAAATCACACCTAACTCACAGCTCACTATGAAGGTGCCACCATTTTTTATTCTTCCTCCCACACAAATCACTACTTGTTCATCCGTTTTCTAAACGACCTCCCAACCCAAACTTGAACGATCCCAGTAGTCAGTCTATTAATACGCTCATATCTGCTGAGAGGTTCCTTAGGTTTTATTAATTAATACGAGACGTTGAGGTGTGTCCTGATCTACAGGGCCTTTGCTGCAAAGAACTTAACTTTTAGGTTTCTCTCCTCGCTGCACTTGCTCTCTGCATCCTCATAGGCTCATTGAAAGCGCCGTTCCATCACTTGCACCAGTCAGCATCTTTTCCCCCTCTTTTCATCTCTGTAACTGGCTGCTCTCTCGCTCATTTCACCTCCCTTCCTTATCTCGTCTCTCATATCTGAAGGTTCGCTTTCTTGCTCGGTTTTGTGTTGTCATGCAGATTTGATTGCTTGTTTTAGTTTTCTTTCTTAATTTTCATCATTTGTCAGACGTTGGAGAGCACTAAATGAGCATGGGTAAAAGACGAAGTCAATAAGGCACCGTTTTCTGTAAAACCTGTTTTCAAAGATTATAGATTATTAAAAGTGCTTTAAAAGATCGAGATTCATTAAGCTGAGAATTTGAGCACATTAGAACAGAATCATACTTTTTTCAATGTCAGACAATAATAATAACTGGTCATTTTAAAAGACAATTAGTCATGCTTTATAATGTTCCACAATAAAGTTACACACAATACACACAAGTGTTTCCCCTGCAGTTTCATGAGAAATGAATGAGTTCTAAACATGTCAAATTAAAAACTGTCTGTTTAGAGCTGTAAGAGTTAACTCTGCGCTTGGCGGACAGTGAGTCATAATTTCTCAGTCTTGCCTCCCACTCTTGTGGCATTTTGTGGCGTTCTTGTAGCCTACACAAACACAATTGACAGGAATGACATATAGGTACAAGTATATTCTCACATGCACAACAACATCCACCAAATGCTCCACTGCACGAAGAACGCATGTTTCGATTCAGGCTCTTCGGTTTTCATAATTCATTCACGAGACTAATTTTCACAGCAAATTTACCAAACAGGCTTGCATCTCTATATCCCACCTACAAACAGGAAACCACAGCAACTGAAAAACCTTATGATCGTCATTGTTGCCACTGCAGAGAGAAAGAGGACGCAAACATGCAAGAGACGGAGAGAACGATATAAAGAAGTAGTTAAAAAAAGACTTGCCATTATTAAGATATGCTGTAAGGAGAAATAAAGAGAGTAACAGAGAGAGTGAAAAGAAATTCAAACAGACACAAATAAGATTACATTTCTAATTTAATATTTAGAAAAGTTACAAAACAAGATTAGCAAGCAAATTATGTCAAAAGAATGCACTAAAAACTGCCTTCATTTAAAAAATAAAATAATAATTACAGTACAAATGGCACGTTAAAACATGCCATGAACCAGGCCATCGCAACAAAAGTATGTAACAATATTATTTTTAAAAATATCATCAAACTAATTAGTATCTGAATAATGCCATGGTCGCATTAGTGTTTGTTTTCTGGTTCCGTCCTAAAAGACTCCGACAGCTCAAATGTAGTATGGAAGAAAACATTAAAACAAGAAGAAAGTGGAAAGTTTGTAAAGGCAGATCACAGACATCTGCTAGTTTTGATGAAAACAAATGCAACAGTAGTTTGAGAGTGAACGATTTGAAAAATCAATTCAGGTCCCCTCCAATTTACACTTGAAATGTAAAACGCGGCTCGATGAGTTTTAATTAAAGGTTAAGAAACATCCCCAACATATAACCTCGTGTGCCTCTGTCTCGTCCCAGGCAGAATGGTTGATGGCACACAGGACTTCCAAGTAAGATGTAAGATGTTGTTAGTTCATAATGT
Organism: Squalius cephalus; assembly: GCF_949319135.1. Lineage (NCBI taxonomy): Eukaryota > Metazoa > Chordata > Actinopteri > Cypriniformes > Leuciscidae > Squalius > Squalius cephalus. The sequence goes on along the minus strand of NC_137122.1, from coordinate 44,009,427 downwards.
TCCCAAAATCAATATTGGCGTTAAAAAATATAAGCATAATAAATTACTATAAAACTCCATATTGTGGAGATTGTCCAATCAGTGATTACTTGTCTGACACTGCTCCAGGATTGGCTGCTGATGGCACTGGCTCTGTCTGCCAAAGCCAATCAGAATGTTGTTCCCCATGTTGAAAAGCATCCAAATTCTTGCATCATCTCAAATTAAAACACTTGACACTGACACTTTAGTGGACCTGCCTCTCTTAGGGACAACAATCGGTGCGTCATCTGGAAAACAAAGAGACATCAGTATATTAGATTTCTAAAGTGCCTGTAATGACCCTGAAAAATCAGCATGTGAATAAGAATTATAACAACAAATAAATTCAAATAAAAAAGGAAAAATGGACTTGAAAGTAAATCAGTATTTTAGGAGGGGAAAAAAATGTAAGAGGAAAAAAAATTAAATATTTCAAGGTTGATGTCTCTGGACAGCATTTGTGCTGTCAATTATAGTTAGCTAAAACTAAAACCATTTTATAAAAAAAAATAAAAAAAAGTGAAATAAAATAAACATTAGTTGGCAAGACAACATTTTTCATTTTTATTTAGTATAACTACTCATTTAGCTATACATTTTAATTTAGTATAATACTAGAAAAACAAACTAAAATCTAGACTCAAAGTCTAATAAAAATACAAAAAACACAATCAAATTAAATGAAAGTTAATCAAAATAGTAATAAAGATAATAGTATCTCAGTTATACTAAAATAACGCTGCTGTCAGATAACTGACTCACTGACTGACATCTTCTAATTAAAACAATAATACTTCATGTTAAATAAAAGGATTTTCCGCAGAGGAACTTGTGTACAGAGTTATGTCAGGACAGTCATACACAACCTCAAATAAAAGGACTAGGATAAAGTAACTGATTAGAGAACATGAAAGTTGAAAGAAAATATTCAGTGGTTGAAAACTGCTAAAATAACTTTTACTGTGCATACAACTGCAAATCTGAACAAATGATAAAGTACCGGTATACAAAACGCTAGCGGGTTTTGTGCCGAATTCTGTGACCATAGTAGGTGCTGTATTGAGCTAATGCTAATCCTAACCTTATACCTTGACCAAGGCTACTTGTGCCGAAACGTTGGTAATAAATGTGCTTAAGAGAGTGTGTAGTTATTTTTTCTTTGCATCAAGATTTTCCCTTTAACTTTCACCTCATAAGGTGTGTGTTTGCTTTGCTGTTCTTATGAGAACCCTAACCCTTACTGCCACTACATTATGTTTACGGTCACATAATTCACTATAAGACCGGCTCCAGGAGAGAGTGAGACAGACAAACAAACCATATCATCATACAAGGTTTAAAATATTTAAATAGAACTAGCAGTAAAAAATTTTTTTTATGATTCAGTATCTTAGTTGATATTACTCGTCAAGTTCTGATTTCTGAGAGACGCACCTCATTTCATTCATAGAGTTTACACTCTATACAATTTACAACTATATACAAGTTTAAAATGTTTAAATAGACATATCAAATAATAGAAAATGTGTATGATGTACTACTTTACCATCATTCACTTCACAGACTCATTATTAGTGTAGTGAATTTTGGAAGCCATTATCAATGCTTTTCAGACTAAGATATTCGGCTTCGGGCACATCCCTTGAATTTAACTAGGAATGTTTTTTTTTTTTAAATGGCTATTAATGATGTAATAATTGATCATTCAAATACACAAAATAAATAAATAATACATTTATAAATATATACACAGAATAAACAAAATAAATAAAATTAATAACTAATTGGATTTGGACAAGAATATCCTGAAAATGGCAAATTCATTGGAAATAATCAGTAGCACCTCAATGCAGTTCTCAAGATCCAGGGGGCGGGGTTGATCCACATCTAAGGGGTGGAGATGGGTAGGTTTAGGGATCAGGGGCTGGAGATCGGTAGGTTTAGGGATCAGGGGCTGGAGATCGGTAGGTTTAAGGGTGGGTTTAGGGATCAGGGGCTGGAGATCGGTAGGTTTAGGGGTGGGTTTAGGGATCAGGGGCTGGAGATTGGTAGGTTTAGGGGTGGGTTTAGGGATCAGGGGCTGGAGATTGGTAGGTTTAGGGGTGGGTTTAGGGATCAGGGGCTGGAGATTGGTAGGTTTAGGGGTGGGTTTAGGGATCAGGGGCTGGAGATTGGTAGGTTTAGGGGTGGGTTTAGGGATCAGGGGCTGGAGATTGGTAGGTTTAGGGGTGGGTTTAGGGATCAGGGGCTGGAGATTGGTAGGTTTAGGGGTGGGTTTAGGGATCAGGGGCTGGAGATCGGTAGGTTTAGGTACATGTAAGGTGGGAGGAGTTGGATCTGGATCCAACTCCTCCCCCTGGATTTCGTGTTCTGCAGTGAGGACCATCTCGAAATAATAATGGCCTGTAATCTAAGAGAAGACTGTGATGTCATTAGTGATATCACTCACCAGAGGGGATGTAGTTCTCAGCCAGATCTCTGTCTTTCTCAATGAAGAGGGCCGTGGCAAGGAAGAAAGCTCCGCCCCCCACAGCCACGAAGGAGCACAGCAGGAGTGACATCTGAAGTGAACGAAACTCCCACATGTATGAGTCCGACTCCTTTATCGAGTCTGACACCTTAATAGGGGAAAACAGACCACGTGCAACTTCAAATGTCTTTTTAAAATAACTTTTCTGTGCATTTGTGAGATTGACGTACCACTCCTATGAGGTAAGGACTAACAGCGTCGCCCAGCAGGTGCGAGAGCACAATCTGAAACGCTTCTGCGGTGGAGCGACGTGTAGGGATCACAACATACTGAAAGAAAGAGAGAGAAATAAGGACATAGAGAAAGAGACCTCATGTTATTCCACACATATTTCAAAGTAAATAATAGTTAGGCTATTAATGGGGCAATAAACGTTTACATCTTGATTTTTTGTTGTTGTATTTTTAGCATTTTAATCATGTATTTATATTAAAAACATAATAATATAAATAAATAATTTTAAGTCCTTCTGTGGTTCCACTACTTTGTAAAACTTTGAATATAGTGTGCCAGTGATATTAACTACTTTTATGGTGCCTTCTTTGTCATTTTTTTAAAAAGTTTGAAGTCATTGAATGGCAATAACTGATTAACGTTTCTTCAAACAAGTCTAAAAAACAACTAGTATACAAGTATGCAAAGACATGAGGGTGAGTGAATAATGAAATAAAACCATCTTTTCATTATTTTTCAGAATTGGAATTTTGATTAAATGGGAGGAAGGGAAACTCACCAGTAGGATATCTGCAACAATGGCCCAGTTCATAGACAGGAATGTCTCACCCAGGAAGATAAAGACCTGATGAGAAAATAAAATAGTCAACCACCATTATGATCAGCATTAAACTGCCCTAGACAGAAAAACAGCACTGAAGTCAATAAAAAAACATTTCCTGGAATAAGAGCTTTCAGATAAAACCAGGTCAGAGGAGAGGTCAGGTCAGGTCAGATGAGTGACTTACATAAGTGGCTGCAGTGCTAGCTTGGGCAAACATAATGGACAGATAGAGAAAGGGAGCAGAGAGGAGGAGTCCTGCAGCACAGACTAGGGGATCAGCTCGAGGGGTTCTCGTCCTCAGCATCTTGCTGGCTTGCACTCCACTCGCGACGCCCAGGATGCCCGACACAACTGTGATGCCGCCAAATATCAGACTGCAGAGCAGAAGAGATTAGAAGAACATTACCAGTGCATGTTCTAAACAGAAGTATATTTACAATACAGCATGTGCAAACGCAGTACTCTAAATGGTAACGTCATAACAGTACCATAATACTACAAAGACATTAAAAAACAAAACAAAAGTCGGTGCGAATGTCATGGGGTGTATCTTTAGAGAGAGATGTTTGTGTGTGTGAGGGTCTGGTACCTGTCAGAGTTGTCACAGGGGATTTTTAAACACGGCTGCTTCTCTCCTATGAAGACGCCTGCTCTGAATAAAAAGGCAGGGGCCCACAGGGCAAGTGATCCTGTCACAAAGGCCACCGCAGTGAAGCCAAACGTGGACAGAATAAAACTTGGACTGAGACAACAACCAAAAAAAAAAAAATTAAAAAATAAAGAGGGAAAAGGGAAAAAGCATTTAGTTCAGCAAAGAAACAAGCAGTCACTGTGTAACTTAAATATTTTTTTTGTTTCAGCGTTTTTTTGTACGCACAATGAAAGTCAATGAGGTCCAATGTTGTTTTGAGCCCCACTGACTTTCAAGCTACTGCCAATAAAATGGAAACATTCTTAAAAACATGCATTTCTAACAACGGCAGTCACCGAGAGCAATGCTAAAGCTACAGCTTTATGATAAAAAATTACCCTGAAATCTGATAAAAATTGCTTGTGGTTGCTCACGATTAGATATCTTATAACTGATCATATCAGAGGCTGCAGTGTTATCAGCAGTAATTACTTAATAACTGAGGAAAAAAAACCTCAGTCAGAACAAGCAGCATTATCAGATATTGAAAATTTCCCTGCGTGACATCTAAGGCAAAGGTCATGACTTATAAATGATGCTTTAAAGGCAACATGAGCTATCAGTGACTCACTTCCTGCAGAGTGCTTTCAAGTCCACTAGCCAGCTGGTTCTGTGCAGCGTGTGCTCCGGGCGAGCTTCGATAGCACCGCGCATCGGTTCCTTAACCACAAACAACAAGAGGATCACGGCCAACAGCCCCAGACCAGGGGTCACCTAAGGAAGAGAAACAAACAAATAAAAGGAAGAGAGACACAGAAAGTGGGAGAAAATTACAAAGAATTGTTATCATATTTTATTTCCAAGTGTGATTTTGTGGTGAAAGCAGCGTGTATTATGTAATCCACCCATAGACAGATAAGCAGTGAAAGGTTTGGTGCTGCAGACGTACCCGAAGAGCCCAGTGCCAATCCCCAGCCATTTCATCCACTTTTGAGCCCACGATATAACCCAGGCCACTGAGGAAAGAAAAGCCAGCAGATCTGAATGAGAATTGGGATGAAGTCTGGTCCACACTGCAGCTTATGCTGGCAGAGAACTGCCCATTTAAACAGGAAGTAAATATCTGATTGACGTATCAAGTGACCAAACACAGTTAGATCATTAAGATGATGTTTAGGCCTGTGTTAATGTGCAATTTGAGACTCTAATATTCAAAAGTTTGGGGTCAGTAAGATTGTTTTTTTTGGTTTGTTTTTTTTAAAGAAATTAAGTTTTATTCAGGAAAGACGTTAAATTTATCAAAAGTGTCAATAAAGACATAATTTATAATTTTACAAATATGTTTTTTGAGCAGCAAATCAGCCTATTAGAATGATTTCTGAAGGATCATGTGACACTGAAGACTAGAGTAATGATGCTGAAAATTCAGCTTTTGCCATCACAGGAATAAGTTACATTTCAAAATATATTAAAATAGAAAACAGTTATTTTAAATTATTAAAATAATATAGGGTAATTCCGTGTCAAATCAACCAGAGGTTCCCAGCTGGGTAAAATTCAACAATTTGAACTTTGAGATCCCCATATCTATGGGACTGAACCTTGGAAATTAAGATTTCAAAAGGAAAGTTTTCAAAAGGAAAGTTACAGGCCTGCAAACTTTGGAAAAACAATATTTATGGCACTCAGAAAGTTATGTTCTATGCAATTGCGTTGATAAAAAAAAAAACACGAGATACATTTCTAGTTTCAACGTTATTTGTTTTTCAGATATTCCTCTTCAAAAGAAAAAAGAAGGCCCATGTTTGGTTTTTGACCACTGAAAATGTTTACAATTTACCAATTTACTCATGGAGCCACATTAAGATCTCCATATCACTGGGATAGAGCCATCCAGGGCCTTTAAAATAAAGATACCAAAAGGAAAGTTTGTTAAGAACCAGAATCTTTAATACTTCTTGAGTTAAAGGCACGCAAACTTGAGGCAAAAGACACAAGAAGTGCTTTTTGCCATTTTTTGAACCACCATCGTTGGCATATAATGAAACAAAGATTGCGAAAGTCAACAGACTTAACTAATAGACCTACCAATCTCTGTGTAAAAATAAAATAATGCTGCTGCCATCTTTCTAAAGTCATTTTACCCCTCTGTAAATTGGCTCCAAATCTACAAAATAGTGGATTACTCAGTAAATATACATCTGTGACAATTAATATTTGGGCTTTCATCATTATTTATGTTTGTCTTTCTTCAGAAATAAATATTAACAAAATAAAAATTGAGCTGGGTGAACTTTCGGAAATTTGGTTGATTTGACAAGGAATGACCGTATAAGTAATAATACAAGTGATTATATTTCCCAACATTTCTGCTTATGAATAATTGTTGAATTTAATTGAAAACGTATTAAATATTTACACAAATTAAAAAAAAACCAAGCCTTTCAGTAGAAGCTGGAAATGTTTTATTGATATATTTATTAAATTTTAACAGACAGGTTTTTCTTCCATTTTGTGATGTACATCCGAGGGAAAGACTATTGGAAAAGAAAAGGAAATGTAGGAGGGACTTTGTTCAATCCACCAGTTGTTGATTGGATGGAGGAACATCTGAATTTGAGCTTGCAGTCGAGGGTAAGTAAGGGCCGGGGTTTAAGCAGACTAAACGATTGGAGAAGTACGGCATACGTCATGAGAGAGAAGTCTGTCTGTCATTAAGTTGACATTTTGATTAAGAACCAAGAAAAAATTAAGATTAAGATAAAAATGACATGCATGGATGAATTATTTACAATAAGATCAATAACATGCATTTAGAAAATAGAATTTATTTCATGTCGACTTTAATTATCCTCACAACATTTAACAAATCCAGTGACTCATTTGCCCTTAGAAGTGCTCACCAGCAGCAGCCGCCAGGAAACTTACAAATGCAACTCCATTTCCTGGACTGAATAAAACTGATAATGCAACTGTGTGTGACAGAGTGTGAGAATGTGCATAGAGCTAAAGTGTGAATAACCTATATACCAGTAATTCGACTGGCAGTTCTCTCTCTCTGTGTGTGTGTGTGTGTGTGTGTGTGTGGTCCCACCTGCCCACTGGGATTGCAAAGTAGAACAAGGACAGCATGTTGGTCCTCTTCTCTTTGACGAACAGATCAGCGATGATGGTGGGAGCAATGGTGGAGTAACTGGCCTCTCCAACACCCACTAGCCCTCGAGTCAACAACAACGCCCAGAAATGCTGAGAGAGGATTTATCCTATTAGTTTACTCTACAAATCACACTTTAAAACATAAATACACTTCAGTATATGAGACACCGCATCAGAGACTGAAAGCTATTGCTTTGAAACAAAGTCTTTGAGTAAAATGGTATTCACATATAAGAGTGAGGTTTAACCCTTAGGCATCTGGATAGCCTAAAATGTTTTGTGTAGGACTTACTTCTTTGCTAATGAAGGAGCTGGCAAGTGTCACCAGACACCAGAAGAAAATACCCACACTCATGATCAACTTCCTGTTGTACCTGTCACCCAGGTATCCAAACACAGGAGCCAAGAACATGTAGCTGCATATGAAGACTGAAGGGCAATAAAGAATCAAACAAAGTGAAAGAAAAATTTAATAATTAAATAAATAATAATAAAACCAATTTTACATGGTATGAATCTGCTCACCTGTCTGAAGTAGCCCTGATTTTCCATCATCAATGCCGAAGAAACGCTCAATATCTGGAAGTACACCTGAAAGAGAGGAAGTTTATTGTTATCACAGCTTTATTACTGACCAATTCATACACTGTTGCGCATTATACGTTTTTAAATCTTTCTAGAGTTATGTACAAAATCAAACATTGGCAACCAACAAGAAATCTCTTTTTGCTCTACTTTTGCATTTATTACTATTACTTAACCTTTAAAAGAGCAGTGTTGTTATTAACTAAAACTATTAAAATTGTTTTCATTTATGGAAATAAAGCTAAAACAAAATAATCATGTAATAATGTGAATACAGTGATGAAGAAAAAGTTGTAAAAAAAAAAAAAAAAAAAAACCTTCCACTATTGGCATTGAAATACATGTGTGCATGATTATTTTGATAATATAATAATAATATATTAATATATAATATATAATAATAATATAATAATATATGAACGTAAATGTTAAGGTTTGATTAATCTGCATATCAATAAATGAAAATTAGTTCCCCAAACCTAAACAACTTATTTGCACGACTGCAAACATGAATATTAGATTATCAACTTAAAATGAAAATTAGAAATGGTGCCAAGGCAAATACCCTTAACTTTAAGTACTAAAATTACTAAAACTGAAATAAAAATTAATTAAAACTAAACAGAAATATTAACAAAATGCCACAATTACGTAACAAAATGACTAAAACTTAAAATATACAAATAAAATCTAATTCGAAATTTGTATAAATACTATAATAGTTCATAAAAAAAATACTAAAATAACACTGCATTAGAAACAACACATAAAAACTGAATATGAATTTTCAGAATTAGTGATGTGATTTACAAGTGATTCAAAAAGAACAATCCAGACTAGGATAATCTTATACCATGAACATAAAGCACATTATCATGGGTGTTGATGATTTGTGCCTTTGTCTTGTGCATTTGATCTGGATGAAAAGGGAGCACTGATGCGCTGAAATCTAATAGCACTGGTTACCTGCCACAGTGAATCTGTCCATATAGTTCAGCAGGTTGATGTAGCAGAGTACAATCACAGTCAATATAGCTCTCTTATCAGACACTCCACTGGGAGACTCCTCCTCCTCGGGCTGAGGAGAACCCACCCCATTGTCAGCCGGCACCTCCTCCTCATTATAATCTGAGAAGAAGGGTGTGGTGTCCGCAACATCTGTCCGTGACATCACTGCTGCCGAAAAAATACATAAAGATGACATAAAGCGAAAGTGCCAGTACAAATCAAAGTCTTCGCAATAATACTGCATAAATACAGATTAAAAAAAACTTCTTTCGAACATGGATGGTTTGGTCTACCACAATCACATCCTAAGGGGAAGTAAAACCATTGACATTAGCCTACAGTGTTAACTGCTCAAGAGCAAAAAAAAAAGACCAAAGTCTACTACTGATTATATTACACACAAAGATTATTGATCACACTATAATCTCAACCTCACATGAGAATGATGAAAATGCTTATAATTTGCATGCAAAAAAAAAAAGCGAATGAAAAGTTGCTGTGACATTAAAAGAGCGTATTTGATTAGTGACCATATATGGTGCAGAATCTTTTTCTTTTTTTTCAGTGTCTGAACATTTTTATTACCTTCTTTTTTACATTTACAAAATTCCATAATAATTTATTTCAGGGTTTAAATGAATTTTTTTTAAAAACAAGTTTTTAAACATGGACTTAAACTTTTGATCCCCACTGTTACCTTTGTGTGAGATAATCCATTTAAAATATAGACAAGCAAGACGATGATGAATACTGAAAGAGCTCTTTGTTTAAAGCCCAGAAGCCATTTTTCTAGAATAGATTCCACTGGGACAGGAGTCATGATTTATATTCATAATCTAGTTTGTCAGGAGTGTAGTTTAGATGTATTAGGAAGAAGACACATGGAGAGGGAAGTAGGCACAAGCTCGTGATGCGAATTAATCTCACCACAATGTCATGTGAATACAATTATGAAAAAAAAAAAAAACGCTGCAAGAAAACTGTATGAGTGCACGATTTTGATAAATAATATATGAACGTAAATGTTTAGGTTTGTTTAAAACAGTAAATAGATTAAAATCAGTGCCCAAAGCTAAATAACCTGTGTGGGATAACGTGTCAGAAGAATCTTTAGCAGATTGTCAGCTGAATCAAAGTAAAACTGAACCGGTTTTTGCTGATATCTGATGCCTGGTGTTGACCAACACTAGTCTATGTACAGACATGATGCTGATTAAGCAACATATTCCACTGACAGCGACAAAAACACACACAAAGCGCGGTATTTCATTATTTTGGAAAAGGCACAGAAAACGGTAATGGTGGTTTATTCGTTTAAAAAAACACAACATTGGAAAAGCAAAACATTCAATTACAAAAATAAGGAACAACCTTTCACTTAACATTGTTGACAGACACATGTAAATCACAAAACCTATATAAAAGATCGATTTAAACTGTCTCCCATCTGATCTATCCGAGACTGTTTACTGATCGGTATACAGTGTTGTTTACCTGGAAAATGCCAAGCGACGTCAGCGGTGTCCTTAAAGTTCTTCTTCTGGACGCTGTCGGGCTCCCTTTGGGTTGTCGTGACGTTTCAGGATCTTTACCTTATCTCCTGTGTGAACATTTTTGAATTGCAGTGGAGACTCTCGAAGCGAACTGTGTGCAGCTGACCGACTTACAGTTTAGTTTCTGGTCTACAAGCTCAGTGCGACGCCATGTTGGAATGACGCAGTGCTTCCGCTGCACAGTCATGTGAGCGCTCCCCCCTCCCCAACCAACAGCCGCTGTCACCCTCACTCTCTGCACTGGGTTGAAAAGATTAAAAATAAATACGATTTAAAACCGTAAGTGATAAGGATATTCTGATTTGGGCACGTAACTGGCTCTTTAATTCATTTTATGTATAATTCTGCGACTGTGAATTAATAATGATGGTACGGCATCTATACATTATTTTAAAAAAAAAACTTTTCTTCCGCTCTTTATGCAACAAAAGATGTAAACAAAATCACTAGTGAATCTGAGTATTTAGTTAGTCTCTACTTTTTGTGCTGATGAAAGCTGGTGCTTTATCAGCACAAACTAATGTAAAGCAGCGATTAATTGGTTGAGCTGATCAATGACCCGAGATAACATGGGTTTACATAAGTGTGTGAAGCTAATATTTGCTGCATTTAATATAGGTTGTTGCTGGGTCAGAAAAGTCTCTGTAAAGTGACAAAATGTCCCTGTTGTTAATTTCTAAATTTACTTATCAAATAATTGATATATTCCCAAACTCAGAGGCGAATGTTGGCCTACTTACAGCTACTTTTGCATTTGATTTTTAAAGGTAACATCTATAATTGTTCAAGTCGATAATTTTTTTCAAATTATTAATTCAATTTAATTATTTGACATAAATGAGTGCGATATTGTTTCATAGATTTTTTTTTAATCTATATTTTAATAGTATGTTCTCATAAAAGTAAAATGCCCCTAAAAGCCAATTCTAGTGACACAAGTACTGCATACAACAACAAAAACATCTTACAAATTTGTCATTTTATTATATTCCATTCAATCAATTTTTTTTAATTAAAAAATCTATTTTTAAATAAATCTGGTGTATATACACAATGTAAAACGGATTTATATTGTTTTTGCATGTCCTCAAACGTATGCTGTTCATGGAACCTAAAAAAAACAAAAACATTTGTCTGTGGTTTTTTCAGCACAAGTGATAAAGGTCTAAACCAGGGCTAGGAAACGTCGGTCCTGGAAAGCCACTGTCCTGCAGAGTTTAGCTCCAACCCTAATCAAACACACCTGAACCAGCTAGTCAATGAGGCTACAGGCAGGTGAGTTTTTCTCAGGGTTGGGGCTAAACTCTGCAGGACAGTGGCTCTCCAGGACCGACATTGCCTACCCCTGGTTTGAACAAATGTCAGACATCCTTTACAAATCTTTTTCTTCCTCCTTGCATACAGAACACGGTGTTGAGAAAGCACAGAACTCCCAACAACATCAATAGTGTCCGTCGTTCAGACCCAGACTTCGATGACGTCACCGTCCTCCATGTCCAGGTCAGCTGGAGTCTGATCATGTGTGACCCTTGACCCGTCAAAGAGAAATTTAGCCCTACATCTAGCACTGGCAGCCATACCAGAGACATACTGAGACAGGATGGACCCTAGAGGAGCATTCTTTAAAAAAAAAAGAAGAAAAAAGCACTGAGCACTAAATGTCCTTCACAAAAACACAAGTTGCACAAGAAGAACATCCAAAAAGGCATACAGTACAGACCTTTTGTAGGGAATACTCCTGCACAGACGCTTTCTCTTTGCCTTGCAGTCGCAAAGTAATAAGATCACGTTTGTCACTCACTTCTTGTTTATTCTCTGTTACAACACAATCTGGAAGAGACAGAAGGTACAAACAGGATTTGCATGAAGGTTTCAGGAAGTGTCATTTATAGGATGTTTCCAATTAAAAACATTCAAAAGCAATGGAATAAATGCACTGCGACGCATGCTAATGAATTCAGCTCAACATTCCCACTGTTTTCTATTACCTATAATGTCAGCTATGCCGAGACCCAGCTCACTGACAGACGAGTGAATAGGGAGATCTATATCTTTCTTTAGTAACAGAATTTGGCTGGTTGAGACATTGAGTTTGATGGCCAGCTGTTCCACAGCTTTACTCAAAGGAGCCGTCTGCAATCGAAAGACACTTATTTAATGATGACAGTCCATTAATTTGCCAGCTTAAATAAAAAGGTAAATGTATTCATATTCATTATACCAAACAAATGTGCCTAAAAAAATGTGTTTATTCCACTTACAGAGAGTATTGGGATTTTGTACAACTCTGTTCGGCAGCGGAATTTTAGCGAAATTTCTCGCGCTGAGTCTCTGCCCTCAGTATTCAGGGGACGTCTTTTCTGTTTGCTGTCAGAAGAAATGATGATGATGTCATCATCATCATCATAGTCATTCACCGGAGACGGAGAGTTCCTGTATTCAATGACAGCTTCTCGAGGCTCAGGGGACAGACACACAAGAGAGCCGATCGCATTCAGTTTCCTGTTGAATTCTCTGGAACAGAGACGGAGAAAGAGAACAAGAGAATGTCAAACCTGTTTACTCATCTCTGGCCTTACTAGCGGTTCATTTCATTACTTCTAATATTGTTATTCATTTCTGTTTCCTCCTTCTAATTTCTGTCACGACAGAATTAAAACACTCAATTTTGCATAAGAAAAGAACATCACTCTAAAAGAGAGATCAGGACCATCACTGATGATGTCCCTCACCGTATTTTTGGGTTTGCTCGTTGGCTCTGCTTCACTGGTGGACTACATGGTGGTGGGGGTGGAGAGGGAGAACGAATAACTTCTCTAAAGGTGAGGAAGATGATGATTAGATGAAAGGACACAGCTTTGAGTAGGCTAATCAATCAGCTGATTAACTGGCCTAGCTATAGGTGCGTTCACCCCATGTGGAAATTACTGTAATTACGAGATCCCAACTTGTAAGAAGCATTTACGTCCTCGTAGAACTCGTAATTATCGTAGAAATTATCGTAGAGCTCCAACTTGTACCATGTGACCGCTGAATTCATTTAGGCGTTATATGTTGTATATACATTTATTTATTAGGCGTTTACCATAGAAAGGCATAATTCCGATTCCATGAACAGCTCAGAGTAAAAAGTCCCGTGTTGTCATCTCGAAATAACGGTAATTACAACACGGCATGAACGCAACATATGATTCATTTGGATGTCAAGAAGCTATTTTTGAGGCAGCTGTCACAAAAACAAATAACATTTATATTGGCTGCATAATGACTATTTTTTTATATGCCAAGAGAAACTAGACTAAAGAAACTACACTGAAGTCAGTCTGTGTACTTACTGAGCTTCACTCTGTTCTGGCTCCTCCTCTGAGCCACTCAGGTCAATGCTGATTGGCCGTTTCACTGCGCGGGGTGGGGAAGGAGTCCAAAGAGGGCCACCCTTTTCCTCATCTGGTATGGTAAACAAAAACAGCGAGGATGTTATTGGATTAAATCCTACTAACAAAATGATAAATATCTATAATAAAGAGTCTACAAGTAATGAGAAGTATTACATAAAGGCAAGATATACACGACCATTCAAGAGTTTGGGGTTGGTAAGATTTTCTTTATGTTTTTGAAAGTGGTCTCTTATGTTAATGATCTTATGAACACCGCATTTATTCGATCAAAAAATACAGTTAAACAATAATATTGTGAAATATTATTACAATTTAAAATAACTGTTTTTTATTTTAATATATTTTGAAATGTAATTTATTCCTGTGATGGCAAAGCTGAATTTTCAGCATCATTACTCCAGTCTTCAGTGTCACATGATCCTTCAATGTCATTGCTGAAAACAGTTGAGCTGCTTGATTAGTAATTTTTTTTTTTTAAAAAACAGTGATTGTTTTTAAAAAAAACTTTTTTTCAGGATTTTTTGATTAATGTTACGTTCAAAAGCACTCATCTCCCCAAAAATTTAACATTAGTGTATAAAATGTGATTTACTCAGAGGTAACAGTGAAAGTTTTGATACCTGTGAGACTGGTGTTTTTGAAGGTTATTGGCTTCAGATTTAAGGAGCTGTTGACCTAAAACACAATCATATAACATCTGAATCACCTTTGTTTGTACCTTGCAACACATCCATTCCAAAGCACCTAGATTACAGTCATATTTTAAAACATGTGGTAAAGGTCATCAACTATATGTTTCAAGTCATCAATGACTTTGATACACCCACCTTGTTGGAGTAAACAGGCACGTTTGTGATGGACGAGGCGTCGATGATGCGTCGGCGTTTGGGAGGATGTTGTTTTGGAGGGTCTGAAACAGAAACACTCTTATCCCCGACACTGTCTGATACCTGGAATAGAGAGAACAAGACAACATATTTCCCATTTAATCTCATTTTGAGTTTCAATAGGAGTTATAACGGTAAAATAGATTTAGGTAACTGTTAACGGTAAGTTATAATCGTAACATAAGCGAAATAAACTGGTTTGTTTTGCACTGACTTGTGTAACAGCTACAGTCGAAACTGTTCGGTAAACCGGATAAAACAATGTTTAAAGGACCTAAGCATTATTAATAACTCCAAATGAGGCTGATTTAAGGTTTTGAATGTAAGCATAACCGTATGAAACCAGTGCTAAATAATGTTGTTGTAACTTCTCTGAGTACAGCAAACTTGAGGCTAAACCTAACACATTTATTGAATAAAACCTTTGAAACTGGTTTACATTTTCTATGTTGTTGTTGTTGTTGTTGTACATTTATCAGTTTGACAACTGATTAGCCAGCGGTGCTATTGCACAACACGACAGGCAGTTGCGGTATATAGATTACATATTCAGATCGTTTTCTGATAAGAACTCTTCAAACGTCGTGTCCATGTAAAATGTACAGAGTAGAAACAACTCTTTAAACTTTATCCTGAATAAATGTTATACAAAAGATCTTACCATTTCAGCCATAGTCCGCTTCCGCGCGCTCATTACCATGCGCAGTCACACTACGCTAGTCAGCGTGACGTCACAGGACAAAGCCTCGGTAAGTAACTGCGCACTTTACTCTCTCACCCATTTAAACGCTCGATTATTTTATTAATGCGGTGAATATTAAAAATTTAGTAAGATAAGGTGGTTTGTTTATTTATTTCGAGACGTAAATTACTTAGTTACAATAACAGCTTCATTCTATAATACAATACTAGAAGGATTGTATTATAGAATGAAGATACTAGAGAAAGAAAAGGTCTACTCTAGAAGGAGGGGTGTAATGTTCATTTTCAAAAATGTAATAATGCACCATGAGAACAAGGATGTAATTCAATATTCAACATGAATATGAGAAGAAAAAACTTAATGTATAATGTGTGGCTCTGTATATCTGTGGTGTTATAGCCCTTTTCAAGATCTATTTTTAACATTTTAAAAACATGCATCACTCTGCCTTTATAAATTACAGACAATAGATGCGTGTGCCTTTCATTCACATGTAAAGGGTTTATTTCTTTTAGCACAATTCACTTGCAGTTGGTCTCTTTGTATCCAGATCCACAAAAAACATCATACAAAAGATGCAGTAGAAAATATACCAACACTATATACATGATAACAGAAAAAGAGGAGGAAAGCACATAAAAACAGAATGGATGCTCAATATCCTGTTTTCAATCACAACAATCATGCGGGGTCTTTTTGCAAATAATGTCCCATTGTTCTATATTTCTGTCACTTCTTTTTGTTCTCTTTGCAGGCCACTACATATCGCTGAGCAACGTTGAGAGGTGGAGAATAGCCATCTGCATAAGATGTATCCTCAAACAGCACTGAGTAGTCATCCTGGGGCTGGAAAAGAAGAGAGACGCGTCATATTGTGTGGAATCTATTATTATTATTCTACTCATACACAGTGATGCCATAAAACCCATAATAACAGACTCTCAACATTAATCCCATGAGGGTTTAGAGAAGCATCTTTAGAAATCGTGATAACATCTCAGTCTTTTAACTCTTTTCATTCTTGTTCCGCTCACCCGATGTGGCGGCGTGTGGATCAGAGCCCTGTAAAAGCAAGTGGTCTGTGGATAGAGGGCCAGCACCAGCTGATCTTTACTGAACAGGGCTTCTGGGTCGGACTCTGGGTTTGCTTTCCACTGTGGGAGAGGAATGATTCTTCTCCGACTCAACGTGTGTCTCCTAAATAAAAGAGAAAATGAGACAGTGAAAAAAAGAGGAACAACGAACAGCTCATAGTTTGTTTAAAACCACTCCTGGAATTTCACTACAGTTCAAACGTTTGGGGTCAGTTTTTTTTTTTTTTTTTTTTTATGTTTCTTGAAAGAAGGCTGCATTTATTTGCTCAAAAATACAGTAAAACAGTAATGTTGTGAAATATTATTACAATTTAAACATATTTGAATGAATTTTAAGCATCATTACTCTAGTGTTCAGTGTCACATGATCCTTCAGAAAATCATTCTAATTATTTGCTGCTCAAGAAACATATATTATTATTATCCAAGTTGTACAGCTTTTTTGTGAACACCATAATAAATTTTTTTAGGATTCTTAGATGAATAGAAAGCTCAAAACAACATAATTTATTGGAAATAGACATATTTCTTAACATTATAAATGTCTTTGCTGTTACTTTTGATAAATGTAATGTGTCCTTGCTGAATAAAAGTATTAATAAAAAAAATTAACAGTAATGTATGAATTTAGATGTGGGTGAATATTATTTAAAAAATGGCATTGAACTTACTCTTTACCCTCTTCATCAATGTCATCCACTTCATACCTGATAAAAGATAACATCATGATGCTACATTATCATTTCAAACCATCAGGTTTTAAAGCTACAAGTAAATATAAATATACAGATCAACTGGAGATCAACTGGTAGATGATTACTTGTTAGTGGAGTGATTGTAGCTGACAACTTCCGCAAGAATCCACTGCTCATCACCATCCACAGCCTTCACACGTGCTGCCACCTTGTCCCCCTGCTTAGCCACATAGTCACTGCTTGCTGGTATAGCGCCACACAGTGGTGGTGGACTGAAGGAGTAAGACAGGTATGAATTAATGAAATGTAACAATCATTTTGACTTGATTTATGACCATATCTAAAACGAAGGGAACATAAGAGATAAACCAGGAGACACTGAATGGTACCTCTCGCCAGGTTTGCCAATCCAAAGAGGAAGGGTCATGGCTGACTGTTGTAACAAGGTCATCAGGACACCTCTGCGCATGGTCTTCCTGGGTGGGTCGGTGTCACTGTACACTCCTGCCATCCTGGCAGCTGCAGAAAGAGAAGGGGTCGATTAGCTTCCACAACTGTTCAAATGCACAAGATTACAAACTAACATCCAAAACTTACCAATCCGTCTTTCCTCCAAAAGAGATTTAATTTCAGCAATCTTGTCAAGTGCCCGGTGAAGTATACTGTGGGAGGGATGCAGATAAATCTGATCATTTACACCTGACATAAAAAACAATAATTTCTTAAAATGGAACTGTTTATTGAACCTTTAGGGGGGAAAAAACACACAAAATTTGCATATGTGTTTTTTGTGTGTGTTGAGTTTCATATTTGATACAGCAGAATTTGGAGCTCATACTTTAAAGGAGGCAAAAACACTTTCAGAGCCCCAAATTTAGCAAAAATATGCCATTGCTGATATTTATATGGCCAAAAAGTAAGATGAAATTCTGATCGCTTGTAAAGTAAATCAAAGAGATCTATTTAAGTAAAAAGCATATAAATATCAGATGTCACTCTATATATGTCTTAGTAAGGTGACATTTTAATACTTAGTTTTATAATTAAAGCTCTGTAGTTTTTAATTGTAGGGGGCAAAACATAGAATGCAATGCAATACAGTGATGATTGAGAGAAATAAATAAACTTAATAAACATTCCTCTAAACATGCCTTTAGAGTCTTTAGAAATCTGAGTACCAAATATGAAGTAGGCTAGGCTTATAGGGTTAATGTTCAAAAAGTCTGTCTTTCCAGTCAACACATTTGAAAGCCTTGGGCAAAATTACCACAAGATGGGGCTATATAATCACAAGATGTTCAAGATGTTTCTTGTGAGAAGAAAAACAAATAGTCAACACAGAAAAAGATAAAGTCAAGAACAGATCACCTGATAAATCATCTTGTGGTCATTACGTATTTCTCACAGTGAAAATGCATACTTTGCATTAAAGTAAAGTGGTGCTGCAAGGGAAACCAAATGCAGCAACAGTCATTCAGCCTCAGCCTTACCCACATTCAGCCTCAGCATCAGCTTTAGCTGTAGTGTAAAGACCCCTCAGCTTTGTCCTATAATACGGAGAAGCTGAGGAGAAAGATATTAACAGTTTTAGTATGGAACAGAGATCTCAGACAAGAAATAAAATTCAAATATACAAATATGAGAGAAATCCAATTTGAAAATAATAACATGCTTTATCGCTTGAAAAAGTTCTGATTGTAGACAATGCAATAGGAAAACATGTCTCACTCTTATTTTCAGTCTGCATCCTTTCATGTGTTTTCTGGATGTTGAGAAGGTTGTGCTCACTTCTTGATCGCTCTTCCTGTGTATTTAAGAGAGATTAGTGTATAAACACTGGGTGAAGGTACGGGGTGTTTCCCGAAACATATAAACCCAAACTACAGTGATCATGCATGGGAAACAGAGTAGTGCTCACCTGAGTCTGCTTTATAAGCTGATGCAGCTCATTCAGCAACTCTGCGATTTTGGTGTCTGCTGAAACTAAAGCCATTGTATCTGCAAGAAAAAAATTATTCCAGTTATATATAAAATCTGTGTGTTTTGACCCCATTTCATTATGTCCCACTTTACAGTTTAAACCTTAAACAGCACCACCGCGTACATAGCACAAAGCAAAGATAATGTTGTTATAATGCATTCATTCTAATAATAATGCATTTAGGTTTGCGTGTTTTTTTTATTTATCTCAAATCTACATACATAATAGAGCGCCATGGATTGGGTGGATCTCAGATCACACCCTCCGCGCGCACACAGATAGGCAAGAAAAGCGTGAATCTCACCTTCAAACACACAGTTTCGCGATGCTCTCCAGATTAACCTTGTGTATAAGTACACGAACTATAATCGAAAACCATTTATTTATTATAGTTTCGCTTTCCTTAACGAATTTTAGGATTTGTTTTCGCTTTGCATTGATTGGATAGCTTTGTAGCTAGGCCTCGTACGGACACATTGAGGGGACAAACTTCATGGCATGTTTTCAAAACGCCTTATTGAAAAAGAACTACTGGGTGGGGAGTGGGGACCAGTCATCAAATTCACGTTTGAGATGTTTTAACTAAACGCATCTTGCATTTTTGCATTTGGTACCATTGTTTTGTCTCAAAATACACATCAGTAATGTTTTTTTCTTTTCTAAGGCACATTTATAAAAGCTGCTTAAATGCCCTCCTAATTGAACTAAGGCCTTATCCAGGCTTAATCTGAACCCTGTCTGTGAAACCAGTCCTTAGAGAGATAAATAACAACTACCAATTGTTAATTATATACTGTTATTCAATATATTGCCACTATCGTGCATTTTGGGCACATTACATGATAGCCTAAAGATAATATATGTGCAACAAAAGAGCATCATGAGTTATCTTCATCATTATCATCACTATCACCACATTAACCTTAGATATTTTTGGCTAGATAGGGTTATGTTTAGATGCAGAATTTTCACTGTTTGATCAGGTTGTCTTTGGGGTTGTTCTTAATCTTTAAATATTGCTTAATTTATTAACATTTATTTTAAAAATATGAATGTTTTATTATTGCCATAATGTTTTATTTTACACAATTTAGCTAGTGTTATTTATGTTTAATACTTAAACCAACTTTAACACATATAAGAGACCATATGGGGGGAGCAACTGTTAAAGATGAAATGAAAGAGACAAATCATTCAGAAAGTAATAAGCCCTCATATATCTGACCTGCTCTTTACTGTGTCCAAAGGCTGTGAACGATGAGATAATATGGAGTTAATTTTCAACAGAGACACTTTGAGGGGAGGGTGAAAAACAAAACAGACAGACGGAGATAAGTGGTGGTTTATCTAACACAGAAATCCTGGTCTGGCAAGAAGAAAGAAGAAATTTGTTCTGTTGTCGAATGAATGTTGGCTCAGCCAATAACTTTGTAAATATTTACTGTACAGCACGCTGCACTCTCACATGATATTAATTTGAGAGCCAAGGCAAATAGGGGACGGGAAAGAGAAGAATGTGTACTAAAAGAGCAAAACATTAAATAGATTAGGGAGAATAAAAGGTTTTGTTTTATGAGAGAAAACAGAATCAACTCTGTTAAAGAAATATAGCCCTATTTAGACAGAAAGAAAAAAGAGAAACACATTGGAGTGCATTGGGTTTTACTCGTGTGCTGTATTCAATAGCCTATTGTTTGTGGCTTTGGAAGAAGAAATAGTGTCATTTTTTGCCAAGTATTCGCTTCACTCATTTCTCACGTAGCTCATGCACTCTGGTAACCAAAGAATACATCTTGGAACATTTGAGCACAGTAGAAAAAGTGAATCTGTTGTGCACGTACTCTCTCATTACAACAGCACAGAACCACAGGAGTCTTACTGTAAACTTCGACATTGCCCAAAAATATCCACTGCAGACCTCTGCCAAATTCCACTGGAATGACTAACTTTATGTGCTTCTGCAATGGAGTGCAAACAGAGAGCATGTCAGTAAAAACAAATGTTAAACAATAAATGCATGATGCATAGACTTCATATTACATTAAAAAAAACATAAAACATATTTTTTAAGCTACCAAATACTGGTAATAAGTATTTTTTTAGTATAGATTTTTAGGACATTTATTTTATCCAAAAATCTGTCCTTTTTTATTAACAGTAATTAATACTGTGAACTGTTTTCAAAATGTAAATTATTCCTGTGACGTCAAAGCTGAATTTTCAGCATCATTACTCATTCAGTGTCACATGATCCTTCAGAAATCAGTCTAATATGCTGCTTTGCTGCTCAAGAAACATTTCTGATTATTGTCAATGTTGAAAACAGTTGAGTAAAATATGAGTTTGATGAATAGAAAGTTCGAACAAACAGCATTTATCTGAAATGGCATATTCCAGCAGGCATAGGCATGCTAACCAGCAACTTTGAACATGTCATTAATGTTATTTAGTCTATGAACTGCAGGATGAAATCTTTAGTCTGCTAGTCTTTGCTTTGATGCGGCAAGGAACAAAACAGCTTGCAGCCGGACTGCAGAGAATCTTGAAAGACGGATTGGGCTTTGCTTTGCCAGTGGAGGATGTGGATTTTGCCAATTGTGGCAGATTGCATCCTATGATCCTCTGTGCTGATGACAGAACTCACTGTATGCAGTTTGTTATGCTTGGTTACACACATGTTTAATGCGTCTGTATAGCTGTATAGCACAAAAGCACCACTGACAAAGAGAATAAACTGAATTAGAGAGGATAGGACACTGTGAATCTAGCCAAAGGTACACTACAATAAAGACAAAAGACATTTCTTCTGCTGTTTCTCCCGGCATGTGCAATCCAAAAACAATTTTCCCTAATAGTCAGTCAAATTAGACTACACTGTTTTGACAAAATAATCATTTGGAGTAGATCTCCAACAACGAATAAGCAAACTAAAAGAAAATGTAAATAGACATTCACACAAAAGGCTATTAAAATGAGCCTTGCATACTCCCTAAAGACAAATGTGCAAAATATTTCCTTTAAAACAGAGAAGCAGGTTAACGGGTCACAGTCCACAGAGGGACGTGAGAAGTCTGAACACAAAGTCAGGTGGAAATAACACAAGAGAGACAAACATTAACTGAATTAATCTAATCTTTCTAATCTTCATCAGATAGGCAAATATACTCAGAGAGAGGGAGAGTTAATGAAAATATGGACGTTAGACAAGGACAAACTGAAAATTTAAAAAATGAGTTATTTTGACTGAAATAAAGAATAACAGCATATGTCAGGTAGACCTAAGTTTTGAGATCTTATCAAGTGAAAAATATAAAACAAAAGTGCAAGTCAAAACAAAAACAAGAACAATGTCATCTGCTCTGAAGGACATCCTGTCTGGCAGTAAGTGAGGTCTACTGATCAAACATTAACTTGCAGCTGATGCAACTTTCCTTCTGGTCATGTTGACCCATCCACAGGCGGGGAGCTGAAGGAAACCAAGGCGGAGCCACGTCTTTAAAAGAGGGCCACTTGCAGGCTTGTTGTAAACAACGCTGAACCGACCGAGCGAGGAGGACAAGAAAGAAGACACGTAGAAACAGCTAACTCAACTTCGATTTTTTTTTCAGTTTTTCCAGAGCTAAACTTCTGTTCGTCTTTATCCACTGTTGCTCTTGAAGTTTCGCTATTCACTGTCAAAATGAGTAACCACGTCGAGGTGAAAAACATTGAACCGACCACCTTTGAGGACCGCTACTACGATGAATATGAATATTATAACTTAACAGACCGTTATACCGGTAGGTTGTCAAGAGCGTTATACGTTATTGTTGTTGTAATAATCATTATTAGGCTACTCTGAAACTTTTATGAACTTTACGTAAAGTAAAATTTTTTGAGAGTCGAGTCCAGTGGAGGCTTTTGGGGTTCTGGCAACACTGATTAGGCTATTTCTTAAATCGCGTTCGTTCATGCTCGACATTCTTCATAATGTTTGTTGGTTCTTTGAACTCATCCTTGTTTTCTGTTAATTACAGAGGGCACTACTCGCAAGGGCAGGACGAAGAAGGAGGCGAGTTGCAACACGAACAGACCGAACCCCGGTGGACACGAGCGCAAAATAGTGGAGAAACTCCAGAACGCTGAGAAGAAATCCAAAGTGTGACGCAGAAGAGGTGTGTGTGTGTGTAAACATCTTTCCACATTAACAAAGGTGTAAAAAAAAAAAAAAACCTGAACAATCACATTTGTCCTTTAGATTCAATCGGACGGCTATAACTGGCAATCGACCACAGGTGTCTCTGCGGGAAACGGGCGCTGGGCTGCAGAAGGAGAGGCTTCCCTTCATGAACCTCCGCCTCAGGATCAGCTGAGCGGGAGGAGGCTGAGGGAAGCTCCCGGTCCAGTGACTCGTGGGGATTTGGGGAGAAGTGGGGTCCAGTGACTCGTGGGGATTTGGGGAGAAGTGGGGAGTTTTGTCAGGCGCGCTCTGCTCTTGTGAAGAATGCGGTGGGCCCTGCAGAAGGAGCACCTGTTCAGAGGAACTGATATGCTTGTGGTGGTGAATGTACGTTTTAAATCGGAGTTTTGACCAAGTGTAATTTTAAGATTATAATTTTTAAATGGTACATTTTAAATGTTTCTTTTAATAAAGACACTTTTTTCCATCAAACTTGAGATTTGTTTGATACCTGCCTCTGACCATTCATGTCATGATAAAAATGCAGCTGCTATAGGCCTATTTTCAAATGAAAAGGGTACAAAATGGGCCTGAAACTCTTAAAAAAAAAAAAAACGTAAATAAATAGTCCACAACATTTAGTGTACAACACATATCCAATGATAAAATGGTAAAACAACACATTTGGTAACTGTTGTAATTGTAGGATAGACAATAGACTAGATAATTGGTATGTAATGTAGCTATACTTATCTAGGTTAATGATATGTTAGTTTAATAGAACAACAAAAACATTTTGTGCATTTAATGTTTCGTTTCTAACGCGTTCTGTAATGGGATGCCAAAGTATATTGTTTTCATAGAATGTGGGATTTAATGGGTCTATCAAAGGTAGGGTAGGCAATTTAGGAGAGGCTAGCAATAGCTTTGAAAGCTTGATATGTTGACATAGAAACCCATAAATCCGAGTGATGAGGACATGAACAGCCCCGGGTAGAACGTCACAGGTTGCCATCTTGTAATTTTGGTTACAGCATAAGTTTGTTGTTTTGGTTCAGGAGGAACTGTAAAAGGTGGCTATTGCAGACATACCTCCCTGAAATGACTTTTTGCAGGTTGGGATGTCTGCTATTGTTTGTTTGTGGCGGTCGGGGACTGACTACTGCATTAGGCTTACGGCACACGCTGATGACGTGTGATATCTGCACGAGCAGGGTGTACAGAGGTATGGAAATACATATGTTAACAGTCAGGTAGGACATCGTTGCGTGATTCTGCTGTGTTTAACTCCACTTTTAGACGTACACTCGCAAACTTCTTTAAGCACTTCCCCTTGGGGGAATCCCCGCAGCCATTTTGAAGTACATTCAACTTCGTCAAGTGGGCGAGGGTGGTTTATTTGGACAGACCCTCGTCCCCTCGATTACCCCCACAACTCTAGTGTATATTGGAGTTATTTTAACATTTAATTGCATCATACTTGTAGCAACCTTAAGCTGACTTATAGTTTATTGTATTGTTATCATTTTCGTTTGTGTATTTTTTTTATATTTATTCCAACAGCCCAAGCATACAGGCTAATAGAAAAACAAATCCATAAGAAAAAAAAAAAAACTGTGAATAATAAATCAGCTCCATTGTGGATTTTGAGTGATCAAGGGCTTAGGGCGTTCCATTTAAACACACTGAAGTGTTCCGCCAGAAGTCTGCACTCGAGCAACGTAAGCACTGTCATGCATCCGAGTGAACTAGACAGAGGCAAGAAGTTAGCCAGGGAAGGGCATAAAAATTGGACATAAACGCAGCCAGACTGTCACTGAAAGACACAAACAAACAGGAACCCCTTTTTAGAGTTTCTCCTGAGCATGCTCCTTCTTATATTCTTGCCTCCCTGGATGCCGTGTATCATGGTGCCTTAAGATTCATTACGAATTGTAAGTTTTCTACACATCATTGTGCATTATAATAGAGTTGCTTGGCCTTCTCTTGCTGTTCGAAGCAAAATGCATTGGTACTTATTGATATACAAAGCAATTTTGGGTTTTTTACCACCTTATCTTTGTTGTATGATTCGGAAAAAAGCAGTTGGTACTATTCATTGCGTTCACAGTCTTATTACAATCTCCATGTACCTCCAGCTAGAACTTAGGTAAAACAGCTTTTAACTATGCTGCACCATCAGAATAGAACTCTCTCCAAATGAAATTGAGGCTAAACCATTTGGTGTCTTTCAACAATTTTAGAACACTTATGCATGCACTGGAAAAAGATTTAGTGATTTGCAAATGCTTCTAAGATTGTACTTTTAATGATACCTTATTGTGTGTTGTATTGTTTTATTGTTATATGTGTATTTGAATAACTGGGCCGCCTATCTTGGCCAGGACACTCCTGTAAAAGAGATTTTAATCTCAGTGAGGTTCTCTCCTGGTTAAATAAAGGTTAAAGAAATAAAGAAATAAACTGCAGCAGTCAGGTTGTACAAGTCAGAGCTCTGTAAGTTGTTTACGTTCATTATTATTGTAATGTTTTGTGCTTTAAAATTTAACGCCATCTCTCGTGACGCTTTGCAGGCTTTGCTCTGGCTGTACGTGTTCATGTGTTTTGAAAGAGGTGTTTTGAAACTGATTTTGGACAGACCTCTGAGGCAGCGGAACTAATGATCTACAACAAAATAGAGAAAGTTTTGGTGAAAACTAAACAAATATTTAATTACTACAGTAGAAATTTCTCGCTAGAAAGTGGAAAACGTTGGTCAAAAAAACGTACATTTACACAAAAACTGACCAGCAACTGCAACTTTCAGATGCCATCTTTCTTTTTCTAGCTCAACTGTCACCAAATGGAAAGCACAGGATTGTGGGATATCAAAGGCAGTGAAGGATCCATCTGTGCTGCCTTTAAAAATCTTTCAGATGAAGGTATCTCAGGAGACAGGAAGTGAAGCTAGCACTGCATTCGGACGTGCCTTGATGCCTTCCTGTCTTGAAATACATCCTTTGAAAGCATTTTTAAGTTTTTGGATGCAGCCCTTATGCTTTCAAAGCTAGCTTGCTATTGCTAGCCTCTCCGAAATTGCCTATCTTTAAACAAATTCAGCCTGTTTCGCATGATTGGTGCACCATAAAATAGATGCAACCCCAAATTTTTACTAATATTCTGCCATACCTTCTATTTAAGAATTTACTATAAAGTGCATATGAAGTGCTCAAACTGACCCAGCATAACACTAAATCTATTTAGCCTGTCATGTGTCTTGCCACATGTAGGTGAAAACGATGTGTCACTCACGGCAACATAAAACCCTCACAGAGCAATAGCTCAGCTCGAGACAGATAGAGGGCAGTAGTGAAGCAGTAAAGAGATGTGGAGCTGAAAATGAGATGTGGAAATGAATTTGGCACAGAGGATTATCTAGAAGCGCAATGTATCTCATTTAAGAGCGCTTTGAAACGCATGTGCAATATAAGGAGCAGTTCAAAGAAAGCCTTTTCAACAGAAGCAAGAAGTGGAATAATCAAAAGCAACCACTACATCCGCACAACTCCTTATGCAGAGATTGTGAGCTCTTTGCATGTGCTATACTTCATAACATATTTCATAAATCTTCCTAATTTATGTAAAGTAAATTAAAATTATGTTAACACTGAAAAGAACAATTAAATAAACTCATGCTCACAGGATGAACAGTTGTGGCTGTTTAACATTAAATCACTGGCAATTTCTTAAGCAAATCTGTTCAATAAACATGAACTGAAGAGGAACCAAAGGAATATGAATTAGATTTTTTTTTTTTTTTGTGCCTAGGGTGAGTTGTGCAGACTTTTAAATGGAGTCCATAAATGCTGAAAGATCTGTATTAGGCTAATTCAACATGTAGAGATATGCACACAGAAGAACCAAAGCATTAGATTAAAACTTAATCAGTCAGTAGGCCACAGGAATCTCACTAGGTTGATCAGTTTTTAACTGCTTTTCTTTTTCCAAACGTGCATTGTATGTTATCAGCACATGAGGGTCAAGAGTAAAGAGGTTTAGGCTAATGTGCTGGGGAAGGATATAAAACAACCTGGTAAAAAAAAAAAAAAGAAAAAAAAAAGAGCACTGTACAACAGAATGAAGAAAAATGCACGATTATTATGCAACAAACTCAAAATGTTGGAATATCTTGTGTCTCACAGCAACATGAGACCTTTGAAGTAGCTGCACTTAAATAATAATAATTACTAAGATAACATGCACAACTGTCTAAAATATACACAAGTTAAATTTGAGAGGGATGCAAATTATATTCATTATAACAACTTCATATTCATCCTGCTACATACACACTTAAGTAACAGAAATTGTTTCCTCTTCACCTCCCCCTTTTACTTTGCTTGTACCGTTAAAACAAGATAATCCATTTATGTCATTCTCCCACGGACACACTGCGGCAAGCGCAATCCTCTTTTCGTTCCTTTCCCATAATCACTGGAACAAACACATGGTTAGAAGATTTCATCGAAAAATCTCAATATGCAATTGAAGTCCTGATATGTAAATGCGCAAATATCAGAAAGTTTCCAAAAAAGTATATTAATTCACCTGAATTACTCAATAGGCCAAGAGTTTTACTTATTAATAAATTCAGCACTAGACTTAATATCCAAATGTCAAATGGATGAATTGAAATGAACTGGATTAAAAATAGATGCAAAAGTAACAGGATAGCAGTAACTTTGTGGAGCAGTTTTAAAAATACATTTAAAGTATTGTGTTCACCCCCTCCATTTCTCAATCCACTTCCCTCCATCATATCACTACGGGCAGAGAAGCTCCTCTTGTTGCCTAGCAACAAGCCTTTGGAAATTCCAAAAGAGACCACAGAGACCATAGACTACCTCTCCTCATGGTGCATGTGTGTGTTTGTGTGTGTGGGTGAAGACGGATGGGTGCAAAGAGTGTGTGTGGAGTCAGAAACTCTCCGTAAGTCAGACATGCAGGTGCGCAAGTGTGCATTTGTATGAATGTCTCTTCAGTTTGAACATCTGGAGGGTCCCTGCTGTTGCAGTAAGAATGTGTGGTAGGGACGGTGCAAGTGTCAACTGGTGTGAGTGTGTTTGTATGTATTCATGCATGAGACTACATGGGTCAGCACTCACGTGCGAGAGTGTCTGTGTGTGTATGCGCAAGTAGGTGTTTAGATATTCATAGCACACTTTGATATGATCCCTCTCTATCTGCACACATGGTCAGTGTGCTAATGTGCCTGTCACCATATTTCTCATTTTATGGTCATGTCTGTTAGTCTTCCTTTTTGTTTGTGTGGAGACTCACATATGAAAGAGTGTGCCCATGCCTCAGAGTAGCTATCTATCTATCTATCTATCTATCCGTCCGTCCGTCCGTCCGTCCATCCGTCCATCCATCCATCCATCCATCCATCCATCCATCCATCCATCCATCCATATATATAATCATATATTATATAATATATTTGCAATTATATATATATACACACCCTATATACAGTATACAGTCCTGTTCAGGATTATTGGCACCCTTGGTAAATATGAATAAAGAAGCCTGTGGAAATAAAAATGCATTGTTAATCCTTTCCATCTTTTATTAGAAAATTCACAACACAGAACACAGCTTTGGTCATGTAAGTGACAGGCTGAAGAATGACCTCGGATGTTTTGGTCAGCTAGCTAGAGGATTAAATACATGTTTTTTACATATGTTGTGTGCCTCTCTCAAAAACATGGAGAGAGCACATTCTAGTAAACAAACAGGTAATTCTACGATTAAGTAAAATGTCAGAAGCTTGAAGAAGTCATTAAAATCAATTAATATGCAGAAGGATAAATATTGATTATTGATTAATACCTTGATTATAGTCACTCATTAGATATACATTGAAGTGGCAGTGGATTCAAGAATCCACCCCCTTCAATAGAATCCATGATGCCTTGTATCTGAACAAGATGTCCAGGACCTCCAGCAGAAAAATAGGCCCAACATTTTCACAGATCCATCAGTATATTTAACCATGGGCATGGGGTACTTTCTATCCCGGTTTGCACCAAAACCATTTGGTGGGTTTGCTGCCCCAAAACTTTTTTTTTTTGTTTCATCTGACCATAGAACCATAGAATTTTATAATACTTTTACCGCACTTCAATACACTTTGCATGCATGCTGAACTACATGCTGTTAAAGTATTGTAATTCATGCTAATATATTCACTTATATATGAATATATACACTTATATAAGCCAACACTTATATTGAAGAAAAAAAACATGCACAAGTAATATGTGTTTATTTTATGCTTTAATGCCACTTAGTCATTCCAATCTGCTTGCTGTTTTCTGCTCACCTTCTGGCTCTGGTCTTCCCATACCTTACTTCTCTCCTCCTGGTGCTCTTTCTTACATGTTATTTGTACCAAACCAATTATCCATCAATTTCTCTCTTAATCGTCGCCTGTAACTTGTTTTCTTTCTGCTCAATGAGCAGCTGGTTAAGAGTATAGGCTGAATAATGAGACTCGGCCCAATTAGTCTCTAATGGCCTTTAATTAATTGAGAGGATAACAATCCAGTTTTAATTTCATACACATTAATGTGCATTGCTCTTAGACCCTTCAGGCTTCTCCTTCTTCCCACCCATCAATACCCACCCTCCACCCTTTCCCTGAACGTTTGAAGGTGCTTTTCTCTCTTCTGCTCTCTGACAAGACAGGAATTCAGATGCCCAGAGTTCAATTAAATCTCAATTTGAGTTTTGTTTGACTAAAAGAGAAACGTGAGAAAGTGAAGCGAATGGCATGTATTCTAGTGCACTTCAATAACAATTGGTAGTCTTGTGCAGCAACTCATTACCATGGTGACAGTCAGGTCGAATTTAGGGGATATGACATCATCACTTTGATGTCTGTTAGTGTCAGTGTCACTGTCACTCAAAAGAAACAGCAGCTTTCCTCTATAGCTCTCTTCTGATCTTTCTTTATTTTCACTTGTACAACACTGAAAGCTTACATTCATGCACTCCTCTTTTATTTTCATTGAGTTACTTACACATTCAAAATAAAAAAACGTTAAGAAAATCAACCCATATGTGTCAAGTGTATGAGAATCTCCTGATTTGTTTTGAAGGCACGTTTGTCTGTAGAAAAATGTGTTTTGGAATCAGTTGCACTTGAGAGCTCATACAGAAAACTAATTTGACTTTGAAAAGATGAGGAGCTAAATTATCACAGAAATTCTTTGTGCAGTAAATGTATTTCCTTTCAATTTGTCTCCTCTAACTGAAACACTGTTTTCCAAGAGTAGGGGAGAACAGAGAATATGTTAACATTTTCTTTAACATGACTGTGTGTGTTTTATTTTTTGTGCTACATGTCTCAAATGTTGATATAATATTCCAATATTGTCTGCTTAAAGTGAACTAAAAGTACACTAAATTATCCCTGATTTGTGTAGATTTGTTATAAACTTGCTGATTCAGATAATACTAGATATGTAATTTAACATCTATTAACATGATTATTTGCAATTATTATAAATATCATTATAAACCAGGTGTTACATTTTTGTTTACACCTTAAATTTGTCTAACACCCTCAGGGGCTGGGTGCTCCTGTTCGCTTATTCCTGGTCTCTACTACATAAAAACAGTATCTACAATGCCATACATTATGCATAATATAAAGCAGTCAAACTAGTTAGATGTTAGTGACCTCCTGGGACCCAGTAACAATTTTAAATAGGTATCTTCATATATAATTTTCATTAATTATTACCGCTAATTGCTGTTTTAATGTGTGTGTTTTTTGGCAA
This sequence comes from Squalius cephalus, assembly GCF_949319135.1. Classification (NCBI taxonomy): domain Eukaryota; kingdom Metazoa; phylum Chordata; class Actinopteri; order Cypriniformes; family Leuciscidae; genus Squalius; species Squalius cephalus. The sequence continues at coordinate 43,978,422 of NC_137122.1, read as the reverse complement.
CTTAACTTTAAGTTAAGAACACAAAATAACTTTAATTGTAATGTCATCCCAAAGGTAAAAATTTACATTAATACCCAAAGTCCCTTACAGAAGGCATTGAAATCAGTTGTACATGAAAAGTTTCCATTGTTACATTTCTAAAATATTTTTTGAAAACTGTCACGCACACAAACATTTGGCATTTCTGAAGCCCAGATCCTCTGAATATTCAGAAAAATCCAATAAAAGCAAGGAATTGGATCAATTGGATCAAAATCAATGGATTGGTGTCAGGAATATGCCCTGAAGACTAGGCGTGTTTAGTTCAGTGTTAACAGAAATATAAGCCAAATCCCTCATTCAAATCCAAAATGAGAGGCATCAGCAAAATTCAATCATATCACAAAAGCTCTTAAAGAAGCAACAACATATTGTTTAATGTTTTGTGCAGCGTTTCAATGTTGACACTGAAAGATAAGGTCTTCAATCCTGCGATAGCGATCATGTAATATCCGCATTCTGCAAGTTATGAAATCTGAATCATGACCATCACAACAAAACCAGTCCCATGCTGCCAATGTTGCTGGCTTTTGAACTTCTAACTTGTTTTGTTTCTTCTTAATAGCAACTCCAGTCCTCCACAATAAGAAACTGCACGGGCCTTTTCTGATCGAGTGCCACTTGACCTCTACGCCTTACATTAAATGAATAGAACCTAATTAGAGCGGTTCAATAAGACATTGATCCGAGTATGTTAATAACAGCATGATCTCAGACAAAAAAGATCACGTACTGAGGCTGCGGGGCTGATGGGTAGCATGACGCTGGTTAATTGGGATGGCGGGCCTGCGCGGTAACAGGAGGCTTTTTTTTTGCTGTGTGCTATCTCTGCTATCTGCCAGGCGCTTAGCTCTGCTTTCATTACATCTGGACCACAGAGCCTCTGATCAGCGCGATAGCGTCCTAAAAAGAGTTGCATTAAGAGAGGGGCACAACGCGAGTGATTTCATAAGCAGACAATATAAAATGCCACACACCAGTGAAAGAGGCGGTTGAGCCAACGTGATACACAAAAGAAAGAGATGCACAAAAATATTCTCATTCGTTCCATCTCAATCGCACACGTGTATATTTAAGCATGCCAGAGGAAGAAATCCTCTGGGTGAAGATGGAAAGAATGGGGGGGTGGGGTTAGACAGGAGTGGGAGTGAGTGGGAAGAGTAAGGGTGAAATGCATAGAAAAAAGAAAGGGATGAAGCCAGGGGAGATTTTTAATGAGAAAAAACAAAGAAACGAGCGACTGCTCATGCTACGGACCATCTTTAATCCCCCTGTCTTGAGCGAGAGAGTTAGAAAGAGAGTTGAGGTGGAATAAGATCAGTGAGTCCTCGTCAAAAAAAAAATCTTTGTGGAAGACTGGGTTCTGATTTTACAAAGTGTTCTGATATTGTATTGTGCAAGTGTGTGTGTCTGTGTAGGAGTGTGTGTTCTCACGCATGTATCATTAGGCATCATTAGAGCAAATTATATGGAGGGAGAGAGACAGATGCTTCCTTTGGCACATACTGAGAACCCTTACACCACTGCAAAACACTGCAAGGCCAGCAACTAAGACAACAGAAACATAATATGCATAAACAAGCATGCATAAATACATGCAGATCATTTATACTGCATTAAAAACAGTATGTGCAATACTTACAAACAGGGATAAAGAAATAGTTCTCACTCTTTTTCTCTCTATGTCATACTGTGTGATGTGTTTACAATTATTATTTTAGTCTACATGAATTAATTTGCACTGTAACATTAATAAGCAGGGCTTCTTTATCAGTGACTAAATGAAGGATTAAGATTCCTCTTAAAGGGATAGTTCACCTAAAAATGAAAATGTTGTCATCATTTACTTTTTTACTCTCATGTCGTTCAAAACCTGTACAACAATCCTATTTCTGTGGAACACAAAAGAAGATATTTCAGTTTCAGTGGGGTCCTGTATTGTTTTTCATGACATTGGGATAACATGAGAGTGAGAAAATGACGACATGATTTTCATTTTTAGGTGAACTATCCCTTTAAGAGGAATCTAAATCTTTCAGTCACTGATAACAGAGCCCTGCTTATTAATGTTGACAGTGCAAATTATTGTAGCCTAAAATAATATTGCACAGTATGACAGAGAGAAAGAGCGAGAGACTACAACAACAAGCAGAAAACATGCCCACAGGAAATGGAATTAGCCATTGTGCAAGTAAAATTGTTGCACATGTGGCTCAGTCCAAACACAGTTTCTCTTTCCATATCCGTCCATCACACTGTTTCTCCAGCTACTGCGCATTCTAACAAATTTCTCCTCCATTCTTTCCCTCCCTCTCTTCCTCCTCCTCTTCTTCACATTTCTGCATGTGCAATCCTATAGATTCTTTGATGTTATGCTACACACTCACTCCTCACTATCTCCTCCTTCTCCTCTCTCCCTCTCTGTCTCTCCCTACCCCTCCTCTTCTCTCTCTCTCTCTCTCTCTCTCTCCCTTTCTCTATCTCTTTCTCGTGCACCACCTGTTAGTGCAGACCCCTGTGCTTTGGAATTCACTTGTTTATGAGGGAGTCTTTCACACTCACACAATCAAAGGTAAGAGAAAATCCTTCTTATTTATCTTTGCCTGGAACTTCCTAGGATCTGTTATGTAATTGAATCTCTCAGCATTTTCTTGTTTATTCATTTATTTGTTTGTCCCTCTCTTTGCAAACCCCTCCCTCGCTTTCTGTCTTTCTGGTAATTAGTCAATTCATTGTTAACCCTTTCTTGCAGTGTTATTCTGTTTATATTTCTGGAAATGGAATGATCATAAAGTCCACTCTTTCTATTTACCGCCGGTCCCCTTAACCTCTCTTTCTGTCCTTGTCCGTGCGCCCCCACAACCTGCACTAATTCTGCGTTAAGTATTAATGTACTCATGTATGCATGCACGTTAACCTTTTCACTCTCTTCCTGTTTCTCTCTCCCCTCCCCTCCACCCCTCAACTCTCATTATGCCGTTTTGTTTTTGCATAATCTTAACTTTTGATGGAGAGTATATGTGAAAAATCTGACACATGGGGGATACTGTGATATGAGATACTGTGCATGCGATGTTTTTTTTTTTTTTTTAATCTCTTTTGGAAAGCGTGCGATGCGGTCTTCTCTCTATCTCACTCTGGTAATCCATCAGTGTCTGAGTGACACAGTGACTGACTGTGAAACGGTGATGTGCTTCTCATCAGGACCACTGATCTTGTGTGAATAAAAGAGAACATGATAGCACTGACTGATGAGACACATGAGAGAGTTTAGAGAGACAGATAGATAGATAGACAGAAATACAGATAGATAGTTAGATAGATAGACAGAAATACAGATAGATAGTTAGATAGATAGACAGATAGATGTCAGCATGAGCAGATTTAGACTCCAGGCAGAAGCAGCGGAGAACTGAACAAGAATTTTAAACACTGAATGAGACAACTGACAGAGATGGTGAAAAAGTGAAAAGGGTCTGAATAACAAGATACATGTGTCAGTTACACAATTAAAGTATTGTGCAGCTTAGTCAGCTTGTTAATTTGATCAGCTAGAGAGTATGTTGACAGCAGTCCAAATCACATCTAGCCATTGTGTTTGGCTTCAAATGCCAACAGTGTCATTATGTACTGTGACAACCCACTGCCAAACATGTCAGTAATATACAGTACTGGAATATCTCTCTTCATTACGTCCTCTCACTCTCACATCCCACCCCCCAGTCCGAGGCGTCTTCTCAACAGCCTCTTCATGTCTTGCTGTGATCCAATCTCAAGCACTGACATTCATTCATTTTGTGACTGCACTCACAGAGTTAGCGGGTTATTGCGCAATGCGCACAGTTCACTTTGCAAAGCAGTAGGCGAGAGAATTGCACTCTCCAAAAAAAACAAAAAAAATCCGTAAAAACAGGCCACAATGTACTGTATTGATCTGAAGGAATTTTCCGTATTTGTTTTTTACAGGTGTTTTACCTGTATTTTGAAATTTACGTAAATGTATGTAAAATAAAAAGGATGATTTCCTGGTAATGAGCTGCTATTTTACGGATATATTTCTTAGTGTGCACACTGCCACGACACATTGCAGAGCGGACAAGTTACTGCAAGTTTGTTTTTCTTTTTTTATTGATGACATTAAAACAACAGTGCCAACATGACAGCTTACTTAATTCTAGATTGACTTAACTAGCATTGCTCTAGCCATTTGGGTTGTTAAACAATAGATTTCCTAAAAGATTGCACTAATGAGGTCTACAGTTGCCCACCAAAAGAAGCACACATAAAATCTATGCAAATTAGATTACATTCGAATCCGCCGCTGGCTTGGAAGTTTCTGAAACACATAAAATCACTTTTGAATAGAAATGAGCCCACATAGTTACCTCTAATGAAATCGTCTCAGAAGATGTAAAAATATATACGATACAATCACATTTGGTTGATAAAAATTATATTATTATTCAGATTTGTTCTAGTGTGCAAGTATCATTTCCAAAATCTCATTTCGTCACATAATGATTTTAGATACAAATTGACATTTCCCTCAGTCTGAGGGTTGAAAAATAATCCTTAGATTCCAGTCCACGCCAGTGAATTGCAAATCATTGAAAATGTTTAAATAAATAATGAAATAAGCAGGTTTCATAAACATCACAGACACGTATTCTTATGTACAGCAGGTGGTGGGAAGAGATTTGATTTGAAGTCTGAGAAATAAAATTCTGCTAAGCGTGAGGTACTGTGCTAATCGCTAATCTTGTTAGCGTCCATGTGTCATGATCTCATTAGCGGTGCTTCACCAATGCCATTATGACAAGTTACCTGCCACCACCGTGGAGACAGCCATGGTGCCTGTCAAAACAGTGGACACCCTGATGGATTGACAAGTACAAATCGCTGCAATGGCATGTAATGATGTGCTTTTGGGCAAAATGCCTCAAAATTACCTTAAAGGTCAGCTACTATATGTATGAGTATGTGTCCTATTCCTGAACTCTTCCTTCTTTTGAAACTACGGCTACGAGTGTCTCCCTTGGCAAGATGTTCTCATGTTTTTGAAAGAAGTCTCTTCTGCTCACCAAGGCTGCATTTATTTGATCAAAAATACAGTAAAAACAAAAATATTGTGAAATATTACTACAATTTAAAATAACAGTTATATATATATTTAAAAATGTAATTTATTTGTGTGATGGCAAAGCTGAATTTTAATCATCATTATTTTAAGCATCATTATTAAGCAGTAGTGCTGCTTAATATTTTTATGGAAACCATGATACATTTTTTCAGGATTATTTTATATATACAAAGTTGAAAAGAACAGCATTTATTTGAAATAGAAATCTATTATATATTATAAATGTTTTAACTATAACTTTTGATCCTTATGCATCCTTGCTGAATACAACTTTTGAACAGTAGTGTATAATAAATAAATGATAAAACAAAAATGTATTTTACAGTCCTGTTCCCCATGTACATAGTATGTACTTATTATAGTAATTAAAATAACTGGGTAATAACTATGCCCTGAACCTAACCTTTACCCACTTTCATAGGTAAGTACACTGTAATTACACGTAAGTGCACGTACAGTAAAATAAAGTGCAAAAAAAAAGTGTTAAACATAATAATATATAGCTCCGTTTGTATTTCAAGGTTGTCCTAACTTAACAATGATGCTGACTGTTCCATAGTACCACCAAAGTACATGTGCTCTTTAAAATTATCTTCCTGATTGAAATTCTCAATTATTTCAGCTGGGATTAGCTGCAAACGCTCAGGGGAGTTTCTGCATATCAAGTGTACCCATAGAAACAAGATGTTGTGGCTACAACCACGAATAAAGTCAAAAGTGCATTCTCACTTCTTATCAAATTACACACTCACTTTCTCTCTTTCTCTTAACCCATTTCCCATCCTCTCCTCCTTCTAGCACAGTAACTCTTAAAACTAATATTTTGGGGTCTGAAACTGGCTCATTTGCGGTTCTCGGTGGTGCTTTAAGCAAAGCGCTTAGTGAAGCTGACAAACCTTAACTGCTGCCCTGTTTTCCAGCTCGGCTCACACTGAGGGTTGGAAGAGCAGGTTGAAATTGAAAGTGTGCTGTGGCACTGGCAGCTCAGAAACAGTTTTGACAAGCCAGGTCAATTCATCTCAGTCTCTGGAGGTATTACAGATCAAATGCGTATCTGACAGTCTGTCAGAACAAACAACAACAAACAAGGTTGTTAAGAGGTCTCTGGAAGAAGGTCTTTAATTTAGAAAGGAAGACACCAGTTAGGCTTACCAATTGTTTCAATTTACATCGAATAAAACTGAGTAAACCTGCAGGGAAGAGGAAATCGGCCAAGCACTGCTTTTGGCTTCAAGCATAGATTTTTGCTCACGACTTCTAAATAAACCAGAGCAGGGCTTAGATGGCGAGTTCTTAAAGCTAGAGCTCAGCACAAACTTCTTAAGCCGCAGCATGCAAACGCCCACTCTCGTCCAACTCTGAACCTCCAGCCACTCTTTCCTCACTTCGCTTTGTACCTACTCATACTCACAGCCTCTAGCCTATTGCTCTTGTGCTGTAGTTTGCAGCTCCACTCAGCAACTAAGTTGCAACTCTCATGTATATTTGTGTCTGTTTAAGCATTAAAAGTAGAACGCAACAAAGAAACGTTTGGTTTTGGTCTCTAACACGGGTCTCTAGATCCAGTAAAATGTCTACAACTCCTTTCAAGAACAAGAATGGCTCTTTCGTTTAAATTCAATGGCCTCAACATTCAAAGGAGATTCTAAGACTAAATGCATTTCTGTGAAACCAAGTGCCCTCAAGATCTGAGTAGTGAATTTCTGTCATGCTGGGGTGGACTACATGAACATCTGTGCTCATGAAACTGCTTTGAATCTGCTTTTGAAATAGTGGGAAGTTTGATGGTTATGGATTTTTGCTGTTAACACCAAGTTCACATGTCTTTCCCCAAGCCTATTACCACATGCCCTCGAGTAAGGCACATAGGCTTCATTCAGACTGCAGGCAAAAGTGTTTTAATTTTATTTTCATGACAGTGGGAACAGCACATGGAATCTGATATTTTTGATTCAGATTTGTGCCACTTCCATATGTGGTACTAAACCAGATACAGATCCAATCTTTTGCAATGCATACTCAGTCTGAACAGTTATATCAGAATTCGACACTCGACATTCATCACAATTCTGTGGTGATGGGAGTCACTGCAAAGATTTTACAAACCGGTAGTTCTTTGGTGGGAGATAGCTGCGAAGGTAGTCAGCGCATGGACAGCAAGGTGTTAGAACTCACAAGTATTATGGTGACAGCTCTATACAAGCAAACTTCCTGGTCTTCATCCTCCTTGTCGCCTGCACACAGATTCACTAGCTTCTGTGGTCCATCACCTTATAAACAAATGTGTAATCTGAGCAGCAAATCAGAATCAAGCACTTAGACTTGCTGTGATCGAAGCTAGGATAGTTCAATTATAATTTTGTCATCATTTACTCACCCTCAGTCATTCCAAACCTGTATGACTTTATTTCTTCTGTGATACACAAAAGAAGATATTCTGAAAAATATAAATTCAGTGAATTGTAAGAACAAATAACAGTGTTCTGCAGAAGAATGAAAGTCATACACGTTTGAAACAACATGAAGGTGAGTAAATGATGCATGAATTTTCACTTGAACTATCCTTGTAACCGCCGGTGACTCTGGTGGAACCGTCTTTTAAGTATTTTAAGTCGCTTTGGATGAAGCACATCTAAGTGAATAAGTGTCAAAATAACTGTCTCTCTCTCTGGTTTAGCTCTATGACGGTGCGTAAGGGAAAAAAGCTTACCATCTCCATCCAGGAACACATGGCCATAGACGTCTGTCCTGGCCCCATACGACCAATTAGACAGATCTCTGCCTATTTCCCCCGACTCTCCCCGACCGCTGAGCCCATCTCTCCTAACCCTGCTTCTCCACTGGCTCTTAGCCCAGGGGTTGGGACCTCTGGAGGAACGAGGGGAAGTCTCTTGTCCCCTCTCCAGGCAGGGGCGAGGGGAGGGGGTGGGACTCTGTCAGCAGCAAGCAGCATCGAGACATCTGTGGACATCTGCAGTTCAGACAGCGATGACAGTAGTAAGTTTTGACATTGTATGCTTAAATACCTGCAGAAAAAACACACACACATCCAAGGGAGACTATTTAGTCACACATCAACACACAACTGTAACTGTAAGGTATCATGGAAGTATAATAATGTTACATAAGTTGTACAGTCAGTGGCCTCTTAGCACATAACCAGTGTGGTCAAATGTGAGTGCATGCATCATGGGAGTTTTGAGAAATGCATCTCAGAGCGGTGACTGTGACAAGTAAGGGTGTGTTTTATTAGTCCTAGGACAACATTCATAGTTTGTAAATTATAGGTTGATAAGAATTGTTGTTCAAACCCCATCCATGACCCTACTGAGTAGTTCCAAATATCCACATATTTTCGGCTCTTATAAAATACTGTTGGATTTTATTAATTATAGCCTATAGGGCTAACTTATATAAGCACATATGTGTGTGTGAGTGTGTTGCAGGAAAACAAAGATGGGCATAGCTGTCATTTTAAATGAGGTTTATTAACTATAAGAGGTTTATTATACAGCAGACTTACCTTTGTTCGTTGACAGTTTATCAGCATCCCTCCACCGCATCATCTCCTCACTTCTAGTCCTAATTATTCTTATCACAGCCGGGGGGAATACGTTACTCTGGGTTCGGGCCAAAACTCCGAGCCCGGAATCCTCCCTCCGGACAGCACGCCAAATACGCATTGCATAACCCTTGTGAACTTGTGAACTCGGATATAGCATTAGCATGATTGAGCAAAAGCGATTATACAATTTAGTTATTTTTTCTAACAAAGTCTCAGGTTTTAATTATCTTTGTTTCACCGCGCAACCCAAACAACAGATGTCGTACTTTTGGTGCTCTTTAATGTCACGTGACAGACCTATGTAGATGCCACTGTTCAAACGGCGAGCGGTCGGATAATCTATTCCTCTTTACTACTAGGCCTAGTTAGCTATAGCACGATATAAATACGAATAATGATCAGAAGGTGATGGTCATTGGTCATTGGAAGGTGAAGGTGAAGTTTGGAAGGTGAAGTTTTGGTCATACAAACTTACTCTAATGTATCTTTTCTCAACGAGGCTGAATCCAGCTTCTTATTCGCAGCTTCTTATTGACGCTATCCGTTCCACCTTAAATGACGCGAACTTCCGCGTTTGATGGCTTCTTATTGACGCTCAACTTAGGGACCGTGCGGTTTTTCTCTTTCGCGTTTTTTAACGGAATTGTGTTACTTTTGTGTCTATTTTCAGAATAAAAGTATAATAAAAAATGTTTAAATGCAAATAACACTGATATATCAGCGAAAATGGACTGTAAAAATATAAAGGCACATAAGGCTACGGTATTCTTTAATTATTGTAGGCTACATGTCATCAGCTCAATTTAGGGACCATGTGGTTTTTCTCTTATTTACACTTTTTAGGGACCCTGTTTATTGTAGGCCTATCTATTTTCCGAAAAGAATAATACACTATTTTGAAAGGTAAATAACAAATAATAATAACATAAAATGATTGTAAAAAAATATAATGAGGCCTATACATCAATCTTTAATTAGGCTACTGCAAATAACATAACTTGAATGTATTTAAAAATAAATACATTGAATACTTTTTAAATTATTTTTTTTTATTATTATTACAAATTAAAATTTCACAATAACCAGAGATTATGCTCCATCTTGGATCCAGACCCTTATGAGGACTTCAGACACATTTGAAGAGATGAAACCTACTCCTGCAAGGACTCCAGAACATCAAACATGGATGATTATAAATAAATAAATGATCATTTTATCATTGCTTTAAAATGCACATTAATTTAGCTTAAAATGCATGAGTTTGTAAATACTAATTTGTTATATCTTATAACTGTACTTTATATCTCATAAAATCCTACTGTGGTTTTGTAACAGAAATCTGCATTTTCTATAAAGCTGCTTTGAATTATGTATTGTGAAAAGTCTTATACAAATGAATGTATGTATAAATTAAATTGAACTGACTTGAAAGAGCCATTGCATTGTTACTGTACATTTTAAAGTTATGGACCCAATCTGACAACAATGCACTTTACACGTCCAATAATCCGCCTAATGTATTTTCTGCCCATTTCGCGGCGCTGTTTCTCAGCTGCCTCAGAGGGTGCGTTAAATTGGACATTATCCCATTATAGTAGAGCTACTACTCTAACGAAATCCAAATTTTAAGCAGTTTTGACTGTGGAATAATTTTTTTGTGAAGCTTTAAACTTGGTACCCTACACAATGTACAATAATCCGCCTAATGTATTTTCTGCCTATTTCGCGACGTGTTTTCTCAGCTGCCTCAGAGGGTGCGTTAAATTGGACATTATCCCATTATATTAGAGCTACTCCCCTAACGAAATCCAAATTTTAAGCACTTTTAACTGTGGAATAATTTTTTTATGAAGCTTTAAACTTCACACAATGTCCAATAATCTGCCTAATGTATTTTCTGCCCATTTCGCGGCGCTGTTTCTCAGCTACCTCAGAGGGTGCGTTCAATTGGACATTATCCCATTATAGTAGAGCTACTCCCCTAACGAAATCCAAATTTTAAGCACTTTTAACTGTGGAATAATTTTTTTATGAAGCTTTAAACTTCACACAATGTCCAATAATCCGCCTAATGTATTTTCTGCCCATTTTGCGGCGCTGTTTCTCAGCTGCCTCAGAGGATGCGTTAAATTGGACATTATCCCATTATAGTAGAGCTACTCCCCTAACGAAATCCAAATTTTAAGCACTTTTAACTGTGGAATAATTTTTTTATGAAGCTTTAAACTTCACACAATGTCCAATAATCCGCCTAATGTATTTTCTGCCCATTTCGCGGCGCTGTTTCTCAGCTGCCTCAGAGGGTGCGTTAAATTGGACATTATCCCATTATAGTAGAGCTACTCCCCTAACGAAATCCAAATTTTAAGCACTTTTTACTGTGGAATAATTTTTTTATGAAGCTTTAAACTTTACACAATGTCCAATAATCCGCCTAATGTATTTTCTGCCCATTTCGCGGCGCTGTTTCTCAGCTGCCTCAGAGGGTGCGTTCAATTGGACATTATCCCATTATAGTAGAGCTACTCCCCTAACGAAATCCAAATTTTAAGCACTCTTTACTGTGGATTTTTTTTTATGAAGCTTTAAACTTGGTACTTTACACAATGTAAAATAATACGCCTAATGTATTTTCTGCCCATTTCGCGGCGCTGTTTCTCAGCTGCCTCAGAGGGTGCGTTAAATTGGACATTATCCCATTATAGTAGAGCTACTCCCCTAACGAAATCCAAATTTTAAGCACTTTTTACTGTGGAATAATTTTTTTATGAAGCTTTAAACTTTACACAATGTCCAATAATCCGCCTAATGTATTTTCTGCCCATTTCGCGGCGCTGTTTCTCAGCTGCCTCAGAGGGTGCGTTAAATTGGACATTATCCCATTATAGTAGAGCTACTCCTCTAACGAAATCCAAATTTTAAGCACTTTTTACTGTGGAATTTTTTTTTATGAAGCTTTAAACTTGGTACTTTACACAATGTACAATAATACGCCTAATGTGTTTTCTGCCCATTTCGCGGCGCTGTTTCTCAGCTGCCTCAGAGGGTGCGTTAAATTGGACATTATCCCATTATAGTAGAGCTACTCCTCTAACGAAATCCAAATTTTAAGCACTTTTTACTGTAGATTTTTTTTGTATGAATTTTTAAACTTGGCACTTTACACAATGTACAATAATCCGAGAACACACAATCAATCATTTATTGGTACAGGTGCAGCTTAAATAGAAAATCACATGGCATGGACACATGACAAACACAATAATTGGGAGCATACTCATTAACCAATCAATCAATTAACATGACACATTACACAATGCACAAATACGCCTCTTTGTGCATTGTGTTATGTCCTCTGTATAACATTGTGTTATATCTACAGTAAAAACTGCTCAAAATGTGGATTTCATTAGAGGTACAGCTGTCCTATAAGAGGATAATGTCCAATTTAACGCACCCTCTGAGGCGGCCGAGAAACAGCGCCGCCAAATGGGCCTAAGGCGCAATACGGCTCTTTGTGCATTGTGTAATGTGTCAAGTTCAAAGCTTCATAAAACAATAATTCCACAGTAAAAACTGCTCAAAATTTGGATTTCGTTAGAGGTGTAGCTCTACTATAATGTGAAAATGTCCACTTTAACGCACCCTCTGAGGCGGCCGAGAAACAGCGCCACCAAATGGGCCTAAGGCGCAATACGGCTTTGTGCATTGTGTAATGTGTCAAGTTCAAAGCTTCATAAAACAATAATTCCACAGTAAAAACTGCTCAAAATGTGGATTTCGTTAGATGTGTAGCTCTACTATAACGGGATAATGTCCACTTTAACGCACCCTCTGAGGCGGCCGAGAAACAGCGCCGCCAAATGGGCCTAAGGCGCAATACGGCTATTTGTGCATTGTGTAATGTGTCAAGTTCAAAGCTTCATAAAACAATAATTCCACAGTAAAAACTGCTCAAAATTTGGATTTCGTTAGAGGTGTAGCTCTACTATAATGTGAAAATGTCCACTTTAACGCACCCTCTGAGTCGGCCGAGAAACAGCGCCACCAAATGGGCCTAAGGCGCAATACGGCTTTGTGCATTGTGTAAAGTGCCAAGTTCAAAGCTTCATAAAAAAATAATTCCACAGTAAAAACTGCTTAAAATGTGGATGTCGTTAGAGTAGTAGCTCTAGTATAAAGGGATAATGTCCAATTTAACGCACCTCTGAGGCTGCCGAGAAACAGCGCCGCGTATTGGGCAGAAAATGCATTAGGTGGCTCTTTTTGCATTGTGTAAAGTGCCAAGTTCAAAGCTTCATAAAAAAATAATTCCACAGTAAAAACTGCTTGAAATTTGGATTTCGTTAGAGTAATAGCTCTACTATAATGGGATAATGTCCAATTTAACGCACCCTCTGAGGCTGCCGAGAAACAGCGCCGCGAAATGGGCAGAAAATGCATTAGGGCGGCTTTGTGCATTGTGTAAATTGCCAAGTTCAAAGCTTCATAACAAAATAATTCCACAGTAAAAACTGCTTAAAATTTGTATTTCGTTAGAGTAGTAGCTCTACTATAAAGGGATAATGTCCAATTTAACGCACCCTCTGAGGCTGCCGAGAAACAGCGCCTCGAAATGGGCAGAAAATGCATTAGGCGGCTCTTTGTGCATTGTGTAAAGTGCCAAGTTCAAAGCTTCATAAAAAAATTATTCCACAGTAAAAACTACTTAAAATGTGGATGTCGTTAGAGTAGTAGCTCTAGTATAATGGGATAATGTCCAATTTAACGCACCCTCTGAGGCTGCCGAGAAACAGCGCCGCGAAATGGGCTGAAAATGCATTAGGCGGCTCTTTGTGCATTGTGTAAAGTGCCAAGTTCAAAGCTTCATAAAAAAATAATTCCACAGTAAAAACTGCTTAAAATTTGGATTTCATTAGAGGAGCAGCTCTACTATAAAGGAATAATGTCCAATTTAACGCACCCTCTGAGGCTGCCGAGAAACAGCGCCGCGAAATGGGCAGAAAATGCATTAGGCGGCTCTTTGTGCATTGTGTAAAGTGCCAAGTTCAAAGCTTCATAACAAAATAATTCTACAGTAAAAACTGCTTAAAATTTGGATTTGGTTAGCGTAGTAGCTCTACTATAATGGGATAATGTCCAATTTAACGCACCCTCTGAGGCTGCCGAGAAACAACGCCGCGAAATGGGCAGAAAATGAATTAGGCGGCTCTTTGTGCATTGTGTAAAGTGCCAAGTTCAAAGCTTCATAACAAAATAATTCCACAGTAAAAACTGCTTAAAATTGGGATTTCATTAGAGGAGTAGCTCTAGTATAATGGGATAATGTCCAATTTAACGCACCCTCTGAGGCTGCCGAGAAACAGCGCCGCGTATTGGGCAGAAAATGCATTAGGCGGCTCTTTTTGCATTGTGTAAAGTGCCAAGTTCAAAGCTTCATAAAAATTTTATTCCACAGTAAAAGCTGCTTAAAATTTGGATTTCGTTAGAGTTGTAGCTCTACTATAAAGGGATAATGTCCAATTTAACGCACCCTCTGAGGCTGCCGAGAAACAGCGCCGCGAATTGGGCAGACAATGCATTAGGCGGCTCTTTGTGCATTGTGTAAAGTGCCAAGTTCAAAGCTTCATAAAAAAATAATTCCACAGTAAACACCAGTGGCGTAGGCAGAAATTGTATTTTGGGCGGGCCAGTGAAAAAGTGAGTGGGCCAATAGTTTTTCCTAGAAAAAGAATTACTTAAATAATAATTAAACCTTAGAGAGTAGAAAAAAATAATAGATAAACTGCAAAAACAGTTACACCTTTATTTTGCAATATTGGGCAAAGGCAATAACAAAACACTGTCTAATAATCATCATGTTCAACCATCAGAGCTCAATAAAGGCTGGACAAACCACCAGCATAGACAATAACCTGTCTATTTTATTCAGGCTAGTCAGCAGTGCAAAGACAGTTCACCTGAAAATAAAGTAGGCTAAAAGTAAAAGAAATTAAAATAATGAAAAATATCAGCAGAGCACGGTTTGAAATGAATAACAACACACTCCTCAATTTCTGATAAATCAACCATATACAATGCAATCAGCCTGGTGGAAATTAAGCTTTTGTGCCCAAAAAATTGCAACTAATTTAAACTAAACAATGTACAGTAGGCTAGCCTATAAGGCATTCAGCTATACTGTACACAACACACCACTAACTTAAGGCGAGACAGGTGAATAGGGTAACATTTTAAAATAATAGATATTACCATAAAACTTCCTCAGTTGTTCTGGAGAATGACAAACAACTAATTTTGAGAAAACAGCATTTAAAGATTTGTAATGTAAAAAATCATACTTT
Organism: Squalius cephalus; assembly: GCF_949319135.1. NCBI lineage: Eukaryota > Metazoa > Chordata > Actinopteri > Cypriniformes > Leuciscidae > Squalius > Squalius cephalus. Next base: position 43,963,334 of record NC_137122.1, on the reverse strand, counting down.
TTTAGCAGAAACAACTATTTACAGACACAATATCTTATCAAATCATCAGCAACAACAATACAAACCACCTAAAATACATAAAAACTTATAACACAGCATTTATGGCCAACAACTGAACAGAACCCCAGTCAAAAACACACATCAAAATGTCAGAGCACGTCACGTGATGCATCTGAACGAATCACGTTGTCAGAAATTGACATCAGCCAATGAGATTTCGCTTTTAGAGTTAAATGCCCCATTGTACTTTCACGATTGGTTGCTGATTAAAGGAAATTACCATATTTGGATCCGACAGCATTGTGTACAGGAGAAAGTAGAGAGCTTTTCAACGGTGTTTGTGTTATGACAGGTGCAGACAGCGATCGCGGAGCAGCATATTGATTAACAACGCCAACTTTTGTTGAATTTAGGAGAAATATACAGACGCAAATAGACAAAATGTAGTAAAATAAAGACCTAAATGTGTATTTTGGATTTTTTTTTTTCACCACAAGTCTGAAATAAGGCATTGAAGAAAACAAATAGCCCAAAATCTTAAAATTGACCAGTGAAAAAAAACCCCGATGTTTTTGCCGTGTCTCGCCTTAAATCACTTCACGGGCAAAAATTAAGGAAATTAGTTAAACAACTGGCCTACCTTTGTTGTTTTCATTCTACAAAACAAGATGCAAGTGCCTGGGTTTAGTATTAAAAACAGAAATGATCTCATCATAGTCCAAAGAGTCACAGAGTTATTTTTCAAAGAACTAAAGGCCGCCAGAGCCCGCCGCCTAGAGAGTCTTCCTGTCGGACTCGGAGTCGGAACCCCTAGCAACCATAGCAACCAATTACGTTCCGGAGGGAGGCTTTCACGCATTTTATTCGGAAAAAGAATTAAACACACACACCAGTCAACAATAAATCAGGTTTATATTAATATATTTTCTTAAATACATTTGAATAATAAAAATAAACTAAAAATGTATTTTGATCAAACTTGCCTGGGCGGGCCAGTGAGTTATGTGGGCGGGCCAGTGCCGCCCTGGCCCATTACTGGCTACGCGCCTGGTAAACACTGCTTAAAATGTGGATTTCATTAGAGGAGTAGCTCTACTGTGATAGGATAATGTCCACTTTAACGCACCCTCTGAGGCTGCCGAGAAACAGCGCCGCGAAATGGGCAGAAAATGCATTAGGCGGCTTTGTGCATTGTGTAAAGTGCCAAGTTCAAAGCTTCATAAAAAAATAATTCCACAGTAAAAACTGCTTAACATTTGGATTTCGTTAGAGTAGTAGCTCTAGTATAATGGGATAATGTCCAATTTAACGCACCCTCTGAGGCTGCCGAGAAACAGCGCCGCGAAATGGGCTGAAAATGCATTAGGCGGCTCTTTGTGCATTGTGTAAAGTGCCAAGTTCAAAGCTTCATAACAAAATAATTCCACAGTAAAAACTGCTTAAAATTTGGATTTCGTTAGAGTAGTAGCTCTACTATAATGGGATAATGTCCAATTTAACGCACCCTCTGAGGCTGCCGAGAAACAGCGCCGCGAAATGGGCAGAAAATGCATTAGGCGGCTTTGTGCATTGTGTAAAGTGCCAAGTTCAAAGCTTCATAAAAAAATATTTCCACAGTAAAAACTGCTTAAAATTTGGATTTCGTTAGAGTAGTAACTCTACTATAATGGGATAATGTCCAATTTAACGCACCCTCTGAGGCTGCCGAGAAACAGCGCCGCGAAATGGGCAGAAAATGCACTAGGCGGCTCTTTGTGCATTGTGTAAAGTGCCAAGTTCAAAGCTTCATAAAAAAATAATTCCACAGTAAAAACTGATTAAAATGTGGATGTCGTTAGAGTAGTAGCTCTAGTATAAAGGGATAATGTCCAATTTAACGCACCCTCAGAGGCTGCCGAGAAACAGCGCCGCGTATTGGGCAGAAAATGCATTAGGCGGTTCTTTGTGCATTGTGTAAAGTGCCAAGTTCAAAGCTTCATAAAAAAATAATTCCACAGTAAAAACTGCTTAAAATGTGGATGTCGTTAGAGTAGTAGCTCTAGTATAAAGGGATAATGTCCAATTTAACGCACCCTCTGAGGCTGCCGAGAAACAGCGCCGCGTATTGGGCAGAAAATGCATTAGGTGGCTCTTTTTGCATTGTGTAAAGTGCCAAGTTCAAAGCTTCATAAGAAAATAATTCCACAGTAAAAACTGCTTGAAATTTGGATTTCGTCAGAGTAGTGGCTCTACTATAATGGGATAATGTCCAATTTAACGCACCCTCTGAGGCTGCCGAGAAACAGCGCCGCGAAATGGGCAGAAAATGCATTAGGCGGCTCTTTGTGCATTGTGTAAAGTGCCAAGTTCAAAGCTTCATAAAAAAATAATTCCACAGTAAAAACTGATTAAAATGTGGATGTCGTTAGAGTAGTGGCTCTACTATAATGGGATAATGTCCAATTTAACGCACCCTCTGAGGCTGCCGAGAAACAGCGCCGCAAAATGGGCAGAAAATGCATTAGGCGGCTTTGTGCATTGTGTAAAGTGCCAAGTTCAAAGCTTCATAAAAAAATAATTCCACAGTAAAAACTGCTTAAAATTTGGATTTCATTAGAGGAGCAGCTCTACTATAATGGGATAGTGTCCAATTTAACGCACCCTCTGAGGCTGCCGAGAAACAGCGCCGCGAAATGGGCAGAAAATGCATTAGGCGGCTCTTTGTGCATTGTGTAAAGTGCCAAGTTCAAAGCTTCATAACAAAATAATTCTACAGTAAAAACTGCTTAAAATTTGGATTTCGTTAGAGTAGTAGCTCTACTATAAAGGAATAATGCCCAATTTAACGCACCCTCTGAGGCTGCCGAGAAACAGCGCCACGAATTGGGCAGAAAATGCATTAGGTGGCTCTTTGTGCATTGTGTAAAGTGGCAAGTTCAAAGCTTCATAAAAAAATAATTCCACAGTAAAAACTGCTTAAAATTTGGATTTCGTTAGAGTAATAGCACTACTATAATGGGATAATGACCAATTTAACGCACCCTCTGAGGCTGCCGAGAAACAGCGCCGCGAAATGGGCAGAAAATGCATTAGGCGGCTTTGTGCATTGTGTAAAGTGCCAAGTTCAAAGCTTCATAAAAAAATAATTCCACAGTAAAAACTGCTTAAAATTTGGATTTCCTTAGAGGAGCAGCTCTACTATAATGGGATAATGTCCAATTTAACGCACCCTCTGAGGCTGCCGAGAAACAGCGCCGCGAAATGGGCAGAAAATGCATTAGGCGGCTCTTTGTGCATTGTGTAAAGTGCCAAGTTCAAAGCTTCATAACAAAATAATTCTACAGTAAAAACTGCTTAAAATTTGGATTTCGTTAGAGTAGTAGCTCTACTGTAATGGAATAATGCCCAATTTAACGCACCCTCTGAGGATGCCGAGAAACAGCGCCGCGAAATGGGCAGAAAATGCATTAGGCGGCTTTGTGCATTGTGTAAAGTGCCAAGTTCAAAGCTTCATAAAAAAATATTTCCACAGTAAAAACTGCTTAAAATTTGGATTTCGTTAGAGTAGTAACTCTACTATAATGGAATAATGCCCAATTTAACGCACCCTCTGAGGCTGCCGAGAAACAGCGCCGCGAAATGGGCAGAAAATGCATTAGGCGGCTCTTTGTGCATTGTGTAAAGTGCCAAGTTCAAAGCTTCATAAAAAAATTATTCCGCTGTAAAAACTGCTTAAAATGTGGATGTCGTTAAGAGTAGTAGCTCTAGTATAATGGGATAATGTCCAATTTAACGCACCCTCTGAAGCTGCCGAAAAACAGCGCCGCATATTGGGCAGAAAATGCATTAGGTGGCTCTTTTTGCATTGTGTAAAGTGCCAAGTTCAAAGCTTCATAAAAAAATAATTCCACAGTAAAAACTGCTTAAAATTTGGATTTCGTTAGAGGAGCAGCTCTACTATAATGGGATAATGTCCAATTTAACGCACCCTCTGAGGCTGACAATGTGATAACTCTTCTGTATTGTCAGATGTGGTCCATAACTTTAAAATGTACAGTAACCATGCAATTTCTCTTTCAAGTCAATTCAATTTAATTCATACATTCATTTGTATAATGCTTCTCACAATACATATAATTTCAAAGCAGCTTTACAGAAAATGCATGTTTCTATATTACAAAATCACAATAGGATTTTATGAGATATCAGAAAGTACATTTATAAGATTGCACAAATTATTTAGAAATATCATACATGCATTTAAAGCAATGATAAAATTATCTTTATTTAATTTTTTTATAATCATCCATCTTTGATGTTCTGGAGTCCTTGCATGGGGTCTCCACAAGTCTTCATAAGAGGCTGGATCCAAGCTGGAGCATAATCTCTGGTTACCCTGTGAAATTTTAATTTGTAATAATAATAATAAAAAAAAGTATTCTATTTATTTTTTAAATAGATTCAAATTATGTTATTTGCAATAATTAAAGAATGATGTAGGCCTAATTATATTTTTACAGTCATTTTATGCTATAATTATTTGTTATTTACCTTTCAAAATAGTGTATTATTCTTTTCTGAAAATAGATAGGCCAACAAGATAACAGGGTCCCTAAAAAGTGTAAATAAGAGAAAAACCACATGGTCCCTAAACTGAGCTGATGATATACAAATAATTAAAGAATACTGTAGCCTAATTATACTTATGTGCCTTTATATTTTTAAAGTCCGTTTTCGCTGATATATCAGTGTTATTTGCATTTAAACATCGTTTATTAATATTTTATTCTGAAAATAAACACAAAAGTAACACAATCCCTTTAAAAAACGCGAAAAATAGAAAAACCGCACGGTCCCTAAGTTGAGCGTCAATAAGAAGCCAGCAAACGCGGAAGTTCGCGTCATTTAAGGTGGAACGGATAGCGTCAATAAGAAGCTGCGAATAAGAAGCTGGATTCAGCCTCGTCTTTTCTCAAGTAATCGCACAAGTAGTGTTTAGACCGTGGGAAAAGACACCAAAACAATGCCACCTAACCTCAGGCAAGTAATGTCATAGCTTTCAAAAAAAAAAAAAAAAAAAAAAACTTAAGAGAAAAACAATTCGTAAAATCATACATTGTTAAATGTATAGAGCCTATACTATATTATAAATTATAATTTTACTTAATCTGTTATAGCTTATGTGGTGTGACCTATATTTGAATAAATATCCTAGTTATGTCAAAAAATGAATGACAAAAAATCTTGTTTAAAAAAAACAGAGAAAATAAACCTTCCATTTACTAAAAAAACAAACAAGCAACCAAAAAAACAGACTAATATATTGTCAGATATATGTTATCAAATATAATTTATTGTTTTAATAAATATAGGCTATTATCCATATGGTAATGCAAATCCACAAAGGGGCATCCTACCACTGATCTATATAGAATGACATTATAATGTCATTATATAGATCAGTGCATCCTACCTGCTATATTCCCTGCAGAAATATAGGCCTAGCTATATTGTACATAGTAAAGTATTATGTTGATCATATTACCTTATTTTAATTTTTGTTGATTTGCCTGGTAAAATTATATAGGAATTATCTTAATAATTCTGCAATATTAATCTTGTATTGCATTTGCATTGGCAATACGCATAGGCTAGTACTGGCTTAATATTCCAATTTGCAATGTTGCTATCCATCTCACCATCTGTCATATATGCACGCCTCCTAATTGTGTTTCATAATGGATCGTTTAATCTGCTTCCTGTCAGGTATTATGGTAGATTTCGTAGTGATGTTATTAACATTTATACTATCATTCCTGTGATTGTGTAGCTGCACTGGGGACGTTAGAGTTTGAACTGAGGTATGAGAGAGCAACCAGTTCACTCCACTGTACCATCATCAGAGCCAAGGTAACGTCCATCTCACACCTCTGCAGTTCACTACACACTCACACCTATCTGTGACTCACACTGCAAAAACCTGCAGGTGATTTACCCTTTAGCAGTTTGTTCTACTTCAACAGGGCTCCTTTGTTTCTATATATATATTTTTATGTAGCATTCCTGTCCATTAAAACGGCTTGTTTTTTGTTTAGGGTCTGAAACCCATGGATTTTAATGGCCTGGCAGATCCGTATGTCAAACTTCATCTTCTACCAGGAGCCTGCAAGGTGAGATCCTGTTTGGAGTAATTAAACATTTTATGCATAAAGTTCACTATAAGGGACAGATTTGTATTTGTTATTTGAACCATTCAGGGCAGGGGTGTAGTTTGCGGGGGGTGTGGGGGAGGTAACCCACCAATAACCAAAACTAGCACCTATCACAACATAAAATGTGCGACCCATTTGATTCTATCGAGAACTTACTACTCAATACGCAATGGAGAAAGTCAAACATAATCTAAAACAGCCACATAAAGACTGATGAGAAGAGAAGAAAACATCATGTTGCATCAATTAGAAAGCTTTTTAATGACCACCCTTATTCTAGCAACAGTTATTGTGGTAAATTTTTGTCTTGTAGAATTTATGATAGAAAATCTATGCGAGAGATCACATAGCCGAAATCATTAAAGGTGCCCTAGAATTTGAAATTGAATTTATCTTGGCATAGTTAAATAACAAGAGTTCAGTACATGTACATGACATACAGTGAGTCTCAAACACCATTGTTTTCTCCTTCTTATTTAAATCTCGTTTTTGAAAAACACCCCTGAAAAATAGGTAAATCTCCACAAAACACCGACTGTGACGCAACAGTCGGGATCATTAATATGTACGCCTCCAACAATTTGCATATGCCAGCCCATGTTCAAGGCCAGGCGGAACTCAAGCCGAATCATCGTCCGAATCATTTTTCCTCTCGAGACATCATGGCTTGCAAACGAGCGAAGCATGGCAGTTGCTCAGTGTTTGAACACAAAGGTATTTTTCAGTTCCTTCATCTGAGCCTCTGAAGAACCAGTGGGTTGTGTGAATGTCTGATGTGTAATTGTTCAAGTTCAGACAGATAATCTTTCTCTCAAAGTCGTTCAATACTGTTTATGCATCAGTAAATCAAGCCAGTGACTAAACGATCAACTTCACGTCGTTTCTCTTAGTAGGATGAAAATAATCTTACTTAAACTGTGATTAATATACAGATAGCGATTAAAGAACGATCCCTTTCCAGTCGCCCAAGCTGTCAATCACACAGCGCGAGTTTATCTGGACACTTGCCAAAACTCGTTATGAAATCAATGACGCTGTTACACTGCACAACGAAGCTCTTACTGTACGTACATCTTGTTTGCATTGGTGAAATCATTAGTGAGAGTGCAGAAACTGCGTTGCAATGATAAGATCTTCATTCACGTGATCAACAGGCTTACACTGAAGTCTCACAGCAGCCAATCACAGCAGTGGGCGTTTACACTGAAGTCTCACAGCAGACACGCCCCTTCAAACAGAGTGTTCAAATCAGAGGCTAAAATCAGGCTAGGAAAAATGCCTTTTATTTCTAAATTATAACAAATTTTGATCTAAAAAACATACTAACATTATAAGTGCACCCCAGGAAACATTCTAAAATAATAAAATAATCCATGCAATGGCACCTTTAAGAGCCTGCTGAACTGTTACGGAGTGGGAAATAAACAATTTCATTATAAGAAAATGTTAAGTAAAGTTAATTTGACTTCCCATGGCACTTTTAAGTAGATAATTATCACAAAATTATCATATGGTACCCTGGACCACAAAACCAGTCATAAGTCGCACGGGTATATTTGTGGCAATAGCCAATAATACATTGTATGGGTCAAAATTATAGATTTTTCTTTTATGCCAAAACACATTAGGATATTAAGTAAAGACCATGTTCCATGAGGATATTTTGTAAATTTCCTACCGTAAATATATATAAAAAATATTTTTGTGAGTGAATGCAGCACAATCGCGGACATAAATGGACAACTTTGAAGGCGATTTTCTCAATGTTTTGATTTTTTTGCAGCCTCAGATTCCAGATTTTCAAATAGTTGTATCTCGGCCAAATATTGTCCTATCCTAACAAACCATACATCAATGGAAATCTTATTTACTCAGCTTTTAGATGATGTATGAATCTCAATGTCAAAAAATTGACCCTTGTGACTGGTTTTGTGGTCCAGGGTCACATATATCCTATGTAAACAAGTAATAGGTAACTAGGCTATTACTTTATTGCAGTTACGTCATAAACCAACTATGCATTAGTGGATAATAGGTAAGACACCACTAAAGACCATTTTGCAAAAATAAATAAAAAAATTAAATCTAATGAGGGAGCATACCCTGGGACTCTGTTCACACTTCAACCCCCCAACCAAATCTATGCCCTTGATTCATAGTTGTTATGTATCATCCAAACCACCTTGCTCTCTGACCTAAACAACCTAATTATGTATGATTTTACTCTTTAAACACTATGCCCCCCCAAAAAAGGACACCCGAACAGCAAACCCATATGTGCTTGTTGAACATTTAATCTCAAAACTGTGGGAAAAAATGAAGAGTTGATCTTTCCTAACTGATGCCTCTTTTCTAGAGAGACTTTCTATTAGATGTTGGAGCAGGTACGCAGGGATTTGTTCCCATTCGGACAAAAGAGCATCAGAGAGGCATTGATGTTGGGTGATGGGGCCTGACTCACAGTCGGCGTTCCAATTCATCCCAGTAGTGTTCAATGGGATTCAGGTTTAGGCTTTGTGCCTGTCACGTTTTTCTACACCATTTCATTATAGATCTTGCTTTGTGCACAGTATTATCATGCTGGAACAGAAAAGCACGCTCCTCAGACCGTTCCAAAAATCATCTTCAGTTGAGTCGTTAAGGAGTCTAGCCAAAAACATAAATTAGAAGGGGATGTCAACATATTTTTTGGCCATATTGTGTTTTATTGATGAGAGTACAATTTAAAAATGATAAAACCTGACAAAGTGGTGACACATTAAGTACATTTAATCCAGAAACAACTGCTACTAAAAATGTTTTATAGGTTTTAAATTTGGCATTAGTTAGATATTTTTGTATGGAAGTAGCCAGTTGAATTGCACTACTTGGAAAAAAAATAGGCATTGCATTAACCATGTTTGCATTTTAATGCATTGTATTTTTAGGGCTTGCATTTTTATGGACTGAAATTCAACATGGTTGAATATTTAAGCTGTAAATATTTCAATTCAAAACATTTCAAACACATTTTCATTATTAAAAATTCAATAATCTATATTCACCTTTCATATTTCACTTCCAAAATATTCAAACTGTTTAAAAATACAACCTATAATATCCATTTTAATACCTATTTTAATCCATTTTAATCACCTATAATATCCGGTCCATTTTATTTCGCTTTGCAAATTCGCTTCCACAAATTCAGTGGTTCAAATTCCACAGTAAATTCAGCATTGACATCCAGGAACTGCAGGAAAAGCAGTAGATTGCCGAGCATACTCTCCATCTGAATGTAGCCTAAATATAAAATTGGCTTGAAATTGGACATTCGCACATTTAGGGACCGTCTAAGTTGCATACAACATTGGCATACACGTTTCTAACTTCAATAGCAAACTTCAATTTATTTGAATAAATATAAAAAATATAAAGGGTGCGCATTATGCCTGACACTAAATGAACACTGTACAGTTGGTTTTATGACTGTAAGTCGTTCTATTCAAATGCTATTGAAGTTAGAAACGTGTATACCAATGTCGTATACACTTTATAGAGAGAATGTCCCTAAATGTGCGAATGTCCAATGTCAAGCCAACTTTGTGCCAATAATATCACTGGGAAATGCTCAGCATTAAACTTTGCGCGTTAAGGTCATATTCTGAGTCCATCTGCTTGCCTGTGAGTTTTTTTTTTTTTTTATATCACTGTATTAGTACATTAAGCTACGTTAAGTGTTTTATATATCCAGCAGGGGAATCCTGAAGTATTGAGGGAAACCCTAGTAGCCTACTGCATGCAGCACATCGCTGCAATATAAAGTTAAGGCAACTAAACAACCAAGATAAATATACAGTATGTCAACCTCAAATGTAACATTGGATCTGTACATCCGCATTGGGGGAATAACATTATAATCTCATTTACGGTAGAGAAAAATGCTTGTAGTCTACACAGGAAAAGTAACCCTGAAGACACTGAATTTAACATAAAAAAGCCATCATAATAATCACAAATAGACTTACATTGCTGACGTGAGTTTTTATGAATGAATGGCTTGCTCTAACTGTTGCTCGGTCTTCGTCAACAACACGCGCTTTTGCACCACCTGATGGAATATTTTAGAAGTGAAATATGAAAGGTGAATATGGATTATTGAATTTTTAATAATGAAAATGTGTTTGAAATGTTTTGAATTGAAATATTTACAGCTGAAATATTCAACCATGTTGAGTTTCAGCCCATAAAAATGCAAGCCCTACAAATACAATGCTTTAAAATGCAAGCATGGTTAATGCAATGCATATTTTTTTTTCAAGTAGTGCAATTCAACTGGCTTTTTTGTTTCAAAAACATTTGGCATTATTTTACTTCCATATTTTTGAAAGAAGTCACTTATTCTCATCAAGGCAGCATTTTTTGATCAAACATACAGTAAAAACAATAAAATTGTTGAATATTATATACATTTAAAATAACAGTTTTTTTTAATATATATATTTTAAAATGTAATTTAATCCTGTGATGCAAAGCTGAATTTTCAGCATCATTACTCCAGTCTTCAATGTCACATGATTCTTCAGAAATCAGTCTAATATGCTGATTTGCTGCTCATTTCTTAATATTATCAATGTTTTGCTCAACAGTGCTGCTTAATATTTTTGTGGAACCGTGATACAATTTTTCCTGGATTCTTTGATTAATAGAAAGTTCAAAAGAACAGCATTTATTTAAAATCTTTTATAATATTATGCATGTATTTACTGTCACTTTTGATCAATATATACTATATATATGCATCAAAGAATTAAGGTATTCCAAAATCTTTACTCTTTTAATGTAATTTTATTTCTTTATTATTTGTATAAATAATGTGACAGCAGTTTAAATGTTTTTATACCCACAGGCCAATAAACTGAAAACCAAAACTGTACGTAATTCTCTAAATCCTGTTTGGAATGAGACTCTTACTTACCTTGGCATCACGGAAGAGGATATGCACAGGAAGACTCTGAGGTTAGTGAAGACATATGTGCACCCTTGAATCCGTCTTACTTTATTGGCGACTCCAAGCAGCCTGTAAATCTATTCTGGATATGTCTTAAAAATTCTTCTCTCTGAGAGCAGTGATTTGACAGTAGCCTGCATATCTTGCTTCGACAGTAGGTGTGTAGGTGTTTGACAGCGAGGGTGACTGCTTAGCAGACCTTCCTTTCGCTTATGAACCTTCAGGAATGATCTAGTTTCTTGGGTACAACTACTGTTGTGCACGTCTTGGAAATTCAGCATATATTTAGCCTGAATATTTTTGCAGTGCTGAAGATGTTCTTCCTGACTGCTGTTGCACTCTGGTTTATCCTGTGATTATCCACAGAAAATTGCCTTTGCGCTCATGTTATAAATGAACAGTATCCCCTGGCAATATGAGACTGGGACTGCTGGTGTTTTCAGACTTGCCCTTTTTTCAGTGGAGGGGTGACAGTAGTCAGAGAAAAGTCATTTAGCCGTTTATCTCCAAGGGAGAGTACAGGAGCAGAGGAGAGTGTCGGTTCCACAAAAACGCTAGCAAACCTTTGAAAAAAAGGGCAGGCGCTTACTTCCGACCAAACTGGCGAAGCCAGAAATATCACCCTAATCCCATTCATAAATATACATTTCTGTCTGAGCCATTTCCAGCTCTTGCTGCTCTACGGGTGGTATTTTTATAGCCTTTTTTATCACTTCCGCCCATACTACATTTACAACTTTAATGTTTACCTTTGCTCTCCTTCCAGTATAACTGAATCATTCTCTCACTCTCTTTTTTTATGTTTTTGTTGTTGTTTTTCTCAGGTTATCGGTGTGCGATGAGGATAAACTGACTCATAATGAGTTTATTGGAGAGTCTCGAGTGGCCCTACGACGTGTGAAACCAGACCAGACAAAACGTTTCTACACCTGTTTAGAACATCCACCACCTGTAAGACACACATACACACACAGTCAGTTTGAGTCTAAATGTCACGTCATTGTGATCAGTGCCTGATCTAAATCTAATTAATATAAGCTTGCTCTAGCAAATCAATTGAACTTTTCTTAACCAGTTATTGTTGTAGATAGATAGAAACTAATTTTTTAGAATGCATTACCTGTGTTCAATTTCTTTTAATTGAATTCAGTAAATTTTGCTTAAACCTGTTAACAACACAGAGAAAAGGAAATATCTAATTTGAACATTTTATGATTTGATAATATAATGTGATATGTATTATACAACATGTAAATTAACACATTTTCATGTTAATTTAATGATTAATAATAATAATAATAATGCATTTTATTTAATGGAGCCTTTCATAACACCCAAGGTCACCTCACAAGCAATATACAGGTAACTGCATAAGACAATACACACAAAAAACAAGCCGCATATACAGATAAAGTGCATTAAAGACTCAATACAACATGTTATAAAAAAGCTTGTATAAAAAGATATGTCTTAAGACGTGTTTTAAAAGTCAACAAGCAATCGCTATTGCGAACATCAAGGGGAAGAGAGTTCCATAGGTGGGCGGCAGCATGACTAAAAGATCTAGCACCCATGGTAGTTAGTCGAATCCGAGGTACCACAAGAGAAATTGAAGATGAAGATCTGAGAGCACGTGAAGGAGTGTAAACATGAAGAAGTTGTGTAAGGTATTGGGGTGCAAGATTATGAAGTGCCTTATAAGTAGCAAGTATCTTGAATTCAACTCTATACTTTACTGGAAGCCAGAGCAATTGCTAAAGAACTGTAGAAATGTGCTCAGTAGAAGGTGTTCTTGATAGAACACGAGCTGCAGAATTCTGAACCCACTGAAGCTTATGTAGCAATTTGGAGGGAACACCTGTGAGAAGAGCATTCCAGTAGTCTATACGTGAAGTGACTAGTGCGTGAATGAGAACTGCAGTATTATTATTTGAAAGAAAGGGACGGAGACGGTTAATATTACACAAGTGGAAGTATGCAATCCGCGTGATATTGTTAATTTGAGCTTCAAAGGATAGTGTGCTATCCATGATGACACCCAAACTTTTAACCTGTGAAGAAGGACCGATTGCAGTATTGTACAATGTACAAAGAAAAACAATTAGATTTAGACACAACAGATGTGCCAACAAGCAAAGCCTCAGTTTTGTTGCCATTTACCTTCAAGAAGTTAGCTGAAAGCCCATCTTTAATTTCAGCTAAACAGCTGGACAAAGATGGTGGTGGAAAAGAACCAGTGGGTTTGGCAGACAGGTAAAGTTGGGTGTCATCCGCATAACAGTGAAAATTAATACCATATTTCCTCAAAATATAACCAAGAGGGAGCATATTAATAATGAAAAGAAGCGGGCCCAAGACAGAACCCTGGGGAACACCAGTGGTGACTGTAGATGTTCTTGATCGAAAACCTTTTAATTGAATACGCTGACTGCGTCCAGATAGATATGACCTAAACCAAGACAGAGCAGTGCCAGTAATACCAACAGAAGCTAACCTGTCAAGAAGTATCTTGATTAAGACAGATTCAAGGTGAATGCAAGTCATGTTGGAAATATCACCATCAAGTACCCATAAAAATCCAATGGAACTGCCTTGAGGGATCTTCCATAACACCAAAAACAAATACTAATCCACTAATAGGAGGAGATTCCAAAGATTTTACATCTACTTCTGTCTTTCCATCGGAGCTGCTTCCATCCGTTTTGCGGCCAGGGCGTGACTCAAATGCTACGCTGTACACTTAGCAAGAAATAAAGGCAGCAGCTATTTCCACTAAGTACAGTACATATAGCGATAGCTGCTATTTACACTTAGTTTAAATAGCAATATTTTCCATTTACACTATGTAAAAATAGCAGTATATTCTTTGCAATAAGTGTAAATAGTAGTTAGATGCTATTTATACGTATAAATGGTCGCAGATATTATTTGCACTTATTTGCAGTGTTATTGTACATTAAACGGTATGCAATAATAACAGAGTGTAAATGATTATATTTATTAAAATTATTAAATGGAAGCCGCCTTATTGGCACAATAAAGCCCTCCCTACACCTACCCCTAACCAATAAACACTTTATTATTAAACACACGTTAGGCACTTTATTTCTAATATTTTCTTCATTTAAAATAAATGCCTTTCCGATCTGATATGTGATGGGAAAAGGGAGTAGAGCGAGTTCGGCAAAAGGCAGATTCGAACTCTGGTCGGATCCTACCCCTCCACTATTTCTAATGTTGACAGTCCTACATCTTCTGCAATTTTGTCCAGACGTCAGTGGGCGGAGTTAGTGTAAATACCCTTTGCCAACAAGGTGGGCTATTTGCACTTAGTGTAAATAGACACTCCGAAAAAAGGAAATGCATTCCAAGTTGATTTTGGTTCATTTAGAATTGATGGATGAACTTGCACCTGGACTGGACAGGTTTATTAACCCTTAATCACTCCTAAAAAAGGACAACACTTAAGGTCTTTGGGGTCATTTTGACCCCAAACTTTTAAAGAGCGATTGCATAAGGAAATATACATTTTTTATATGGAAACTATATATCATTTTTTTTATTTACTTCTCAACTATACATTTATGCTGTGTTTTTGTGGAAATTTTGAATTTTTTTACCTATTTACTGCACAATTACATAACTAGGCCATAAATTGTCTCATGAAAAATGATTTTTTAAAGAAAAAATCACTTAAATGATGATCTTAATTAAATCTAAATAGTTTTTGGACATTGCTCTATGTGTAAGGGATAGAATACTGACATCTGCTGGTTTGTGGAAAAACTTTAGAAATTATAATTAAAGAAAGAAAGTGCAATGACCACATATATCCAATAGAGGGCCATAGAGACTCATTCATTTTCACTTCATTGTTCTTGATGCTTCAACTTCTCCTCACAACTTTATGATATATATTTTGTGAATATTTATTTAAACATTTTGAAATACATAAAAAATCTGTATTTTTGTCAGAGTTAGAATTTGTTGTTTTCTGATATATTTTGAATTATCTGCTTTTGCAAATTATTATACATACATTTGCAGAACCATTACAAGTCACCACTATGACATGACTGTGGTGTGTGTGTGGGTGTGTGTGTGTGTGTGTGGGGGTGTGTGTGTGTGTGTGTGTGTACAAGCTTGTTCCATGTTGCATATGTGACATTTTTCAGATTTATGGCAGTTTATTTGATTTTATTTGCCAATTTCTATAAAAATGCTCTCTGTTGCAGTGACATACATGTGTGTGTTTGTGTGTGTTTGTGTGAGTGTGTGTATGAGATAGAAAGTTTGTTCCACTTTGGGTTTATTCTCTAGGACCAGACCTTGATTTAAATGTAATTTTTTTTAGATTTATGCCAGTTTTGTTTATTTTATTTGCCTATTTCTATAAAAATGCTCTCTGTTGCAGGGACATACACGTGTGTGTTTGTGTGTGTTTGTGTGTGTGTGTGTATGAGATAGAAAGTTTGTTCCACTTTGGGTTTATGCTCTAGGACCAGACCTTGATTTAAATGTAAATTTTTTTTAGATTTATGCCAGTTTTATTTATTTTATTTGCCAATTTCTATAAAAATGCTCTCTGTTGCAGTGACATACATGTGTGTGTTTGTGTGTGTTTGTGTGTGTTTGTGTGTGTGTGTGTATGAGATAGAAAGTTCGTTCCACTTTGGGTTTATGCTCTAGGACCAGACCTTGATTTAAATGTACATTTTTTTTAAATTTATGCCAGTTTTGTTTATTTTATTTGCCAATTTCTGTAAAAATGCTCTCTGTTGCAAACACATACATTTGTGTGTTTGTTTATGTGTTTGTGTGTGTGTGTGTGTGTGTGTGTATGAGATAGAAAGTTCGTTCTACTTTTTATTTATGCTCTAGGACCAGACCTTGGTTTATATGTAGAAATTTTCAGATTTATAATGGATTTAATTTTATTTTTTTGACAAACAAAATAAAAAAAAGTAATTTTTTTCATTTTCCCATTCATTTTCAATGTGGGGTCATTTTGACCCCAAAGACCTTAAAAGGTAAAATTTTTTTTACACACCTTTAGAACAACCAAATCAAGCCCAGTTTTTTTGTGCATGTTTAGATAGATTATTTAGGAAAAGTCACAGAGTTTCATGCCCCTGAGATGAAGGTAACATTTTTAAAAAATGAAGGAAAAGTCCATTGGGGTCATATTGACCCCAAAGAGTGATTAAGGGTTAATTAACTTGTCAGTTGTGATAATACCTTCCTCAGTTACGAATGTCACTATCTTGTTTACTTTAATCAGTGTTAGAAAGTCACAGCTATTGCGAGATTAGAAAAGAAGCTTGATTTTAACATCTGTTATCTTTCCCAAACACTGACTGTTTGAATGTAGCAAATGGAAAATACATACAGACACTCTGCTCTCTTCATCTCGGTCTCCTTTATGTCTGTGTCTTCCAGCTTCCCTCTCCTACAGCCATGGGAGCAGCGCTGCGAGGGATTTCCTGTTACCTACGAGAGGTACTCTACCCCAAAACCACCTGTTTTCTCTCCGTCTCACTCACAGCGAGAAAGACCATTAATAAAGCACTGACATTTCCGGATGAGAGTTCGCAATGACGTTTTAAATAATGCCTGCTGATTAATGCTCTCACACTCAAATGTTTTTACACTGGGATCTAAACTCATTTGCATTTCAATAAGAACATTGAGCACATTAAGATAAGTGGGACGGAAGAAATTGATTAGCATTTTCATTACCATCCAAAATTGTTCTCAACATGCTAGGCGCCCCACGATGAGAAATACCGGAAAGTAAAAAGGACAGAAGGAGGATGAGGACGGGGTCGGTTAAGGAAAGGGCAGGCATGTGGATGTGCTATCTGCCCATTTCCGTGTTTAAAGCAAATCCCTTCTCTGTCTCTCAACAAGAACGAATGTGGCATCCATAAATTACGGATAAGATTAGCTAAACGGCATTGTGGCCCCCAGAGAGATGAGATACAATTGGTTCTATTTTACTTGGTGTTGTAGTAGAGCACTTATGTTGCCAATGCTCAGTGTTGACAATTTCACGACAGAAGCTGCTGAACAGTGAGCCAGAGAGAGAGAAAGAATTCAAATCCATTTCTCTTGTTTTAACCAGGGGGGGTGGGGGGGCATTTTAGATCTTATCAGCCTGGCTCATGAATAATATTTAGGTGACAGTATAACAGTACTGAAAGCGTGTAAATGGACACTAGCCACATTAGGGTTACTGTTTACCCATTGTAATTACGCATTCATTCATTTGATTATTGCTAAAAACACTTATTTTATATACATTCCTCGCTCTGTTTCTCATTTTTGTCATTAATAAAATGATAAAAGATAAATTTGAAAGGACAGAGGCGGAAGAACACTTTGCCGCCCACCTGAAAGCATCAGAGATTTCTGAAGACCAGAATAATAACATTTTCAAAGGAAGGGGAGCGATTATGTGAAAAAGACAGGAGAAAGCCACAGACGGCATAGATAGGGAAAATGAAGAAAGAGGGAGCGAGAGGTTACAGGGTTATGAATGGACAGAGGGTGCTGGATGAGTGACAGACCACACACTCACAGGTCTCTGGAGGAAGAGAACAAGAACTGACAGGGGAAAACTGCTGAACTGCTTAGAGGGATCAAAGAGACATTGATGGCCAAATGAAATGATGGGACAGTTCACTCAAAAAATTTAATAATTTTATAGCAAATTAAATCATTTACTCACCCTCATGCCGTTCCAAATCTGACTTTCTTCTGTAGAGAACAAAAGGAGATGTTAGGCAAGATTTTAATGCAAATGCAACAACTTTGTTTAGGGAACAGACTGAAACTTAAGTCATTATTCCTGGAAAACTTCAGCATAACAGGTGCCCCTGTGGGAAAAAAAGTACATTTTAGCATACTTTTAAAAAGAGTACTTATTACAGAAATAATAATCCTACAAATAATCCCCCTGTGGTGAAAATCCAGCTTTAAAAGTTGTTTATATGTATATGTGGTGTTTATAATATTCTTTAAGACAAACCATGTGCAAATTCATAAGTCAACAGTCAACACCATTGCTGAGTATTTTCTCTTTAAAACTGCAGTGAACCAAATACAGTCTCAAAAACGTGGTTTGAAATCGCTGGTGTTTCTGCCGTCACAAACTACCTTGTAACCAATCACGTCAGCGAGTGGATCTCTGAGCTGGTGTGAGTGAGTGGAGGTGGGGCTAATTTGCATATTCATAGAACCGTGTATCCTAAATGAAGCAAGGGTGTAGAGTTACATTCAAGCTATTTAAGGCATGAAAAAAAAATTTAATATGTAATTTTGGTGATCAAAGAGGAGTTTTAATGGATAAAATTATTGATACTTAATACTTTCTTTGTCCCTTCTCTTTGTAGCCAAAGGAACAAAATAATTTTTATAGTGGTTATACCTAAACCTTGGGATACGAAAACGTCGACTAGATGGAAGTGGTTCGAATTCTGGATAAAGCACATGAGAAGGGTCCAGAGTCCTTTCCCTTGCCTGTTTAAAAGTTTGTTAAAAATAGACTGAAGATGCGGGTGATACCCTAGACCAACCACCTTCATTGCCGTACGCACCAAATGGTTCAACTGAGATCTAGGAGTAACTGTCAAATTACTGAACTAGGCCGCTATACCATACAGTAAGCTGGATTCAATACAGGCATGATAAAACAGCAACATGACTCTCTGAGCAACTCCAAAAAGTCTAAGCCTCCATAAAAAGTACATTTTTTGTTTCACCTTTTGATACAGATTATCCACATGCACCTCCCATGAAAGTTTATTATCAATAAGCAAACCTAAGTATTTGTACGAAGCAACTTGTCTAATGTGTCATTGTTAATCATGATAGGCGAGTGGTTGCCTACTAATTTGGGATCAAAAATCATTTCCTTTGTTTTTCTAACGTTAATTTCAAGACTGTGTTCTTTACTCCATGTAACAAAGTTAGCAATCTCTGTAGTATAATGTTGAATGACCTTATCCTTATACAGAAGACCAAGAATGGCAGTATCATCTGAGAATTTTACGACAATATACCCAGGATGATGTCCTACATTCATTGGTGTACAGTGTAAATAAGAGTGGTGAACATACACACCCCTGGGGGATACCAATACTAATCAGAAAGAGTCTGATTGACTCTAACTTGAGTCCTACCAGTAAGAAATGCATGGAACCATTTAATGGTATTTAATAGCCATACTATTTGGTTTGTTGTGGCTGCACGGTATTAAAAGCAGAGCTCAGATCAAGAAAAAAACAACCTGGCATAAGCCTTAGGATCCTCTAGATGTTTTAAAACATGATGCATCACAGTAAGGTTAGCATCATCATTGCCCCTGTTGATTTGATAGGCAAACTGATAAGGATCAAGAAGGTCCTTAACCTCTTCCTTAAGCTTCCACACCATGATCCTCGCCAAACATTTAATCACAACGCAGGTTAAGGCGACTGAGCGATAGTCGTTATACTCTTGAGGACTAGGTCTTTTTGGAACTGGTATAATGGATTGTTTCCCAAATATCTAGAATAATATGTAAATCAATGGACCTCTGAAAAATGCCAAAAATGTCTAAAAAAATTACAAAATGCAATTAGCTAAACTTTAGAGTGCTTTTTGACACACTTAAATAGGACTTGAGTTCATAATTACATCTATTTTCTTTGAAATATGGTTAAATATGGCTATATATACATGCCAAATGTACTGACAAGAATGTATTGTCATGTAATTAATGTCATGTGTGTCATGTATTTAAATATATTTGTAATTCCACTTTGTAATGATGAAGTTACAATTTAGTACATTTATATTAACTTCAAATGAAATATCGAATAACACTCCACAGTTAAAATTATAATCAAGTACTTTACATGCACTTTAGTATATTAGTCAACACATCAAAATAAGTGAACTTCTTTAAAGCACAACAAAAGATTATTCGAACATAATGATTTAAAATGTGCTTTAAAATAAAACTTTTAATATTACATTATTACAAAGTATACTTTTTAAAAGTGTTCTTAATTTTGTTAAGATTTTAAGCCATTAAAGTGTACTCTCTTTAAGTACACCTAAGTGGCCTTTCATTTCATTAATTTTTTTCACTACATTAATTTCGTTGTATTGAAAAGAACAGCTTGGACATTCTGCTAAACTTTTCCTTTTGTGTTATATATATAATATATATATATATATATATATATATATATATATATATATATATATATATATCTTACAGCTTGGAAAGCCATGAGGGAGAGCCTGATGACAAATGAAAATTTAAATTTTTAGATGAAATATTCCTTTCAAAAAAAGGAGAGTTGAATACAACTGAGAGTTGGAAATGTTATAAAAAGAAAAAAGAGAGAACAAGTTCCAGTCACGAAGGTAGGATCACAGACAGAGTTTATGGCGCAATAGTCACAATGTTTATTTAAAGCTCTTGTTTTGGTGTCATGACTGGCACACATACAGATTCTGGTGGAGGCTGATGACTGGTGCCATGCCATCTGCTGCTAATCACTCAAATCTGAATATGAAAGCTGTGCGAGTGCGCGTGTGTGTGCGTGTGCCCAGCCTCACTGCACACCTGTTTACCTGCTGGATACACCCCCTCATTATCATTAGTGAGTCTGCATGATGGAGGTCATTAGTTTGAAACTTCATGGAGCACAGCAGCCAAAAACCCAAGCAATTCATGTTACAGCATTTAAACTGCGCTAAATGAATTTATCCCATTCTGAAATGCCATTGAATTTTTAAGGAGTCGAAGAAACTTGCACTGTCAGAGGAAAGCCACTGCTATGCCACCATCTGCTTCTTTGCAACTCATTTGCATCAAAGATTTTCTAGCAAAAGCATCTAATCTTATTATATGACGTTTGCATTTTATTGTAGTGAGCTAATTGATTATACTGAAACACCGTTCATTTACATTTACATTTATTCATTTAGCTGACGCTTTTATCCAAAGCGACTTACAATTGCTATACATGTCAGAGGTCGCACGCCTCTGGAGCAACTAGGGGTTAAGTGTCTTGCTCAGGGACACATTGGTGTCTCACAGTGGATTCGAACCCGGGTCTCTCACACCAAAGGCATGTGTCTTATCCACTGCGCCATCACCACCCCAATCATCATCACCCGTTATCATACCTATTATATGATATGTATGCAAATACTGGAAACAAAATCAATTCTTCCACCCCGAAGTATGCATTTTTATCTTAACATTGCATATTTATGTTTGCCCTAAAGTACAAATACGTAGGTGTGAAACCGCAACAATTGCAACTAACAGCAACGTCAAAGTGGCAATTCTTAGTGTAGTTGACCTCATGAGGCAGGGAATTATATGTGCGGCTATTTTGTCTGTCTCTTGAGCATTTGGCAGCTGGGTTGCTCTCCTCGCTGTTTGCATTATGAGTTGTCTGTTTATAACACAGGGGTCGCCCCTCATTCTGCCCACTATCTGTATGTGTCTCCTCACTGTTAATTTAATGAAGGTCTGGCGAAGCAACTTTCACTCACTCCAGCTCTGTCTCGCGCACACACACACACACACACACACACACACACACACACACACACACATACACACTCTCACTCTCTATCTGTATCTATCCCCACACAATTATATTAATGAAACATCAGGCTTGCCAGAAAACAGGTTTGGCATGGCATGCTTCTCACTAATGGGCATACACACCCGCAACCCTTGCACAAACACACACACACACAAACAATGTGGCAAACAGGGCTGTAAGGAGAATTTCAAAGTGCAAGGTAAAGAACTAGAAATAACAAGGCTCTTTTTAGAAAAACAAACAGAGGGAGCGAGACACTGTGATGATTACCCTATTGATCCTGTTCTTTAGCTGGTTACTGTGGGTGCGGCCGGGAGAGAGAAAAAGAGAGAGAGACACAGACAGCTTAAAACAAAGCAAGGCAGGAATAGAGTATGAAAGACAGATTTAAAGCTTACGGCTCTCTTTGTGAATTTTCATATGCAAAGATATTACACTTTCCTCGTAAATGCATTTCCACTGTTATGTCACACTGAAAACGTGGAATGTGAAATCCTTTTTAGCTTAAATATATATTGGTCATTCCTGTTATGAAGTACTTTTTAGCTCCGTAACTTTTATAAAATGAATATGCCTAAGTATTTCTAAAAGACAAAGGGGTACACCAGACTAACAGAAACTCAATTAAAATGTATTAATTATGCCTTGATTACTTACACAACAGCAAGAAAAAGAACAGGATGGAAACTAACAGATTGGGCATGTAGAAATAAATAAGGATTAATTATTGCTTAGTGAGGGATTGAGAGTTACATTGTTGGTAAGTTCACTATTTGTATTATATCATGCTGGCAAATCAACTATAACCACAAAACAGAATTAATCAAATCATTATTAGTCCTTACTTATGTTTGTGCTGTTGTTTTCCCAGCAAAAGTGATTTCACATCCTGGAGGATGATTTTATTAAGGATCTGGCATTTATCTGTAAGGGATAAGAGAAATAGGAAAGAAAAATTGAGCATACAAGAAAATCCAACATGTTTCTTAAAGTTATTTTAATAAGGGAATGGAAAAAAATGAAGAAACACGTGTAATATTTCTTGAATATTAAATTGCAATTAAAAAAGCAGCATCTGTTCAAATCAAAGTGAAATTATATACAATTTACCTGTGTGTGAAATTAAGAGAAGATAAAAAGGAACTAATATCATTTACATCTTTCAAATTTATTTTATACTTTAATATATTTAGACATGCAGACATGAAACTGTACTTTACAACAGAAATGACACACATGGATGTGCTCTTTATTGTGTTTCCTCTATATCTCTGCATCAGTCTAAACTTTGATCTTCCTCATTACAATCATTTATAGCTCCTGACTCAGCCAGGTAACAGGAAAAAAAATGGTTTTAACCCATACAGAAGGTTTATCGAATATTTCATGTAAATATTGTTGCTCTTGTGGTATAAGTGTTACATATTCAGTCACACTTGAGCATTCTCTGCATGTATTATTAATGCGCATTTAAATAAGATTCTCTCGAGCCTTACTGAGGCTTACTGTGTGTGTGTGTGTGTGTGTGTGTGTGTGTGTGTGCGCGCGCGCAAGCGTTGCACCGAATCAGACAATTATGTCTCATTAAGTCTCCATATCTCAAAATCCTGAAGAAGCTGTGCTTAGATCTTCCCCCTTCCCCCTTTGAGAGCCATTGAAGCTGAGCTGAGCCTCAACAGACCAGAAAGAGAGAGTGATAAATGACTGTCTGCATGTAGTAGAGGATGAGTATGAATCATACAATTCATCATAGAGCATTTACAGAAGACTACAAAAATTTAAATGGTTATTTTCCATTTTACGACCGAATAAACATCTTGTATTAGAATCAATATTTTATGGAAATAATTTTTATTGAATTTTCCAAAACAACAGATTGCCATGATTTAAAAATGAGCCTAGTGCATAGATGTCACATTACACTAACATCC
Source organism: Squalius cephalus (assembly GCF_949319135.1). Lineage (NCBI taxonomy): Eukaryota > Metazoa > Chordata > Actinopteri > Cypriniformes > Leuciscidae > Squalius > Squalius cephalus. Next base: position 43,939,606 of record NC_137122.1, on the reverse strand, counting down.
TGACATGCCATAACCAGCTGTTTATAATTATTCTACATGATGAACATTCTCAGATTTTACCCAGAGGGAGTCCTTGTCATTGGTTCGGTTGTATGCCTTGTACCAAGTCTCCTACTCCGTCACTTTTAATATAGATGATTTATTACAATGCTTGCAAGATAGAGCTGTATTGATATTCCTGGGGTTTGTGCTAAACCGCTAATTTACCACTGGTACTAAATGCTTAATGTAGTTCCTTCAATCAAAAACTTATATGTTAAGAAATTTAAGTACACAACCCTAGGGAGTCAGCTATTTTTATGGCTGTCCCATTGTCAAAATTGCTCCAAGGCATCAAAATGCACAAAAATTCCTACAAAATTAATTATTCTAAAAACTATACCAGACCATACACTGATCCTGCCGTAATGTACACAGTTAAATAGCTACCTTTAACATTTAAAACCATGTATGTTACAGAAAACTGAATCGTCAGTGTTCCATTGTTTAGTAGACCAAGGCCCTTGCTAGTGCGAATTTACATTCATGAGGTACTGATTCACAAGTCACAAATTCACTCGTGTGAGGCAGCTCAAGATTAAAGTTGAAAAATATTCCATTGTCTTACACATTCATAGAATGGTGAAATGTAACCAACAGCGATGGTGTCATCATAATATTTGCACACTGAACTGTGATTAGTCTTCTTTCTTACATTTATTTGCATACAGAATTTTGTCTGCGTCTTGTTTTCATACATAGCTGCCTGACTGCTGATTCTCGAGTAACCGACTGCAAACAAGATGTGATGCGGCATTTCATGTGTCATTGCACTGGATCATTTAAGCCTTAAACCTAAGCCCACCTAAAATTGAGAACATTATTTTTTTGCTGACTTGCAACAACTGGTATTTTCTTCAAGAAAAGCCTAATCTAGATACATTTTAGGATCTGACATACATATGTTCTTTTTCTTTTTTTTTTTTTTTTTTGCAGTGGGAGAATGAACAAATGACCAGTTTGGAAGAGAGGGGCCGAATATTGATCTCACTGCAGTTCCTTACCCCGCCTGCAGAGGGCGAAGGAGAGGGCCGACGAGGCGGCTTGTGTGTCGGAGTGCTGCGCTGTGCCCATCTGGCCGCCATGGACGTCAACGGCTTCTCAGATCCCTATGTGAAAATGTGAGACTTCTGCAAAAAAAAAAAAAAAACACTGAGAGAGCACAGACATTCAGCGAAAACACACTTGCTTTGGATCTCGATGCCTCATGAGAAACACAGAAAAGAAGAAATGAACACCAGTTTGGAAGGAAGGTGACATAAACAGTTCTCAGACGTAGAGAGCGATTAGGAGAAACTGTAAAAAATAGAGAGAATAAAAGAGACAGATAGTGTAATAAGGCTAAAAAAAATCTCTCTACGTCCTACGTCTTTCCTCTGATGTGTCTTTGCATCTCACGCTCTCATTTGTGCCCCCCTCTAATCTCTCATTATTTTTCTCACATCATGTATTAAAATAAACGCTCCCAAACAGTTCTTCCTCCCCAGGCAAAATGGCATAAGAACAGACAGGTCCCCCACCCACGCTCACGTCCCTTCCAGTCACTCTCTCTCTTTCTCTCTCTCTCCATTCCTTTCACAAACACACACATACTCATTCTCTCTTTTCCTCAGGATCAAAGCCATATTCTAACTATGTGTCTTGGAGAGGGTGGGGAAGAGTCAACAGCAGTACATAAAGCAAATCAAATTTTTATGGAAGCCAGTGGGATGTCACAGCAAAAGCCGAAAAGCAAACAGCTTGGCACGAATGTGTCCGGAGTCCATTCCGTATTTGTGCGACGGCAGCGCCGCTTGTTTTAATCTCCTGCTCTCCCACTGTCCTGCTCTTCCTACAGCTCTCACTTTGTTCCTCCGTGTGCCTTTCTCTTTCCAGATACCTGAAGCCAGATGTGAAGAAGAAATCCAAACACAAAACGGCAGTGATTAAAAAGACTCTTAACCCAGAATTCAATGAGGTATGGATAAACTGGCAGGGAGTGTGTCAAGTGTTTTGAGTCTTAATGAGATGTCTGGTCCAATATTCCTTTGCTCTGCGTCTTTGCTCACTTCATATTCCCAGAAGACCCCCGCCTAAACCCACTTTTGTTTTTCATGTTGTACGTTTCATTTCCGTCATGTCCGTTTCTCTTTTTTTTCCCTCTCCTCCTTCCCGTCTGTCTCACGCTCTCTCTGTCATGTGGGTGGTTGGCGGTCGCCAGTAAGGCTAAGTGTTTTGTTTCCATTCACTCAGAAGTAATACACACCCAGATTGGCCGTATAATTACTCCTTGGCTCAGACTCCTGCTCGCTCCAATCTCACACACCTCTATCTGCTTAAAAGCAGGTCTGCCCTCTGCTCCACGGGAGCCCTCTCAACAAAACCATAATATCACATCGTATTAAAACGGTTCATGAGGGTGATGAAAATTCCTGGGAGGAATAACAGCGCTCCTCGATGTATTATATTTAGAAAATGTTCCAATTTCCTTTTTATGAACTGTTTGAACATGTGTGTCTGCCTTTGGCTCAGTAGAGAGGAATGGATAGAGGTCAGAAGAGGAAGTTCCAGTGGTTTGATCCCAGCATGATTTAACTTGTATACCCTGGACACGTTGCTACAAAGGAGCCTCCGTTTAGAATATACTGCTTTCTATTGCATAAATGTTTTTTTTTCTTCCTTTATTCTGGCATACGCCAAGCTTCAGTCAGTGGGTGTGATATCCCAGACTAGAACATCTGTTTGGCTGAACTACCAAATGTCATTTGTTTCTTGAAATATATTTTTGAAGGCTGTTTAATATTTTGATCATTGCGTTGCTTCTGAGCTGTCAGGATGATGCAAATGAGATCCTTAAGTGTTTAAAAATGTCCTTTAATATGAATTAGGGGAAAATTAAAAGTGGCAATGAATAAATAACATTTTGGCCAAGCCAAATGGTTGATGAAATGAGAAACAGAGGCATCGTCTATTAAACTATTCTTCTGATAATGTAATTAAACGATTGAACTACTGAAATAATCCACATCATATTTTACCACCCACAGGAGTTTTTCTATGAGATCCCTCTATCTGATCTGGTTCATAAGACACTGGAGGTCACGGTATGGGACTATGACCTGGGAAGATCTAATGATTTCATAGGTAAGAGCATGCAATTATGATTAAAAACAGTTTGTTTTTTTGCAACCACCTAAGGCATTTTTGGGTCCCACTGTGCAGTTTTTTATTGTTTTTCTGTGTAAACATGCGCTAGACAGACGTGTTTGAGCATTGCAGTATTGCAGAGAGCCGTGTAATAGACATTATTGTTGAATGTTGATAATGAATAAATGTTACTAATCATGCTTAAATTTTAGGCTTGATACAAGTTATAATAATCTTCACTGACATACACCTAGAAATTCATTTCTATTCTTGAATTCACTATTTGATAGGACTGCCAAGACAAAAAAAAAAAAAAAAAATTGGTAGGGAAGCAACAATGTTAAAACTAATAAGCTGATATTTATTTTCATGCTATGGCTGATGAATTTTACGCTAAATGAAAAGTTTTATACTATTATAAATTAATTTAATTTAATTACACATAGTCTACATAATTTTGAGATTGTGATATTAAATTATTTTTATTTTGAAAGATTAAGCATGACAACAAAGGTAACCTAAATAAAAAAAATTAGCATGTAAAATGAAATATCCCAAAATAGGCCTTTAGTTATATTTAACAACAAACAAATATCTAATATCAGCTGAGAACTGACATGGTACTGATAAGATCCCCAAAAAATGCAAAAAAGTAATATTTTTAAGATGATTACTGCATACACTTGCAGATTTAAACATACAAAACTGTTTGAAATGCATCATGTATAATGTTGTTTCACATTCTATTTTTAAATAGTAGGCAGTTCTGAGCATACACTGTAAAAAATAAATAAATAAAAAATGAAAAGAAAAGAAAGTGTTCATGCTTACTCAATTTTAGGTTTAGTCAACTCAAATATCCAATCTGTCACTTAGCACACTTTCCCATTTCAGGTTGATTAAACTTAAAATTTTAAGGCAGCCTGAACACTTCTTTTTTAAGTTGATTTTTTTTTTTTTTTTTTTTACAGTGTATACTATGCAGTAGTCAGTAAGCGGTACATTAGTATACCATTCTGAACATAGCCATCCATCCTTGATATTAAGACATGTACTTACACAACAAAAACTATATTCTTGAATGGTAGGTGGCGTGTGCCTGAGCTGTCACGTCCAAGGAGATGCTCTTCGCCACTGGATGGACTGCTTGAGGAACAAGGGTCAGAGGGTGGAGCGCTGGCATATTCTGGCCAATGAGCTGCCTCAGACCACCTGCCATGATTGAGGAAGAATCCTGCCAGGAACAAGGAAATCAGTCATGATAGGTTATTGGATTTGATTGATTCGAGGTGGACATGGAGATAATTATATGAGCTAACTAGGGACTAAGATGTTGGACGTAAATTACACACTTTGTGCTGTTTAAAAGGAGGGTGGAGGATGGGCCACCAGTTGTCTTCTGACTTGATGTCACTCAAAGCGAGTCCCCACCCCTTTCACCCACTTCTCTCTCTCTCTCTCGCTCATTGCTGCATTGCTGCAAGTGTTTTCTACACATTTTGTAACGTTGAAGTGCATTTTACTCTTATGAAATCTTGTGTAGCACAATTCTCTTTTTGACTAACCGATTATAATGTATTTCAATGTTCAGTGCTTTCATGATGCTTGCAGACAAAGCTAAGACGCATATTTATCAAAGTTTTAACACGGGGGTGCATGTAAACTACCTGGTGTAAACGCATCAAAATGATATACACATATGGTATCACCATGACAGCATGGGAAGGTCCTTAAGGGCCAGTCTTCACAATGTTGTCAGTCATATTTGAAACGAAATGGAATTTCATGAAGAGCAGGTTTATGTGTACTACTAACAAATAGACCATCCATTTTGTAGCATGATGCAATGTTTACATTTTTTACTTTGCACCAACTGTGTTTTCCAAGGTCTCAGATATGGCAGTTTTCAATTTCCAGTTGTTACTTTTCTTTAAAAAGGGGTTTTATGGACATGCTACAATTTGATATCGCATACATTAATTACTTGATATATTTTTGGAATCAAATGTTTATATGTGCCGTATTCTAAGGGTATCTGGAGTGCGTCTGCATGCGTACGCATGTGTGTTTCGTCTGGTTGTTTTGTACCAAAAAAAGTGCTGTATTCTTGAGGGTTTGTGGTTTACATTTATATGAAGTGATTATGTACAAATTGGAAATACATTTGAAATGCATTGCTCTTTAAGATGTGCATCATTTCCCTGCATCCTCTAAAAGCAAACATATCAATAACTACAACTCGTAATCGCTCCGGCAAGCAGAACATCTATTATGGTGCACCACTCAATATAAGCACACTTCACCTAAATGATCTCATTCGCAAAGGCGAATGATTGTGGATTTGGGTATCTTTACACCTATAAGCAATAAAATATTCTCTAAATGTGATTCCAAACCTAGATAATATTAGCTTTTCCTCCTGTGAAAAACTACTGCACTGATTCTGTGGTTCTTCAAGACGCATATGGTTGATTATGTGTTCAATGAGAAAATGCTAATTAGACGGCCACTTAACAGCACACCAGACTGAGGTAAATGTCACTATATCTAGCCCAGGCCACTGACTACAACAGTGCACATTTTAGAGGGAGCTGATGAGCAGAATCAGGCTTCAAAAATGTCTACCCGATAAAGTGTTTTAGAGCTTACCATAACACGAAAAATGTATATTCATTTTAAAAATGCCTAAAATAACACTTTTAAAATTAGGCTTCGTCACACCGTACAGGTTTTTCCAAGACGTTGGAAACTCTGGGTCCTTAAAAGGACAAAAAAAAAGTAGTTGTTTGGGCTTATTTTAAACCACTGAGCCTTAAAACTCCAAAAACTCCTTAATAAATCCATTATTATGGATACTTTACATAATAAATTAAGATTATCCCTCAAGTCATATTGATTGTTAAAAGAGAACACAGAACATTTTACATATAAAGAAGGGTTAGTTCACCTAAAAATGTGCATTCTTTAATCATTTACTCACCCTGATGTCATTCTCAACCTTTATAACATTCTTTCTGATGTGGAGATATTTAGCAGAATGTCTAAGCTGCTCTTTGTCCATACAAGTGGACGGGGATCAGGGGCTGCCGAGCACTAAAAATGACAAACAAGCACCACAAAAGTATCCCATATATCTCATATATGCGCAAGTCTTTTGATGCCAAAATGTACAGCTTTCCCTAAAAATATTACCTTGAAAATATTACTTGACAATCATAGTCACCATCCACGTTCATTCTATGACCTTTCCGCTATAACTCATTTTGTGCTGCACAGGAGAAAGTCAGCAGGTTTGGAACAACAGGTGGGCCTCAGGATGACTTAAAATAATACAAAACAAGCATTAAAATAGTCTAAAACAGCTAAAAAAATATATATATATCTATTTCCTGTCTCCTTAAACCTTACTGTCTCAGAAAAACTGTAAGAAGCAGCCAAACTGTGAAAGTGATTTCTAGACATGTTAATCATGCACAACAGGAAAACGCATGCAAACTAATTGGTTTAATGATTCCAGAAGAACACTCAGCTCTGGAATTCTGAAACGTAATTATTTTAATTTGAACTATAATTATTTTATCACTCTTTTCTGTAAATTATTCAGATATTGTTGTAGACAATGGAGACATTTTTTAAGATGAAACGTCGTTTAAAAAAGTAGTTTCATATATCCACGTGTTTAAATTAGATATCAACATTAGTACTGACATTTTCAGCAAAAAAAGACTCCAAGGACTCCTTGTACACTTCCTCTTCCAAAAAATGCTCAACATCGCCACCTGGTGGGAACTAATGGGACCATTCCTCTTCTTTTTTTTTCTTTTGCCCCAAACAACTTTGAACTGAAAATTCAAGAAATACAAGCCTTAAGCATATATAATGATCACCTTCCCATAGAGTAAAGTTAAACCCTACCTAAAATGTCCAAGTGACCCTGAAGAACTTGATATACTTGTTCAGGTATTTAAGGGATTGTCCACCCCAAAATCTAAATTGTCATCATTTACTCACCCATGTTATATAATAGATGATATTTTGAAGAATGTTGGTAATCAAACCGTTTTGGTTCCCATTGACTTCTATTCTATTTTTTTTGTCAATGGGAACCCAAACTGTTTGATTAGTTAGTTACCAACATTCTTCAAAATATCTTCTATTATATTCCACAGAAGAAAGAAAGTCAAGCAGGTTTGGAACAACATGAGGGTGAGTAAATGATGAAACACTTTTTTGGGTGGACTATCCCTTTAAGTACAGTAAAAACAACATTTTGAGAAGAGTGGGCCTTCATTGAAATAATGTGTTTTACACAATTGCCCAAATAATTCTTGAGACCTCTCTACCTGCTGATAGAGAAATCCAAAAGAGTAAACACTCAATAAAATCTATAAATCAAACCATTTAATTTAGCATATTAAAAGAAGCAGAAAACAGTTGACGACACTGGCACTTGTTTGTTGCATCCTACTGGTCTGATGGCAGGGCACACAACAGGAACATAAAATGAATTTCAACACCACCATCAAACACTGTACTCAAAAGGTCTTCTGAGGACATCATCATGTGACTTAAATTCTTCAGCGTGTCTCAATCCTGCCCAGCATGGCACATTTTAGATGTCTCTATAATCTAGAACAGCTGATTCAACTCTGATGTTCAGCGATCAGGAGCAGGAAAACTGTGAACAGGGGAACCGTCCCATGATTCTTTCATTAGCTTAAGTTCTTTCAAATTGTTCCTGCTGAGGCAGAAGCACCATTGCCTCACCTATTATGAACACGCATGTGATTCCGACAGGTGTAGGCATCCTTAAAGCTACGCGCGCACACCGGACAGTCAAACAGACGTAGCTGCAGATGCACTCGGCTGTGGTTCCTCAGAGTCCCGTCGTTGTTGAAGCGTTTCCCGCACTGGGCGCAAGCGTACGGCTTCTCCCCTGTGTGAATGAGCATGTGAACCTTTAGGCGTGAGTGATGAGGGAAAAGTTTTCCACACTGTGGGCAAACATGCGTCTCAGGACCTCTTCCTCGTCCTCGTCCTTTTGCCCTACACTGCCTGACTTCTCTGCTGAACGCTGCGTGACGTAGGGGATTGACCCCAACGTTAGCTACATGTATACCGAGATGACCGTTGCTGTTAATAGTGTCGTTCCTGACTGATCCGAAGTCTGTGTTTTGATGAGCGGTGTTGTAGTTGACGTGAGCTATGCCTGACTCAGGACAAGTGGTCTTTGACACATTCGGGCTAATTGTACTGATGGACACTTGCAAGGTTTTAGCCTTTAGCTTTATACGTTTAGCTGCTTGTAGTTGAGAGGAATTCGATGTATTGAAAACTTTAGGATCAGACTTGTGAGTAATATCAGTAGAAGCTGGTAACTGAGCAGAGCAATGAGGTAATGGACTGTAGACGGATGTGTTAGCATGGGTGGATTGTGAATTGAGGCTTTCAAAAGGCTCAGTTTTGACACCACAAGGTAATTCATTTACAGTGGATGTCTCAAAGTCTTGATCTGTCTGAGCCAGTGTGTTTGGTATTGTGGGACAAGGTAACTCAAAGTCTGATTCGGTCATCAGAAGCGCATGGCTGGAGAACTCTTCCACTTTCGTCCCGGTGGGCTGTTCATTTTGTACCTGGTTCTGATAGATCTCTGTAGGCATTGTTTCCGTCTCAACGCTAGAGGTCCACTTTAGATGAAGAGGTGGAGATGATGGTGCAGGATTTGAAGCGGCTGGACCTGTAAAAGATGAAGGGTCTGAGGAGATCAGGTGGAAACATAGTATCTAAGACACTTAACTCATTTTGGTTACTAGGAGTTGACCAATTTCACAGAATATCGTGTGGTTTATGATTTTCACAGACTCTGATTCCATCCAGTCGGACGTGCTTGATATTTTGATCGGATTTTAGAACACATATTGTTTTCATTTGTCGTGCATCTCCGTGTTTCTGTGCGAGTTTGTTGTGTCGGACCAACTTGAATGTCTGGCAGTGTGTGATTTCCTCTGAAATCATTTATAAAGTAGGAAAATGTATGAGGTCTAGCCATTTAAAATGAGTTTAGATTTTAAAATTTCATCTAAAACTACTCCAGATTCAAACTTTTTACAACAAATGTAAGTTCCTATAAACAATTCCAGTCAGACATTTGGACACACTAAAGTGAATGTATGGTTTTTTTTAAAGACCTTTAAAGTTTTTATGTCTCACAGATTATACATTTTTTATGTTTCAGTTTAAGATACACAGAAAAATGTGTTCCTTCAAGTGCAAATGGTTTCATGTACAAATATTTTCACAACAGGCCCTTTAAGTGAAATATTTCTAGACATGGGTGGTTTTGTGCCCTTATTTACACCTATAAATCTTGATCTTAAAACATAAGTATTGAGTGTCCAATTTCATATGATCATGAGCAAAATCTTAAATATTAACATTTTAGTTGGTACAATATTTGTATCTAAAATATTTAGTACAATATTTTAAGGCACTCCTTTGACAATACTGGTGGCTATCCAGGAGAATTTTGAAATGTTGTATGGACATAAGCATTACAATCATTTGACCATGTAGTGATCATTTTTTAGTAGATAAGTTGAACCATATAGTGAAGTCAACAGTCAACAAGTAACCAGCATACATGGGAACTAGTAAAAATAACATCCAAGGAAACAACTCGTGAATAAGTGCGTACAACAGCTAGACAAGGTAAGGCAATTTTGAAAAGTAAAAATTGTTTTGGTCTGTTTTCAATGTTCAATCACTACATAATTCCCATAATTTCCTCTGTGTTATTTCATGAGGACTTTTTTTGAAGACTTATATTGTTCTGAAATAATTATACAAAACAACGAGTTACAAGTTTTATTGTGTAAAATTGGTGTACGTGATTAATTTGTGGTGATATTGATGTATTCATATTGTTATAAAACATTATACATACTATTTGTAATTAATATTTGTTTATTTATTGGTTTATAACTGTCCATGCAAAACCTTACAATGACATTGTAACCATTGTTTCCGCAAAATTAGGCCTACTAGTTACTACTGTCAAATGCATTTATATAAGATCTCATTCAAAATGTAGTCTTTCTGTCATTGTGTTTACCTTTTTAATGATAGGGTTGGCTGATGTATTTTACTGTTACCATGGCAGAAACCGTAGTTTCCATGGTAATATGTGTAAGGGAAGTAGCTAAGTTAAATAAACCGCTGGCTGTTATCGACAAAACACTTTTTTATTGTTATTATTATTATGAAAGGGCTATGTACCGATTGACTCAACGATTTTCTCAATCTCCTTCAGTCTCCGTCTCAGATACTCGTTGTCCTTCTGCACGCTGTCCAGCTCTTCCTCATACTGCAGGACAGTCCCGCCGATCATGTCCATGATTTCATTGAGCGCCGCCATCAAGCGCTCCGTCAGAAACGTGTTGATGACCTGCAGCTTCGTCATCTTGACGTTGTTTCGCAGTAAATGCACTTATTTTATGTTCGGCGTCCAAGTAAGACAGAATGTAAACAACACTCTTCCCTGTGGTCATATGACCACGTATTTGTTCCTCTTAACCACAGAAATAAACTGATTCAGCGCCTACCAAAGGAGAGGAGTGGTAAGGACAGAAAAGGCAGTGCCCTTCACACTACCACTGTGAGAAGATGGTACTGGATAGTTATAGCCTACCATCATTTCCACCAAAACACTAAAGTTGCCACAGTTGATGTTACTAGCATAAAACCATAAATTCATAGATCAGGGAATTCCTTCAAACGAATCAGAGATTTCCTTCAAACAGTTGAAGAACATTTCTGAACGTTTCTGTGCATTAATAGTTGCAAGAAAGCCATTTTTTTATTTGTGTCTGACTGACCATGATGTTTTGGAGAAATATTATAGTTCCCATGTCACTGTACATTTTTTTAAATATTATTCTGTAAGTCAATAATGAGAAACCTTCACATAATAATGACTTATCTCATAATGTAAAACTTCCTCATGATCATTACTTAACATCTCATAATAATGAGAAACATTCTCATAATTATGACCTGGTCATAATTAGGCCTATTATATTTTTTATCTCATTATTATGAGAAATCTTCTTGTTATTATGAGAAACAAAGTCGTTATTATGAGACAATTTATCATTATTATAGGAAACAAATGCCCAGTTTCACAGAAAAGGCTTAAGCATAGTAAGACTAAAATGCATGTTTTAGCTGTTTTAACTGAAAACAACTTGCACTGGCATATTAAAATATTTTTTAAGGCACGTTTATAAAAGCTAGGCTACTTAAATGCCCTAATTGAACTAAGGCCTAATCCTGGCTTAATCTAAACCCTGTCTGTGGAACCAGGCCAAAGTCATTATCATGAGAAACTAAGTTATTATTACGAGAAAATAGGTCATTATAAGAAGGTTTTGTGGTATTGTGCGAAATGAGTCATTATTATGAGAATTTAAGTCATTATTGAGAAAGTTTCTCGTTATTTTGAGAAACTACGGGGCCGTTTATACAACTCCTTTTTTGTATCGTTGTCGTATAATCACCCTGAGTCATTGTTATGAGAACGTTTCTTGTTATTATGAGAAGCTACAGTAAGTCATTGTTATGGGAAACCAAGTCATTATTATGAGAAAGTGTTTTAATGAAAAACTAAGTCATTATTTCGAGAAAGTTTCTCATTATGAGATTTTTTTTTAGTAATAATGTATTTTTGCCCATTTCCGCAGTTGTGAAAATACGATTTTGTAAGTCATAATAATGAGAAACATTCTCGTAATAATGACTCAGCATATCATAATAATCAGAAACAGTCATTATTAAGACATCATTACACGAATGTGGTTGCAATAATGCTTGAGATGTTTTTGATATTTCTATAAATCCAAGATTTGTAATCTCATCTTAACAAATGTTATTTTTAGGAGGCACACACTGAAACAACGACGAATATTCTCAAAATTAACCAGAATTAATTTATTGTAAAAATTAGTATAAAAGACGAAATCAGTTCAAAACTTCAAACATGAACATCTTACATTTCTGTGGGGTGGTAAAATACTCTCTAAAATTCTCTTTATTACAGTTTTCTTTAATATTAATCATGCCCTTGCTAGTTCATTTAAACAACATCCCATTATTATTTTTTTCTAAACAACGATGAAACATCCATTCACCAGTTACTTACAGGCTGAAGTTTGTGACATTATTCCAAGCTATATCATTTTACGCTTCGTCTGTAACCATAATCAAAAGGCTTGGATGACCAACTCTATGCATACATATCTGACTGCCCTATCTCACCCCACTCCATACAATGTTGATTTCAATGAAACGATTCGTCTGAAAACACACCAAAATCAGAATGTTACACATTCACTCAGCGGTTCGCCATGACGCACAATAGCCAGTGTCCGTACTGACTGAGAGCGGTTTAGAGGTTTTCACACAGTCTTTCTCGTAATCTCTTTCATTCGTCTCTTCTCAGCACTGCCAAAGATTAGCACATTTCCTGCAGGAATAACACAAAGATGATGTCTTGCTTTCCTCATATTTATCCTATTATGCAAGCACCATTAAGGCAGTTGAACAGACTGAGCAGAAATGTTGTACTACAGCAAATATATATATGTATACATAAAATCAGAGAACAAAGGATAATGTCGTGATAATGTCAACATTTACCATGTTTCATCCGAAGGTGCTTTAGAAGGGCCGACGTTGTGTACTCTTTGCGACCACGAGATATGACGGCCCTGCACATAATGCACACTGCTTTGCTACAATCGCCTTCTTTTAGAGAGAAATACTTCCACACAGGGCTTGATTTGGCTATTGTCCTCTTTTGCATTTCACAGCATTTACTGCTACAGTACGCCCTGTTGGTGCATAGTATGTTGTGATATGAAACGTGATTAGCATCGTAAGATGAACTGCTATGCTGGGATACTGTGGGAGGAGCGTCACCGCTAGAGTATGTTGGCTGGTTTGGGTGTTGCGCTCTGTAGGGGTCCGATGTCCCTAAAGGCAAGTCTGGACTGCGTGGAGACCAGCTCTGATATACATCTTCAGTGCTCCCCATTACTTCGTCTGAACACAAGTTAGAGTTCATGAATTCAACTTTGATTTTAGTTGGGAAATGACAGTCTGTCATCTCATCCTCAACAGGATTTGTGCTCTGTTCGGTGTGATCAGTGCACATGTGCGAGCCCTCATTGTTGCTGGCTTCTGACGGCAAAGCTACAGATTCCCGGTAAGCGTCGGCAGAGTATTCAGGCTTTTCTGGTTTTATGAGCGGAGGTTGTTCGTCATGTCTCTGGCATCGGTCCTGATGGATATCTTCAAAGGGTTCTGGCTCCTCATTGCTGGAGATCCACCCAGGCTGCACAGGGGAGATGGGCTGATAAGACTGCACAGGAGCTAAAAAATATAACATTAAATGATAACATTTAAGATCCATGTGAACCTGTAATGTGACTACAGCTCCAATAACCTATCCATATTTTATTAACCACACCTCGATAACATTAGATTTAAAGATCCGCAGATGTTTTTCCTGTGTTGATTTATTTCAAATTAAGAAGGGTAGCTGGGACAGTATTTATTGAAGTGCAGCTCTTCACCCATTTAATTTAAAGTCACAAAACAGAAGTATCAACAGATCTTTTCTTCCATATTGTGGCGTGCATCTGAGTGTAACGGATTATTGAAAAAGAAAACAATGTAGAGCAGGCACTTAGTTCTACTCATTGGATTTTGAGATTTGGACATTGTGCTCAATAAGTCACTCAATAAGTTTTAATAAGCCACGTTATATATATATATATATATATATATATATATATATATATATATATATATATATATATATATATATATATATATAGGCTATATGCATAAAGGTCCATGTTTATTCACACATCATCCAATACCATGTAATCAAAAATATTCTTGTGGCTACGAATCAAAGATGCGTGACCACAACCAAAACACGCGCACAAAATGACAACAAAAACTACACTCCATGGACAATTTAGATCCAGTTAGAGAGAGAGAGAGAGAGAGAGAGAGAGAGAGAGAGAGAGAGAGAGAGAGAGAGAGAGAGAGAGAGAGAGAAAGAGGGAGAGAGAGAGAAAGAGGGAGAGAGAGAGAGAGAGAGAGAGAGAGAGAGAGAGAGAGAGATTAACTCTTTTAAACATAATGGAAAAACATTCACCATGATATTATATGGAGTTTAATAGTTTAACCCTCTGATGGTTTATGGGGTCTTTTGGGACCCCAAATGACTTTTGCTCAAATTAAAAAAAATGTTCCCTTTGTCCAAATGGTATGAAACCTTCTACGGCTCTCAACACTTTCTAGATCTACAAAAAAAAAAAAAAATTGGAATGATATCTGTTTTTATGTTAGCGTGACAAAAATTGTGACACTCGTGGTCTTCGGGGTCTCTGGAGACCCCGCAATCAAAATAGACAAAATTCATCATCAAAATCAGAAACAACGCAGAACACATCGACAGAAATGGCACAAATAAAGTGGCACACTTCCACCAATGCAAAAAACATCCACAATGCTAAATTATATTGCTCACAACACGTGTGTATACACACACACACACACACATATAGAGGAATACATTTTTGAGACTATAAAAACTGTTCTCTTATCATTTGTAAAATAAAATCATCCAAAATGCAATACCACCACAAAAATAAATTGGTGACACTGACACATTGAAAATGTACACACGCACACACACACACGCACACACACACACACACACACACACACACACACACACACACACACACACACACACACACACACATTTGTAAGGCTATAATTTGTCAAATAAAATCATCCAAAATGCAGAACCAACACAAATATAAAGTGGTCACACTGACATCGACAATGTATACTCACACACACACACACACACACACACGCACGCATGCACGCACACACGCACACACACGCACACACACTTGTAAGGCTATAATTTGTCAAATAAAATCATCCTAAATGCAGAACCAACACAAATATAAAGTGGTGACACTGACACCGACAATGTGTACTCGCACACTCTCTCTCACACACACACACACACACACACACGCACACACACACACAGGAACATTTGTAAGGCTATAATTTGTCAAATAAAATCATCCAAAATGCAGTACCACCACAAAAATAAATTGGTGACACTGACACATTGAAAATGTAAACACACACACACACACACATACACACACACACATACACACACACACACACACACACACACACATACACACACAGGAACATTTGTAAGGCTATAATTTGTCAAATAAAATCATCCAAAATGCTAAACCACTTCAAATATAAAGTGGTGTGGTGACACTGGCACATCGACAATGTGTACTCACACACTCTCTCTCTCTCTTTATCTCTCAGACACACACACACACACACACACACACGCAATTGTGTGTGTCTAGAATCTAGAATTAGATTTAAAATAAATGATTGAAATAAATGATAAAATCTTAAGACTCCAACATTTCTCTTTGTAACATTTTGTTCAGGTTTGATTCTAATCATAATGTAACATTATTGAAAAACTGGGGGGTTTTTTGGTACAAAAAAATGCTAAACTTTGACAAAAATATTTTATTTTTGTTATAATTGTGATTTTATAATATTTAGATATGAATCCAACTGAATCCAACTTGTGAAAAGATATCTTTCAGGTAGTCTAATAGCAAATAGCATATACTGGAGCTCTATAGCCATCTAGTGGTTAAAATTATTATTTTTTATTTTAAAACTGCATTTTCCAAAAAATGGGCAAAAATGTTACATTAAACCATTTAAAATCATCCATGTTATCCCCATGAATGAAAGTTAGAAATCTGGGTCTTTTATAAAGTGAATTTTACATCAAATGCTGTTTTTTTGTAAAAAGGCTATTTAAATATTTATTTATTAATTTATTTATAGAAATTAAAAAAATATCATAAATTCTCCAAAATCTGCACAAATGTTGAGTAAAAACATTAACAAACAGAATAAAATTACATTTGTAAAAAAAAAAAACTATTATCTTGTTACAAAATTAAATGTTATTTTCTGGGGTCTCTAGAGACCCCAAAACCCAGAGTGTAGACATAAATAAAGACCATCAGAGGGTTAAGCGTCATACCAGCATGTGCGCGTTCACTGAAGCACCCTGAGTCTCGTAACATTTGTTTCAGTCGCTCGTTTTCGCTCCTGATTCGCTCCGTTTCCTCCTCATACTCCCGAACCGTCCTGCCGACTGTAAAGAGGATCTCCTTCACAGCGGCCATCAAGCGCTCGGTCATGAAAGTATTCAGGCGATCAAGTTTAGTCATTTTACTATATTTAGATCGCTGTATTTAAATGATAAATACAGACAACACAGGTACCGATAACGAGCGCGTGAAAGTTCCCCCTTTAAAATCAAACCACCAACACATAAGGCTGGTTGCTGTGCTAACAGAAGTGTCTCTAGCACCCTTCACAGGACAGGAGGAGGGAGTACAGCTTTAACTGTGGTGTGCAGCTTTTGATCAAATAATGTCGTCATTCATATATTATTCACACCAATAAGCAAAAACATTATGAGCACACCTTGTCTAATATGTTGTTGGTCCTCAGCGTGCTGCCCACCAAGGCATGGACTCTATAAGACCCCTGAAGGTGTCCTGTGGTATCAGACACCAAGACATTAGCAGCAGATCTTTCAAGTCCTGTAGGTTGCGAGGTGAAGCTGCCATGGATCAAACTTGAATTGAGGTCTGGGAAATTTGGAGGCCAGGGCAACACATTGAACTCTTCATCATGTTCCTCAAACCATTCCTGAACAATGTGTGCATGCAGTGCGGCAGGGTGCATCATCCTGCTGAAAGAGGACACGTCCACCTGGGAGCACCACTTTTTGGATAAATGTTGTTGTAGAACAAAACAAAACCTGACATGGGTCAAGTGAAAGTATGGATACTGAGCAAAAGTCAAAGTATCTAGCCAAACGAGTGAAAACATAATCTGCTAAATGTGCTTAAATATACAAAAGTTAAAAATAAATAAGTTAATTAAGCAACCTGATCAATCACGATATTCAGAGGTTTTTACAGAAATCATGAAACCAGCGATTTTTAAAACATCATTTCAGCAGTTGCTGATTTTATAGTTGTTTATAGACTGCCAAACCTTTTAAAAGTTTGGGGTCAGTGCAATTTTTTTTAAAACATTAAAATATTTAATAACAATTGATCAAAAGTGATAGCAAAGACATATAAAATCTAAACTGTATTCATCAATGTATTCTGAAAAAAATGCATCACTGTTTCCACAAACTTATTAACATTGATGATAATAAATGTTTCTTGAGGACCAAGATGATTAGAATGATTTCTGAAGGACTTTGTGACACTGAAGTGGAGAACACAATATAACCGTTTCACTGTATTTTTGATCAAATAAACACAGCCTCGGCGAGCATAAGAGACTTCTTTTTTACATTAAAAATTCTTATCAACCCCAAACTTTTGAACGGTAGTGTATAATAATGAACAATTAAACAATTTCTCAAAATATAATTCATTATGTCTAGTGTCTCAACTTTGGAATGAGACATTTATGAGCTTGTATTGTAAATAAGTTGCATCAGTATGAGAGATATGTTTCCCCACACACGCAAAACAAAACAAAAAAACAATACACCCGTAGATTTCTCTAATCTTTGTTTTTATTCTCAATCTGGAGTTAGTTAATAAACATATGCTATGATCTGTACAATACAACAGGCTGAAATTAACCATTCCATAAAATTATTTAACATTTTCAGATTCAGGCAACATTATAAAACATATTTACAAAACAAATAAAACAAATATGTTGTAACTTTTAAAAAAGCAACACTAAGATGTAAACGATAACTTCTAGCAATCTGTCTCATAGTCTTTGTGTCCTGCTTCTTCCCAGTGGAACCCTCTCGCTTCTGTGTCTGAAACAAAAGCATATTCAGTCAGGTAAAAAAATAAAAAAAAGATTATAAACTTCAAAGACTGAGCAAAACATACTTTGGGTTGCTGCAATTTTAGGCTTTTAAAGACCTTTTTAAGACTTGAAGATATAAAAAATGAATACTGTATTCTAAGGGTCCGTGATATTTACAGAAATGATCTATATTTTCAGGAATTTTGACAATAACGATAATTAGATGATATTTTGCTGTGTGTGTCTGGTTTAGGCCTGTCGTGGACAGCTGACTCTTGAAGATTTTAAAATCCTCTTTGTGCTGTGGTCCATTTACAGCAGTGACATAAATTAACTTTTCCATTAAGAGGCCATATTTGCACCCTTAAATTTCCAGGGGCATTTTTACCTTTGTAAAAGGCACATTTTCTAACCTTATTATTGGTTAATTTATTCAACGGCTAATTCATTCAAATGCATTCAAACGCTGATTCATTCAGGAACCAAGCAAGTGACTGTGTCTGTCTTAAAGGAGAACTCCGGTCAATTTTAACATTGAGCTCATTTTTTTGTAAATTTGGAGTGCTGTCAATACAGAGAACAACGACAAAAATCGGTGTTGCCTACACCGTGTTATCCTCTTTTTAAAATTTGCACCCTGTTGACTTCAATGGGGCAAGTTTTAAACCTGCTTTTAGCCTCTTAACATCCTTGATGTGTCATTACAAGTGCACAGCCATGTGAGTGATTCCTTCAGAGTGAACACGAGTGAATCTGACTGCAGTAGATGTGAAAGATATTAATAAAAGTGATGTTAATTCAGCCAGCGCACATACCTGTATTTTCTTCCTGTTTTCGGTCGAAGTCCACAGTAATCGATTGTCGAGTTCACGCGCATAGGTTTAGTTACCTATGATCACGCGCGTGAACTCGACAATCGACTACTGTGGACTTCGACCGAAAACAGGAAGAAAATACAGGACAACAAGGTGTAGGCAACACCGATTTTTGTCGTTGTTCTCTGTATTGACAGCACTCCAAATGTATAAAAAAAATGGCTTTAAGGCTGTGTGTCCACCAAAGTGTTTTTTTGCCCGAGGCTGTCATGAGGGCGGACTCAGGTCCCTTCTTCTGAACAGACTGGCACGCTGCCGCCTCCTATGGGCACAGGAAAATCTCCGCTCAATATGTGCTTTACATTTGCCAGGCTCCATTAAACCTGGAGCAGATATTCTATCCCGGAACGGACCGCCCCCAGGGGAATGGAGACTTCACCTCCTGACGGACACCTCCTGCATTTTCGGCTAGTCAGAAGTGGATCTCTTCGCGTCGGAAGAGAACACACTGTCTGATATTCTTCGAAGGAAAAGGACGCATTGGCCCACAGGTGGGCTCTTTTGTGCCTCTATGCCTTCCCTCCAGTAGTTCTGCTCCCTCAGGTCATCAGCTGAATCAGGGTGGACATGCTCCCGCAGCTAGGCATTTTCAGCTGGCTGAAACGCTTTGGTGGACACTCTGCCTAATGACTAAGTCATTAAATCATTCATTCATTAATGAAGCACTGCTATCTAATTTGTCCCACAACGGTTCAGCTGTGGTTTCATTTGGAATTTTCCATTAGAATTAATATATATAAGACAAGAACTGGGGGCAAAAATGCCCCTACATACCCTGAGTTTTGGAGGCATTCTAACTGCATAATAATAGGCTACATCAAAGAATGAATAATACATGCACTCTTAATGCATGTTTTTTGCAAAGTGAGTGACATATTGGATAAAGTCAGCAGATCGATAAAACTCAAAACACCATGTTTTACAGACTATTTTACACACCCTCCCACACGCACCTCTGGTGAGGAGTGCAAAATGTCACAAACGTAAACAAGACAACGTAACAATGTTGATTTGCCAATAAGCCTAAACGGCTCTATTTTTCAATCAGATTTAAGACAATCTCAAAATGTAATGTCTGGCAGAAAAAAATATATACATTTAAGACATTTTAATGACCTTAAAATCAGGAGATTCAAATGTCTTTTTTTAATGACCCAGAGGAACCCTGTTATGCTTGGGACTTTTGATGCTCTTTATGCATGTTTCATGACAAGCAGAAACTTTACCTTGCTTTGTGGCCGTAACCTTTCTGTCAGTGTCATCATTAACAGCATCTGGTAAATCCTTTGGACTCTTTGCTGATGGCTGTCAAAAAAAATAAAATAAATTCATTCTGTTCTCTAATAAGAATAAAGATCTATTTAAGAAAAAATATATAATAATCACTTTACCTCCAGGCTAGCTTCATCCTTCACCGACGTCTCTCCACCTTGGATTCTTCTCTTTGGCCTTTTCAGTTTTTGCTGGTCTGTGCTAGTTAACGTGTCCCCTTGAAGACAAAAAAACAAAAAACATGCAAATTTCTCATTTTGATGAATTACATAAAATCAGGTTTCTGCAGGTTTTATGAAGGCAAATAATATGCAAGAAATAATTTGAAGGGAACACAATATGTGTTCTCTAAATATAAATGTATAGGGAGAAACAATGGCCCTCATTTATGAAACAAACGCATGACAAAAAACTGGGTGAACAGTCATTTTCACGCAAAACGGTGGCTACGATCAAATCTTTTTTGAGTTAGCGTGAACTTGCGTACAGCATAGTAATGGCGGAGAACCTTTATGAGAGCATTTTGACTGGAATAAAAACATTTGAAGCCAGTGAGCTACATATTCATCATTTAAAAATGTGTTGCCAATGGTAAAATATTCTATTGACAGTGTCATTTAGCTTATTCATAACATTAATAAAGTATTTATTTTATTAAATAGTTATATAATAATTTAATTTATCAATTATGAGGCTAATGGGTGTTTTTTGTGTAAGATCAATTTCTCTTTCATGAGATTACTTCTCTCTTCTTGGCCATGTTACATTTCTCCATGTTGTAAACTCTAGGGACGAGGCTTCTAAAATGTGAATTTATATGGGTGTGATATTTAAATTACGATTGTTTTCAACCGCCACATTTATCAATGTCCGATCATTCGTAGGATGGGATTGGTGGTATACGAATGTTTCATGAACCCTGTCATGAGATGATTTCTGCTCTCGGATCTGCGCTTGTTTCTACGTTAGATTGATAAATGAGGCCCAATGAGTTGTATTATTCATTTTACAAAAGTAATAGCTTCAATCACTCTGCTCCCAACCACTAGAACATAGAAATAACTTTCACCGTACATTCTGATCACACCGCAAAAAAAGTGATGTTGTTCCTTAGTGCTTTTGTCTTGTTTTTAGTGCAAATGTCTAAAGATTCTTAAATTAAGTGAGTTTGATTAAAACAAGAACAACATCTGCCAATGGACAAAGTGAAGTTTTCATTACTCATTGACAGATATTTGTTCTTGTTTTAAGCATAAACTTTCTTAATTTTGTTTAACTGTACATTTTACATTTGCATCTCAAGTAAATGTATCTTGATTTAAAGATGTTTAGAAATTTGTATTTGAAAACAGGACAAAAATACGGTGCAATTCATGCAATATTTAAAGCCATAACTTTATGAATTTAAAGCCTGGGACACACCAAGCCGACTTCAAAGAACTAGCGGCGAAACCGACGGTGTTGTCGCCTTGCGTCGGCTGCATCTGGACCAAAAAGCTGCGCTTGAACACACAGCACAGACTACAGCCAACTGCAAACTAGCATGTGAGTTCTGCGCCTCCGTGTAAGAAATTAACTGTCATATATCAGCAGGTATCAGTAGTCTATATTCATCATTCAAACAGAGAAACAGAAACAAGGATATACGAGATATACGAAACGAAAAACAAAGCAACAATTGCTTACCATTTTGAATATCAGCTATGTTGATAGTTTTCTTTATTTTAAGCAGCTCATGTTGTTATGAAAATATTCACGTTTCCACTCTCACCGATGGCCCCCGATGCCGATTGAACAAGCTGAATCGTGCAAACTGGCTTCATTTGTTATGTCAATCAAATTCAGTTCTTTATTATTAGCAAATTTAAGTTTGTAACTATACGCCGATGTGTGGAGCACACCGCA
Source organism: Squalius cephalus (assembly GCF_949319135.1). Lineage (NCBI taxonomy): Eukaryota > Metazoa > Chordata > Actinopteri > Cypriniformes > Leuciscidae > Squalius > Squalius cephalus. Next base: position 43,917,380 of record NC_137122.1, on the reverse strand, counting down.
AAAACTAGCCCGACAGACGCTCGCCGATGGCCCCGACGTTGGTCGACAACCGACCTTCGGCTTGGTGCGTCCCGGCCTTAGGACTTTCTGCTCTGATTTAAGACCTTTTTAAAGGCCTTGACTTGTGTTAGGTTGAATTAAGACTTTTTTTCATAAACCCTGATAAAAGTAAAATAAAAATTTAGTAACTATCAAAACAACTAATAAATTCACCATGGTATGCAAATGTGTGCTTTAAAAGGCGATACTTCTGGATGAATCCCATATTGCAGTGATGACACCAGAATGGCCTCTCACCTGTATGAAAATTAAAAAACAGAGGCATGAGAATGACCCTGGTTCTTGTCTGTGACTAGCTTCTTTGAGTGGCAATATTATAATATGCGTGTTAAAAAGGGTTTTGCACACTGACCTGTGTGAGTGTATTCATGTCTGCGCAGCGTGTAGGAGGTGCAGAAAGTTGCCCTACAATGCTGGCAGACATGTATTTTTGAATTGGGCCTCTCTCCTTCACCCAGCAAGTCATAATCCATGATCAGTGACTATACAATTAAAAGGAAAAAAACAGAAAACCACAGTTTAACCTTTGTTCATCAAAAGTACTGTTATAGACATTTCATTTACAATACATTAACATTCAGACAAGAGGAAGATGATTTCAGAATATGCACTTTGACATTTGCTGTAGTTTGACATTTTCCAACTTATAAATAACTTTTTACATGCTTAGGATGTTTAATAACCATTTACATGCGTCTGCGTTGTAAGAATATACAGGGAGACTTTGGATAAACGCTGACCCGTTAGCTAACGTTTGTTCATTGAAATTAGATGGCACAGTGGCTTCATTTGTTATGTCAATCAAATTCAGTTCTTTATTATTAGCAAATTTAAGTTTGTAACTATATCGTGAATGGCATCTCAACTAGCACTGGGGTAGAATGTGTCGGAGTGGACACACATTGTCTACGCTGGGCGTAGTTTTAGTTGGTGCAACAGTTGTAAATATTTATCGGAAGGCTGGACGTAGCTAAGCCCAGCGCAGAATTTGCACCCAACTTTTTTATGTCCAGCTGGTGTAACCAGCCCCTGGAATTGTGAACAACTGTAAAGAGATTTAAAATATCCTTCAATGTAAAGAATCTAATAATAGGGAGTCCTGAAGAACAAAGTTCAGAATGCCACATTTAACAATGATATTTACCTCATTTTGGAGACGTGAGCGCCTCTTCCTCTTCTTCTTCCTTCGTGTTCCATAGGTTTGGGTTTTCACACTGTCATTGGACACAGTTTGGTTGCAGAGAGGTGGACTGAAATCATCACATGGATTTCTGAGAACGTCATTTTCTGTCATCGTCCTTTCTTGAGCAACATCATATATTGGGATACTTATGTCTTCATTCTTGCAGTCTGTTGATTCTTGACCAGGGCTTGGAGTTGAAAAATTATCCGACTTAAAATCATAGCTGACTTCATATTCATGAGAACGTTTGAATTGTAATTTAGCACCCTCTGTCTGCCCATCCTTTCTAACCTCCTTATTTGGACTTGAGACATCTGGTTGCCCAACACTGCATGTGACATCTTGACGGGAAGAACTTTCTTGTTCATTATACAAATTTAGCTGTTCTGATTCATAGGTGGTATTTAGGCAATAAAAACCTGATGGTTCTAGATCAGCATCAATCTCTTCTGGACTCCATAGGGAAGTAAGTGTGGGAGTTGAAGGAATGGGCCCAGCATTGGGAGGAATTTCACCGCAGTTATCTTCAGCTCTGTCAACTGATTTGCCCTTGCACTGCTCTAAATGAGTAGCAAAAGACTTCTTGCTAAATAACCCTAAACAATAGATGCAATAAACACTATCATCAAATGAGCAGTCGGAAGCAAACATCCTAAATGGTTTTGAATCTTGTTTACTACTAAGAACAACATTTGAGCCGTGTAGAACATTTCCCTTAGTTTGAAGGAGGTTCAAGAGATGTTCCCTTTCTTGTGAGTTCCTGTCAAAGGTAAGAGCTTTTGCCACCTCTGGCTCATTAGGATGAACTGATTGAAGATGATCCATCATTCTATAGTGTGGTTGCTTGCAGTAACAGCAGTGATGTATCTTCAATAAGTCATCCGTGGAACTGCTTTGGCATTCAGGACCCTGTTGTTGCAAAGAAGCTATAATTAATCAAAGCATTAAAAGAGCATAAGAAATTAAATTAATTAAATCAGTCAAAATGCTTTGCATGGTCAGTTTTTGCATATTAGCACTCAAGATCTGCACTTTTTTACACCTAAAATAGCAACAAAAACTTGCATTGCAAAATCAAAACAAAACACTATTCAATAAAAAAAGCAAACAACCTGAGAATGAGAACTTGGACAACTTTTCTTTGACTTCTTTTAGACGGCTGATCTGGGAGTCTTGTTTGATGGCTGATCTGGTAGTCTTCCTTGTTGTACTAAATGAAGATTCCAAATGAGGATAAATATCTCAACACACTGGCCAGGATCTAGAACAGGTGGACTTCAGGATTGTGCATCAATGTCATTTTGAGCTGTGCTGCTGTTAGAGACAAGAGGCACCTCCACTTTTGGATAATTGGTTTTTGAGGCAGGATACTGGCAAGAGTCAAGATTGGGAGGGATTGAGGGTTCCGGATCACAAATCTTCTGAGCTGGGCTGTTACTAGAACTGGGGGACTTGTGTCTAGAGTATGGTTGTCCTTTGCTTCACATTTCCAAGGGTTTGATATTAGATAAAAGGAGCATTAGTTGGCTCTAAAAGTCTGGAGACGCTGATCACGTCTGAAGCTGGATTTGCCAATTCTGCATCAACAGCTTCCTGGGTTTTGCAGGAGGCAGCTGGGTTCCTGTTGTGCTTAAACATCAGAGCATGTTCCCGAAATTTGTTCCATTGATTTTGCCAATTCTGGCAAAAAATGCGGTGACCAACATCTGCATTGCAATCCATTTTAGAGTCTCTAGGTTGCTTGATTTTCTTTTTAACTGTGAAACTATTCAATAACTCATTCCTTTTTTTACAGTCTTTGATCACACTTTAAGTGCAGTTCTATATTTCTACATGCCTTCCATTAGATCGACAAAATAGTGCTTACTTTACTTTTTTTGTGCAGTCTTGTTACTACTGTCAGATTTGACAGGTTGTGAAAGAGTTTGAGAGCACTCCAAATTCTTCAGAACTTTTTATTCACAAATAACTAACATTTTGTACAGAAGGTTCATTCTTCCCTGAGATGTCAGTTGAAGCATCAAGAACAGATTCTGACATCTGACATTAAGAAACTTTTTTAAGAAAACAGTATATAATTAATTATAATTCAGATTTCTCTGTTCATGTATTTACATATCGCTTTAAATTTCCACAGATTGATTAACAACAGATTTACTTTTGAGTCCGTGTTGTACTTTTTAATCTTGCATACCTGGTTGCTCACACAGTTTCTTATTTTTTGTCTCATCGCCACTGACAATCTCCATCTCTAGCAGTTTCATGTCATCGTTGACTTCTGATTTCGATGCATGACCAGCAAATACCATATTAGATGTTTGACATGACTTATTCTCCATTGAACTCATGGGGTTGTCCTCTGTTTGTCTTATGGTAATAGAAGCCATCTGGTCTCTGGTGAGTGGGTCAGTTGAGATACTCTGGTCATTTCTTTCACTTGTTACAACCTCAATATCAGTATGATTTGAGGCACTGTCAATAGATTTGTCATGCACACAAGTGGACTCATCAGTATTGATGGATTCAAGTGCATCTGGAGCTGGAAAAATGAAGTCGCTGGAAGGATTTTCACCAGGATTGCTACCCACATCTGACTGTTCATTTTGAACGCTAGGCACTGAGGCAATTTTCTTTTCATCTAAACCTCTGGAAGTATTCAGCACATCTTCATCAACATTTTCTTCACCATCTGAGAGGACAACACAAGCTGATTCCGAGTCAGTTTTCTTCTGCATGTCACCAGAACTAGTTTTCTTGAACAAAGACCTTAAATCGCTAGTCTGTGGCATTACAGTTAATTTCATAGTTGAAATGTTATTACAATCACACTTGGAATCACACTTCATTCTTCCACATTCAGATTGAGCATGTTCAGCAGCAGTTCTTGCGTTTGTCTGCTCTGGGTCATCATCAATTATGATCAGCGGCAGCTGGTTTATGGCTGTTTTCTCGGTAACACCAGAAAAATAACAGTCATCGTCCACTTCTTGTTGGCACTCTGTGTTTTTTCCCTCCGAGGATTCAGCGGCCAGTGGGCCCCCAATGTTATCAAGCTCTACTTCTGATTGAGCATCATGCTGTGGAGATGCAACCTCTATAGGGACTTCCCTGTGCTTGAAATTAGTCATAATTGGTTCTAGAACAATCCTTGGCTGTAAATTGAATTGGCTCAAGATATCTCTGAATAGTTCAGGTTTGGTTCTTTGATTATTCTTATTGCAGGTGGTAGGCTTCCTAATAGCTGTCTGAGGTAGAAGGCCGAGGCTGCCAGTATGGTCCTCCATTCCAGCGGTCTCAGTACTGCTTGCGAGAGCTCCAGACACTGCACGTGTTGTACTGCTGCTCAGATGTGCAGATTCGTCCTCATTCCCTGTTTCTTCACCCACGGATTCTTCAGACTTGTCACTGTTGTTCTCCGGAGTCTGTATTGAGGGAAATCGACAATCAACCAATTTCATAATGACTTGAACAACAGCTCTTTGGGTCAACATGACCTAGGATTCATTGCACAAACAATTCCTCTTTTTCCTTGAAGAAATAAAACTGGAAGAATCAATCGGTCAAAATGAATATCGCATAGTCTCTCCTACCTCCTGATTATGGAATTTAGGGAGTTGGCCCCTTTTCAAGTCTCCATAAAAACGTTTCTTGCGTTGCCGATATGAGTATGGTTTCTCGCCACAATGAATCTGCATATGCATCAAAAGCCGCATTTCCCAAGCAAAAACTTTGCCACAAAATGGGCAGGGTAGTGGCCCTTGACCTCTGGTTTTGTCTTTCCGTAACTCTTTGTTTGGGGATCCTTGAGGTTTCTGCTGAAGGGGTACGGGAAAAAAAAAAAAAATTTAATACATATTTGTGCAGGGGCTAATGTATGTAATGAGTGCCTTCACCAAAAATCATTTCTAAAATAGGAAAATAAATAAAAGTTCCTTCAGAAAGACATTATTAGCCTTGAAGGTGCTTATTAGGTTCCTGAATTTTCTGATTGTCTTCTGGTTGATTTAAAGTCACTTAAAACTACGAAAATGTAAAGACGGATGTGGATCATTCTTCAGGTTTTTGTAAGACACATACCGTATTTGGGTTGAGATTACTTGTTGACGTTTTATCATCAAGCCTCTCTTTCTTCTCCTCCTCCCCCAATCTCATTCCTGCTTGTTCCATAAGATATTGCTCTCTTTTCTTTTTCTTTTCATCCTGCAACCTACGTCCCTGGTGTGTCCTTGAGTGCTTCTTTAACCTCTTTTCCAGAACAAACTCTTTGCCGCATACTTTGCACGGAAACATCCTCTTCAGTTTTGTAGCACTTGATGTTTCTCCGTCAGAGTCTAAAGTGTCTTTATTTGATTGCTCAGGAGCGCACTTAGATTCATCTGTGCCCCTTTTAGGAAGATCTGCACTTTGTTCTGCCTCATCTGTAGTGATTTGCGGTACATCAACAACCAGGCTAGATTCATCCCTTGATGGACTTTGTTTATCGTTGACCTTTTTTGATTCTTCATTTTTTTGTTTCAACTCCTTAGTGACTTCCTGTGTCTCAGTTGTGCGCTTGCGCAATTTCTTTTCAATCAATAAAAAAGGAGTCTGGGTTATTATACAAAAAAAAAGCTCAAAAATTATCAGTGTCTCAGCAAGTATTCAGTAACATTTTCATATTCAATTACAAATCTAAAAAAAACCAACCTGGTGGTAACCAGCAACAACCAGATAGGACTCATCACTTGATTGACTTGGTTTTGCGTTGACCTTTGATGATTCTTTATTCTTTTTTTTCGACTCCTTAGTGACTCCCTGTTTTACAGTTGTGCCATTACGCAATTGCTTTTCGATCAGTACAAAGGAGTTTGGGTTATTATGTAGAAATAAAAGCTAAACAATTATCAGTGTCTTAAAAAGTATATAGTAACATCTACCTATTTAATTACAAATCTGAAAACCAACCTGGTAGTAAGACTGTTGTGATTTTGTCAGGTTACTGTCAATGAAGATTCCAAACTGACGACGCCTCTTCTTTATATTCCAGTGTTGAGAGCGAATGTGCGGCTTCAGCCATCCTTCACGGATAAACACTTTATCACAATGTGGGCATGCGAACGTTTTCTTTAGCTCTTGCAAATTCTGTTCTTCTGTAGTTTTAGGTACTGCCTCCATATTTTCTTCTTTAGATGGCTAAGAGAAATACAAATATCAAAAATTAATAGGAAAACATAAATTTAAATTATCACATATCCAGATCAAAATTATGCATTGTGTAAGCAGGTACCTCACTCTGGATTGGCATCTTAAGAGTTTTGCGTAATAAAGCCCTTTCAGCTTTATGGGACTTCATGTGGAAACGCAACCTGCTTGCCAAAGCGAAGACTTTGTCACACTTTGGACAATGGAGCTCACTTTTGCCAATAACTTTGGCCTTCTTCACTGCATCATTTTTTCTTTGCTTCTGAAAGAAATGCAAGTCCAATTGACAATGAGAGAAGCAAGGAAAGACATATGCAATGAGCTCCAAGTGTAATAATGCCCTGGATGTGAAAGTGAATGAATAATGTCTGTATGTTTTACAGAAGTCATACAAAGTCACAGCATATTTATACATTGTCTTTAACAGTGAATTTGACAGTGTCATGCACTGACACCAACACCAAAATGTCATGGCATTTCAATGAAAAATATATTAGTGTTGTAAACCGCCAAACCACCCACAGAAATGACTCAAATGACTGAAAAACAATTAATTTCAAACTAATTTTATTAAAACCACTGCATTTCAACTGCACTGTTTATATACACAAATGGTACATGATTTGAAAAAAGGTTGTGAATTTCTTTTTTGTATATACAGGTAAAAAAGTTCGTGATTTTCTATTTTTATTATATACATATTTACAAATTTCCATTCGATGGTTCTTCTGGTATCAAGACATTCATTATCTCACTTTCTTCTTCTGCAACATGTTCTTCTGGCTCAAAATGCTCCAATTTAATCTGAGTTGTATTGATCAGCATATTGACTGGTCGGCTGAACCCTTTCGCCTCTAAATAGGCTTGTCGGTGGTTTATTCTAAGATGAGACCACAAATTAGAGGTGTTCTTCTGAGAAGCCTTGCTGGACCCCTGGCTAACTCTGGCTGCACATTGATGGCAGAAGACTTCACCATATGCATCTTTTGAGAAGTAGTTCCAAACTTTGCTAAAACAGCGGTGTGGTGCACATGTCACCTGTGAATCAATGAGAAAAACATGCATAAGCTTTGAGTTACACTTTAGCTGTGATACTTGTTTGCATTAAATATATTATAAAACATACTGAATGCCTTCAGTTGTAGAAATGGCTTTAATTACTTAAATGCAGAGGTTAAAGCAGACATACAAAATGAAAATGAACATTTAATAATAATAATAATAATTGACTTGATAGTATCAACAAGAATTTAATAATAAAAGTATCCAACAGTATGTTCTTCAGCTCACTGATAATACTACAGTAGTCAACATTTGAAGCAGATCAAACAAGTTAATCAAAGTTGTCCTAAGACAAGAACGGGTATTGTTAAAAATTCATGTGTAACTCTGATGAAAGGTTTTGATCCACTTCAAATGTTGACTACTGTAGTTTTAATGGTTTATAGCCAGGGTATTCAACCAGGGGTCCCTCAGGAGGATACACCATTGAATATTTTCTTTTTTAACATTGCATAACTATTTTCTCATAAATGGTCTTTTAAGCATTGCATGATTTAAAAATCTGTCAATGATAAACAGCAGTTGAATAAAATGCTATATAATCAATAGTGCTTGATCCATCTTATCGCTAAAATCTACAGCTATAACCAGTCAATGTTTTCAGATAAATGTAACTAATGTTATACTTTTAGTCCCTGTTTATTTCTATAGAGTGCAAATGGCAGATTGCCTTGTAATGATAAACCTCCCTCAGCATTTCCTTCTTTTCATGTAGTAGATGACTAGCAATGTAGTACGATCAGCTGATAAAATTGGTACAATTACAGTCCATTTTTCTTGTTCTTCCATAAAATACATTAACATTTGTTTGTATGAACTGCGTGTTTCGAACAACACACCAGCTCGTTTTCATAACTGTCAATTCTGACCTCAAACTCACCGTTTAAACTGCATCCGCTTCAGTAGTTGCTTTCTTGTTCTCTTCGTAGATTGGCTGTAGCTGTACAAACGTGTTCAGTTCATCCTAAGATAAGTGCTTACTATCTTAGAATTCATTGAACTACTATGGAGAGGTCATTTTTCATACACTTTGGGGCCAATTAGTTAACGATAAAATTGATGAACTTCTCACTTATAAAGGAAAAAACATATATATTGGCCAGAGCAAGACCAATTAATCGGCTACTATTTGCTTATTTTGAGATAACAGGTATCGGCCAGTAACCATTAAGTGCTTATCCCCCACAAATTGTACTGACTGCTTTGTGTAAATGGATAGTATATAAAGTCTATTAAATAAAGTTAACAATTGTTTTGTGAATTTTGAGTAAATGTTGTCTAAAACAAGTTTTCTGCTCATTTCATCAAGTTCTTGGACATTTGTTATCATTGAATATCAGCCAACCTACTTTCTAGGTATCAGCATTAAAAAAACCCATCTTGGTCAACCAATACTTCAAAATGTGTGGTGTGATTGTACACCTTAGTGGATCAAACTACATTATACATTTTACAGCAGTTTTAAATTTCAGTGATCAGTCACACAATGTTTACAAAGCCCAAATCTATCCCACACATCACCCCAAATATTCAGAATAGTGGTTGATGATAGCTTTTTCAATGACTGATTTATTTTCCTCTATTTCTTTACATCCTTGATAGGGCTTATGTGTGAAGGAAAGAAAAAAATCCATGTACTCATATCTACAAACACTATTTCTTACACTTGAGAACATGAAGTGCAATACCTTGGGTGGTTTCATCTTCACATCCATCATCTCATCGGGAAGGTTTACAAGAGCTTTGCCTGTGTGGGTCTTCATGTGCATGGCTAACTGACAGGGCCGAGCGAACACCCGATCAGGGCAATGAGGGCAACGACACTGCATCTGGTTTGCTCCAGCATGTTTCTTGCTTCGATGATGCACAGGGGTAGTAGTTCTGTTTTCTGGTTCATTATCACTGCTGTGGTCGCTCTCAGTAGACAGGCTGGCTGGCTCTTCTCCTTGGTCTGGTGTAGTAACTGCTAGCCGTTTGGGTGATGCGCTACCCCTGTTGGTCTGCTCAGAGCAATCCGACAGATCATCCACTATTCCTCTTGATAGCTGTGCGTGAGAGAAAAACAACACTAACATTAAGCATGCATTAATTAGTCCTCCCATATTGTAGTGTTTTTTCCACAAGGAATTATGGTATATGACTAATCTAACCATATTAGTACCTCTTCAATTTACAATTAAAGAACTTTTTAGTTTTCTGTATATTAAGATATGTAAAACTTCTATATTAAATAAAAACTGATATTAAAATTCCATACTATTTTGTCAAAATGAGTTAAAAATAAAACACTAAAAACTAAAATGAACTAAATGATTTAGGCATCACAACAACACAGTATAATTCATTTTGAGGTGTTATGATGTTATTCTTTTTTTTTTTTATGTAAGCATTAGAAGAAAAGGTAATCTACAGTAAAATGTAAATATTGGGGACATGAGCATGTACAATTAAATATACAATGTCAGCTCATATGGATAATAAAATGCTTATAATATCGGCTAACCAATATGGTCCTGTTACGTTGTGCCCTTACCCTAGTGAATTTTAAATGCCATTTGCAAGATATTTTCCTACTTAAAATGACATATTTCAAAGTGAATAAGTATGTTCAATGTGAAAAACCAAGCAGAATAACAGAACGCTTCTGCTTCCCAATAAGACAAAGAATGAAAAAGGTAAAAAGGGTAAATTCTGTCACGTTGACTTCAATTACCATGCTGATGTTTACCTGAGAAAGGGCTTGCTGTTTCTTCTTTTTCTTATTGTCACCGTAGAAGAACGCCTTGCGTCGGCGGTACTTGTACGGCCTCTCAGTGGAATGGATCCGCATGTGAATCAGCAGCCTCTGTTCCTTTCCAAAGACTTTACCACAGTCTGGACAGGCGAAGGACATCCTCTGCCTTCTGTTGTACCCTCTCCAGTGCATGACCCTGGTGGTACCCGAAGTTGGATCAAAGTCCAGAGGGGCCATGTAACTTTGGGCAGAGTCCCAGGTCATACCGTCAGCCAGGCCATAGGAAATACCAGTGCTTGTCCCAGCAACGTCAGATCCCTGATCAACGCTTTGAGGTAATGTGGTGGCGCTGTACAGGGGGTGATCAGCAGTCTCAGTTTTGACTACAAGTGGTTCTGACTCTTGTCCACATCCAACGGTGACAGCACACTCATCTTGTGGGGATGGATTGGACTCGTCTGGGATGGAAAGCGTAATGGGTTCTGATGGGCCTGAGAATTTAAAGAAACCAAACAGCAACCATTTGATGAGATCAAGTGCGATTTCTGTTTGCAACCTAAGAAATTAAGTAGCTGTAGGTGAAATGTGCTGATGTAACCCAAAAGGAAATGCAAAATATATCATTTAGTTTTTGACTGGAGATGTTTTTTCCAGTGGACTCTAGAGGGGGTATCTCTGCTCTGCGCGCCCCCGGCCTCAACGTTTGGGAGCGAAAACAACAGGCATACAAAACACACATCTGTGTTTACTTCGGCCTAATGCAGCTGCGAGCAATCATAAGGATCTGATGGCAAATATTTACACTTCCTGTATAATGATCATGCATTGCTGTGTAAGACTAGAAGCTGAATGCACGCAGTTGATCTCACCGAAGAGCACAAAGCTGTGTAGCAACTAGCAGCCATACATGTCTCCGCCCCCAAAGTTTTCATCACGCTATATTTTTCGTTAAAAACTACATTATTCCCGGTGTCGCCCTACCTGGCCAGTCCGCTTGATTAGCCCCCTCTATCCACCGGAGCCTCCGTCTCAGAATCTCGTTTTCTTTCCGAGCCCGGATCGTCTCCTCCTCGTACTCCAGCACCGTCCCGCCGACCATCTCCATGATCTGCTCCACCGCGGCCATCAGGCGCTCGTTCAGCGCGCGGTGCAGAAGCTGCAGTTTCGTCATTGTGGCTGTTTTATCTTTGCAATTCAGCAGCAAAGAGAAACCACCGAAACGGCTAACTATCCCCGTTGCATGAACACAGTTTGCCTTTCGCCTCCTAATCGCAAAGAATAAAAGGCAGCCGGAAACAACTGACTGCCACCTACCGCACAGGAGAAATGCTATGCTACCGTTGGGCAGCAGAGCAAAAGCCGTTATGCAAATTATTAGTGGGAGGGGCGCAAACCTGGCCGAATGGAAGTCAACACAAAACCGACCGTTGTAATTTAAACGCTGCTCTTTTTATATACAAGAATAAGCACGGGTTTCAAACATTTCAGTACTGACATAAGTAGTCTGTGGCCAAACTGGGTCACAAGCACTGATCTACATAGAATGACATTATATAGATCAGTGGTCACAAGTCAAGTTGGGTGGAGGTCAGGTAACTATAGCCAGGAGGTTTCAAACTGGGGCCTCAGGGGGGTGCTAGGGGCTCCACGAAAGAGTTCAGAGAGAAATGTTGTAAATAATAATAATAATAATGAGATTAATGGCTCTTTAGTCTATATTTTATGTTTCTCTTCAGGTTTATACCATAGACTGTAAAAAAAAACATGGTTTATACATCTATGGTGGGTAAATAAAATTATACAATTTCACCTTAATAGAAAGTAAGAATGAAAATAATTTTCCAGATTGAATATACATATATTTCTAGCATTATTTTTTAATACCTACATTTTTTATATATCTATATCTATATATATATATATAGTTAAGAAATGGGTCCCTCGCAAAGAAAATATCATGTTTCGCTCCATGGCATCAAAAAGTTTGAAAGCCTCTAATCAACACTACAGTTCTATTGCAGTTATTTTTCCATTGAGATTAGCTTTGGGCGGTACTGAAAAGTCATTGTGTATTTTTCTTTCTTTGTCTTATGAATCAAAAGTTTACCAAAAAAAAAAAAAAAAAAAAACTTTGTTTAAAAGTATTATAATTGAGCTAGCTGTGTTGGTGATGCTACTGCGTGAGATGAACTTCCACAGATTATCTTCAAAATTAATGAAAAAAAAAAAAAATCCATATTCTTTTGAGAATATTCCTTAAATGAGTAGGGAGAGAGAGCTTTAGTGGAGTCCCATCATCACAGGGCCCAACCAAGACCATGTATCCAGGTTTTCACTCCCGATGACAGCCCTGCAAAAATGGATTATCGTTACTGCTTTAAACCTGAGGTAACTTGGTATTAATCACTACTGCAGTCAAAATATTTTTTTTACAGAAATATTCTGAAAGCTTCTTGCACCGTTTGAAGAACATTAATTTAATACAGTTTTGCAATAGTGACAATTACTCTAGTAACTATGATATCTACATGGTTAACTGTTTACATGAAATTTACATTGGTGGTCCATTTGCATAAATTATTTAATTTGTGCAAAATTATGGAAGATAAGCTCATTGAGCCTGGGAGAAATCTGGGGTATAGCCTACTACACAGGGACAGAAAGACAGGACAATGAAAGATGAATTGAAGGAACAATACAAATAGAGTACCAATAAAAACTGAAGACACTAACATACAAAGAAAAAACAAGGCTAAACGCAGTAGCTAGACGATTATAGGACATTTATGACATAATTACGGCATAATTATCAAATTACCAGTAAAATAATCATTATAAATGTATTTCTTGCAGTGTTAGTAACTGGTGATTCAGTGCTTGAACTGACATGTTTAAATAAAACAATATGTGCTAAATGACGTAAAAATATTTCCAAGATAAGGCATGATTAACTGCATCCCTAGTTATGCACACATACAGTATCCTCACAATGGCCACATTAACATGTTCCTCAGATACAATAACTGAGATGTCAAATTACACTTCATCTAGTTTATTCAAGTGTTTGACAGTCACGATCTTCTCAAATTACATGATTTTCTTATGACAATTTTGCAGTTTAAGTAAATGTTTCTGTTCAGTCTACCACATTGATTCATTTCCTAATATGCTATTTTATATTTAACTTGTCCTCTGAGTGATTCCCGCAGTCACTGAAAACCTTGAATTTAAAAATCGTGATGTGTAGATACACAGCTTAGGCCTGGAAAAATAATGGAAATTAATAAAATTTTAAAATCAATTCATTTCTAGTGAATATACATTTTTATAGTTATGCACTGCCTAAAAATATTTCAGGCTAGATACTGCTCTCTGTGGAGTATTTATAATAGTCAACATCAGTCTGGAAGTATGGTAACTCATGGTACTCTGTACAAAACACAAAGTGGTCTTCCTCAAAGGGGAAACGCGAAGCCATTCTTAGAGCGTTTCTTGGCTTACTGGAGACATTTGTGCACACATATTAACTGGAAAGGTCATAAAAACGTTAGTCAAACAGCATATCGGCCTTCTGTATTTTTTATGTAACATGGAAGCTTCTAATATCCTTAAAATAATAAATATCCCACTATATCTGTCACAATGCGGCGTTCTTTCTCGAGGATCTGTCAACGATGAGGCACTCGTCACTCGGCGGACAGCTGTTGGTCGTCTTCTAGCGTATGCGCTGCTGGTTCTTCATTGAATCTCTGGCACGTGCGCTCATGCCTCCTCATGTTCCCGCTCTGGCTGAAGGTCTTTGAGCACCAGTTGCAGCGGTAAGGCCGTTCTCCGGTGTGTGTGCGCATATGCATCCGAAGGTAGTCAAACTTGGAGAAGTTTCTGCCGCACCAGTGACAGATGAAGGATCTATCGTGCAATTTCTTGTGGAGCTGCAGCTTTGCAAAGTCCTTCAACTGCCTTCCACATTTATTACACTTATATGGCCCTTCATGATCCTGATCTTTCGCTGATGCCCTCCTAGGTTTGGTGAATCGTGTGCGAAGGCGATCCTTTCGCTGCAGTCTCCTCAACGTGGTTGAAGTGTCACTGGCTGTTCTCAGCTGGTGAGCGGGCTCTGAGTCTTGACACGGACCGGCATGGGCAGGGGTAGTAGTGACTGAAGATGTTATTGTGATGATGGTGTCCTCGGGCTCAATCTTAATCCTCGGTGTTGAAACAGTGGGCAAAGTCACATCCCACGTCTCATCCGTACTCGAGCTGTCGAACTGAGGAAAGAGTCGTTGCTCACCTGCATTTTTTTGATGCGCCGACTCCCTGTCCTCTGCCTCCGTCTTACAGGATGAAACGGCATCTAGTATGCGTGGCTTCAGTTCACTAGGAGAATCTTGACTCTGGTCATCGGCCTCCGTTTGCTGATCCTCTAGGTCTTCTGATTCGATTGGAGACGTGTACCCACGTGATGGCAATTCTTTGGGTGAGGCTTCATCAGGAGAGACATAGTGGACTTGTCCTGTATGGTGAAAGCAAGAAAGGATGAAAAAACAGCATTCTCTGATAGTCCTTACTTCAGTTATTAGTTTAAGAGAAGCTAGGGTCATTATTATATTCATGAAATGCATACAAACATAAGTATGTCAGTTCTAAGCAACATGAGGATGTAGAGTGTGACCTTTTTGGGTGTGGAACTAAATATTTGTAATGGCTGAACGTTTTATTCAAATGAAACCTGTTTGACAGACTGCTTGGTGTCAAAGTTAAAAGCGCTACTGAGGAATTACATTTCACTAGGGGTGTAACAATATATAGTGTCACAATATATCGCAATACAAAAATGCAACAATAATATAGGTCACACAAAATGATTATGACTGTGCATGAAAAAAAAGCAAGTTTAAACTACTATAATGTTGAATATAATGGATAATAATGTAATGGGGGAATATTTGTGGGTCCTGATAATGCCAAATGTCTTATGTTAACAGTAAAAAGTGGCCAGTATTATTTTAAATAAATCTAGTCAGTGAAAGAGTGCAAGCATATTCGTCTAAAATAATTCTGTATTTTCAACTTCAGAATCATGAATATTTTTTATTCTGCTGTCACCATTGTCCGGTCAATTGGGTTAAGAGCACCAAGTCCACGCCTATTCATTTATCACACCCCCAATTTAATACCAAATTTAGCATTTTAATCAACAGTACATTTTTTGTTAACCTATAACCATATGTACTGGAGAGTATCGCAATAATATTGTATCGTGAGTTCAGTATTGTGATATGTATCAAATCGTGACATGAGGGTATCAAAAATAAGAAAAGTGGTGTGGCCTAAATGTCTAATACAACATACAACCATGTATTTGGTGTACTTGCACACAGGAATTTTTCTTGGTTAATCAAAAGTTAGGGGTTGTAATCTTTATGTTTTTGAAATGAGTGTCTTATGCTTACCACAGCTGCCATTATTAGATCAAAAATACAGTAAAAACAGTAATCGTGTTAAATATTATTAATACAGTGTAAAATTATTGTTTTATATTGTAATGTATTCTAAAATGTCATTTATTCCTGTGATATCAAAGCTGAATTTTCAGCATCATTACTCCAGTCTTCAGTGTCACATGATCCTTCAGAAATCATTCTAATATGATCTGATTTGATGCTCAAGAAACATTTCTTATTGTTATCTATGTTGACAACAGTTGTGCTGCTTAACACTTTTTTCAGGATTTTTGATGAATAAAGTTGAAAAGAACAGCATTTATTTGAAATACATATTTTGTGTAACATCAAACGTCTTAATTGTCACTTTTACCTAATTTAATGTGTTTGTGCTGAATAAAAGTATGAATTTCTATAAAAACAATTTAATAACCCTGAATATCTGAAATGTAGTGTATATGTTCAGCAAATGTATGTTTGAATTCAGTTGTTTATACCTGTACATACCTGATTTGTGTGATTGTTACTCTATTCATTATTTATTTAAAAAAAAACTCTTTTCCACTCTCTCACCTCACTGGTCTTGTCGTATCTAGCAATCAAAATACAACATCATCATAATTAATCATTTTATTGTATGGATTGCAAATTCCTATATTTGTACCTGCATTGATACATTCACGTCCACAAACTGACATTAAATAACTCATAACTTAATAATACAAACAAAACAAAAATCAGTAAAAAATATCAAATAACATGATTGTGCTGGACTAGTAAAGTTTTCATAACATCTTTCTTATATTTCCTCTCCGTGTGGCCCTGCAGCTGTGGCCACTGTCTCTCTCTCTCCTCCATCTTTCTCTTTTTATAAATGTGTTATTATCCTCAATGAACTGAATATCCTTTCAACAGACTATGTTAAAATTATATTATTGTTGTATGATTGTAATTGCTGGATACGAGAAGGGCTGCCAGTGAGGTGACATAAACTTAGTGGTAAATAAATGGCGTCTACGCTTCTGTGTCAGTCAGTTTCACTATTAAAATGCCGATGACGGGAAAATGCACACAGACTGGGTTGTTTAAGAGTGAATTTACCGTTTAAAAGCGCCTGATTCCTCCTCAGCACATCACTCAGCTGTTGTTTCAGCTTCGCGTTTTCTGATCGTGTTTGGGCTGCTTCCTTTTGATAGTCATTCACCGTCGCTTCCACCTCCACCCAAATCTCACGAATGACAATTGACATTCGCTTCATCAGGTTAGAATGTAACTTATCTAGTCTTGACATTTTACCGAAGTATAAAAAGAAAACAAATTCGATAAAACACTCGGATAGAAGCAACTCACTACACTTGCTTTTTCTTCCCTTGTTTTAGCTATATACGCTGACTCTAGAGGTAAATTACTGCCATCTACTGTACTGTAGCATATTCACGAGTAGACGTATTCACAGCCCTGGATAACATCAAATCTTCAAAGTATTTTTCAATACCAGGTTTTTATATATATATATATATATATATATATATATATATATATATATATATATATATATATATATATATAATTTTTTCTTTTTTCTTTTTTTTTTCAAGGAAATGTATGAGTGAAGATTATTATTGTAATTACTCAATTTATTGAGTCAGACCTCTTTCTCATTGAGACGTGGTCTGGGAACCACATGTTCATTTTCTCGTATTTGAGGCGTGGTTTACGAATGCCCAGAGCCGTTTATTGGGCGCTACGAATGTCTATCAAATGCGCCTGTACGTAGCTCATAGCCAATCGTTTCAATTATACCAGATGACGTATGTAGAGCGGCAGAAATTCGACGAGGAAGAAGACGATGGCTGAAGAAGACTAAACTACTTAGAACACTATCTAAGGCTGCATCGAAAGGTTACTTCGCGTCTGCTGCCATGTTGAATCCATAGATATAAACAAACTGCTTCGGTTTTTCGCATATACGTCGTCATCGTCTTGCTGTTCCCCCCCGGTTCTGTGATTGGTCCCCTCGCTGAGGGGAAAATCTGGTCCATGGTATCCAGGCTGCCTAGCAGCGTGAATAAAATCGCGCTGCGCTCAAGGCAGCATGGGGAAACCCAGGCTAATGTTTAGTGTCTGTCAGTGACCCCTATTTCATTCAGATGACTGGACATAATCTGAAAACACCTTCATCCATACACCGTTAGCAACAACTTTGAATCATTATAGGTACGGTTAGCTAATCATGTCCTGCACTACCTTTTTTTTTTTAGGGCCCAGACCCAAGGGGCGCAGGGCCCTATTGTTTTCCTAAAAGATTATTCTTTTCTTTTTTTCTTTTCAAACTCTCGAGCACTTTTAGGGGCCTAGTACAAGTTGACATTGAGGGGTCCTGGGGGTGCTCTGTGGCACACTCTTTCATGTGGTCATTTTTGAGGGGCTCCGTAGCGCACTCCTTTTCACATACAGTAACCAAAATTCACACGCTTATAGATCTTATAAAGCTGAAAGAATTTAGCACTCATAGTCAAACGCCAGCCCTACAGGAAGTCGGCTATTATGGGTTGTTTGAAAAATACATGTGCTGCATCCTGAATCAAATACTTCCCTACTATATAGTATGTGAAAAACAGTACGCCAAAATACATGATTTGAAATTTGGAATTTGAAATACTTTTCCAAGGGGATTTATCAAATCGCCACCAAACTCGGTCAACATGAAGCCAAAATATTGAGGATGTTAAATTGCGAGCGGATTTTTTTATACCTCGAACGGTTTAGGCGTGTTATAACTTCTACATACATTGACTAACTTTGATGAAACTTTAGCTGTATGTTCATTGAAGGAGGGCGATCATATGGATGTAGCAGCAGGAAGTGTATCACTTTAAAAATGTTTTGAAATTGCCCTTGTAAGGCTAGAAACTTACACTGCTATTTTGAACCAATAATCTGAACAAAAGGCAGTTGAAGGATGACGTGTATAATTCAAATTTTTATCTGACTCCAATATGATTAATCCGACTCCATTAAAGTTGTTGTTATTCTTTAACCCCTTATTCTTTAAAGTTAAAAGTCTTTCTTAGAACTGATTTAACGTAGGATTTAACTTGAACGTTTAGATAACGAAAGTTATAATCACTTTAGCTTTCAACGTAATCAGTGGTAAAAGGAAAGATTCCCAAAGCCTTTAAAGCAGGCAAAGTTATTTATTAAGTTACATGTTTAAGACAGTAGAATGGAACAACATACTGTATAGAAACTTAATTGTAACAAATAATGAAGAAGAAGCCGTAAAAGCTTTTCTCCTAGTATGAGGTTACGCACCGTTGTGCGGGAGTGGCAGAGTTAAAGCCTTTCTCCTAGATCAACAGTTACCTTTCCTTCTTATACCCTGAGCAAAGCATTGTTAAACATGAGTGGAATACCAACACCAAACCGACCGACAGGAAACCAAAAGATGAGGCAAATGGGTGGTGATCAAGAGGGGGAGAAGAACATTAACATATTCTCCTCAATGCATGTTTAACCAGTAGTACCTAGATTGTACATTAGGATACTTTAATATCTCTATTAAGTTCACCACCATTCATTTCAGTTTATAGGCTGTCAGATGAGACCAAACATGGCATAGTTACATATTAGAACACACTAGTAAATAAACAGTATGTAGTTGAAAGCATATGTCCTGTGAAGCAAATGGTACAGACGTGTCATTGAGGTGCAAACGACTCTGTCTCTCCCGACAGAACCATCCTGTGCCTGGAGTGTCCCAACAGTCCTCAATCGGGAGCATGTCTATGTTCCCACAGCCCTATGTTCCCACAAATGGCCTACCCCTGACCCCACCCCTAAACCTAGCCGTAACTGGGGTTTAGACAAATCGTAAAAAAAAAAATTCTTAGAAATGTGGGAACATAGGGCCGTGGGAACATAGGGATGTGGGAACATAGGGCTGATCCCCCTCAATCAGCATATTGATGAAATCCCTGCACTAGATAGGCACATGTATACCTTTAAAAGGCTTTTTGAAGTAGCCTTTTATTTTTACCCGATAACTTCGTCAGAACAATGTCAAGACACAGCAAATGCAAAACTTTGAAAAGGATTTGTGATATCTTAAATGCTGTTGCCATGGCAACGTGTCAAACTTTAATATTCTTTTTGGGTGTTCTTGAGACTCTTGTGCTTCAAATTGCTTGAAACTCGACACGTACGTCTATTGTCGGCCAGTAGACATGGGCAAAGCCTTAGAAACAGGCATAGAGGATCTTCTGACAAAAGTGGGGGGTTAGTTTAGTCGCCAAACTCGGTATATTGTCCTTACCGAGCCGGACAAGTTTCTAAATGACACTTATTAGCTTCGACCAACAGGAAGTCATCTATTTTGGTTTGAATGTGTGTTTCTTTAAAAATCAGGCATTTTAAGTACACCTCCTAGACATACATGTATGACATGAAATTCATCTAAATTTAAATGATCTCATGGATGTGGCTGTTGTGGTTCGTGGTCATAGTGGCACCAGCTTCTGCAGTAAATGTGGCATATCCAAACGACTTATAATTTATGATGTATGATGTAGTCCTTTTATATTTATCTGCTTTAAACGCATATTGCCCGCCATGCACAGTTTTCCTGAAGCCAGCGGGAAAGTGGTGGGCCTGTCATCACTATTGCAGCTATATTTTATCCTGTTTTAATAGATGTTTAAAAACAATGCCTATAGTAATTCTGAAAGTTTTTACAATGGCTTTTCACGTTGTTCACTCACTATCATTCAAGTAAAATGTGGTCAAGTATTTTTGCAATTAAATTTAGATGAATTACTCTTCTGAAAATTGGATATATTCATGTCTGAGCAGTTACTCTCTAAACTTTCATGATCCTGGAATACTGCTTACTTAGTTAAGCCTTCAAGTAACACATTAGTTTAATTATAGGCAAACTTCATCAGTCTCAGAGGAACAGATGTTTCTGTCCATTTAATGGCTTAGTCTGTAATCATAAGATGACTGATTGCACTGCATGTAATCACATCTTTCTGTCTCAGTTATTAATTAGGTTCTGAGCGCAGTAGCCCTTATCTAAAACATGTCTGCCGCTGTCTGTCTGTGAAAGAGTTTGTAGTCTGGCTCTGGCTCACAAGGACACACAGAAGTCTCAGTTTTTTAGTTTTCATTTCAGAGGTCCTGAACTTCACAATGACACCAGGCCTCGAGTGTCATGGAATCTGGTACATTTAGTGACAGAAACAATGTAGTAAAAACGTTAGCAAAAGATGATGATTAAAGGAATTATGGGAAAGGGTGTTTTTCTATTTAATATAGTTTTTTTTTTTTTTACGTCTTTTAAGGATTAAAAGATTTAAGCCTCACTTGAATGAACATGCATCAAAAAGGTTTAATGTGAGTTGGGAGTCTCATGGATTTTACTCCCATCCTTATCGTGTTCTCAAGTGCTATTACCATCACAGTCAAACAAGAGGCTTGCCAAGCAGACAGAGACACAACCTTTCCCACTTAGACCAGATTTAGCAATTATGTTATTTGATTAGATTGTGTAATTAAATCCCACAAGGTTAAGTGTGCACTACATCTCGTCGTCTCCACTCCCTTTTCTTTGTGACATTTAACCTTCACTGGTCTCTCTCAGTCCCTGAAGACGCATTTGGAAGTAAGGGACTAGTTTATTTGCATTAGGTACTTTTAAATTAACTGTTCATTTAAGCCTTCTTGCCTATTTGTTAGCAGCGGGGATCCATTTAGCAAATCTCAAGCTTTATATGTGGGCTCTGAGGTAAAATAATGAAATTGCTGGTTATTACCGTTCAAAAGTAGTTTGGAGTCATTCATTAAGATTTTTTTATGTTTTTGGAAGTCTCTTATGCTCACCAAGGCTGCATTTATTTGATTATTTTTTTTTTTTAATTTTTAAAAAAATATTGTAAAATATAAAAAAACTGTTTTCTATTTTAATATATTTTAAAATAGTCATGTGATGTCAAAGCTGAATTTTCAGCATCATTACTGTGTCACATGATCCTTCAGAAATCATGATGACTTGATGCTCAAGAAACATTTCTTGTTATTATCAATGTTTATCACAGTTGTGCCGCTTATTTCGTGGAAGCAGATACAGGATTTTCAGGATTCTTTGAAAAACAAAAAATTCAAATATTTGTAAAATGTTTTTGCTGCCCTTGGCTCACCCTTCCCTCTGTCTGGCTGCATTATGATTCACTTTTCTACATATTACTTGATTTTCTTATTATGCTCAGTTACACAAAACATATAGGCTATATGCCAAGCATGTTGGCTAAAACAAATCCTTATGCTTTGTTAGAGTCTCTGCCGTTTCTTCTTGTTCATTTGTCCTCTTTTCAGAAAGCATGTATTCGATCAGCCCCTCCTTTTTCCGTCTGTTGCATAAAAATATCCCTTTTCACTGTCTAAACCAGTCTGTCTCTGCAGCTCCCATTAACCTGACTCACTCACACACACGCTTTCTCTCGCCGTCTCCACTCCTCCAGAGCCTTTTAATAATGCATGCTGCTATAAAATTCAAATGAGATAGATTTTTAAACACACCAGTGAAGTCTGGGCGCACACTCTCTTTCTCCCTCCATCCTGCTGCACCCCAGCCCCTCACTGTCCTCCGCGCCTAACAACCGTTGCCCTGGAAACTGTAACGTCCTGGAGACATATGCGGTATAGAGGGAGCAAGGAAACAGCGGAGAGGGAAAGAGCGTGTGATCCAACAACAGGCACACGAAGTCTCAAATGTATTTATAATGACAGAGGAGTGGCATAATGAGGGACAGTTTATTCACTGGACTCATTGATGCATAATCAGTGTTGGTACAGAGCAGAATGAGGATCAATACTGCAAGATCTATCAAACACTTCGGTTCAGATACAGCGTACATCACATATTATTGTTCCAAAGCAATTCATTAAGGCATGCACAGGCAAATCTGCACAAAATCAGGATTATATTTGCAACAATAGTTATCATAATGCCTCTCAAATCATTTCATGTCACAGAGGAATCTTGAGTCGCACGGGTGCTTTCACCAAAATGCTGATGAATTTGTAAGGGAATGTTTAATAAACACAAATAACAGATTTATTCTTCACACCAAAATACAGAACAGCTGGTAGAACTTGTAACCCAGAGAATTGGACTCGGCTGTTGTCTTGAAACATTTGTTTCAGAATTATATTATGCAGCACAGGCAATCTGTACTCAGTAAGCAAACATGCTTGTATAAGGTCAAAGTTTCAGCAAAGCACAAATGGCATAGAAAACAAACGGGCTGATTTCAAAATACATACCAATAAAAATACTCAAGAGTGAGAAAATTTGTGAAAGCACTGCAGTGTTAACAGTCAAGAGTTGCATTACGAACACTGTTCATGTCCATCAAAGAGATTCAGATTACCAGATGCAATTGGAAGCGGTACAAATATGTACAGACACATATATACATACACATATATATATATATATATATATATATATATATACAAGCATGGATTTAAAGCAGGTTAAATACAAATAGCTGAGCAGAACAATTCAAGAGAACAAAAGTCAAGCTGGCATTCACTGACTGCACGCAGTTGGATCAAATGTGCATGCTACGGTCATTCCTATTTGAGTGGTGGGGATGTGAAGTGGCCGCAAATGGAAATGTATCAAAAAGACAACTGCAGTTGCTCCTGTTGACGCAAGCCAAGCCCACTGCGAGACCCCAAAATGGAGGCCTCTCACTACCCAAACTGAGTCAGCATGCTTATCGACATCATACTGCTTGTGATACTGAATAATTTGCATTAGATACAGAACATTTACAAAGTGCTAGCATAGGTTTTGCCTTGTAAAAAAATAGTAATACTTGATTTCAGAGACTTAACAAGTGCTCCCCATCTCTGTCAAAAAGCTGTTGACATCAATGAAACAGAATCGCATTCTGCATGCAAGAGACCTGAAACCATGAAAATGAGGGATTTGTGATATCATCTGTAAAAGAACTCCAAATATGTAGGGATGCACAATAATTGGGTATCGTATCTGTTATCGTTTGGTAGTATTTACATTGATCAGTCAGTCAATATTAGATTTTTCTTTTTATTTGGATGATTTTGAATTTTAATTGTGCATGCTCATTTCCTCGCTTTTTATATTTATAAGTTGTTCATGTTTAATTTGATCAGTTAGTCAATATTGTATTTAATCGGTCAGTCAATATTGGAAATTTGTTGGCTGATATTGAGTATTTAATTGTGCGTGCTCATTTCCTCTGTTTTAAAATGTAATTTATCAGTTATTGTATATATCAATATTGGACATTTTTTGGTCAGATGAAAAGGTTCTCGCTTTTAGATTATTTAGATATATTTAGATTAACTTTGTCATCCCACTTAAAGTTAATCTTTAAAAACATGAATAATTAAAAAACACTTCTTAAATGTAACTTTGAGTATTCATTTTCAGCACAAATTTTTTTGTTGAGCCTAAATGTATTTTTAGCGTTTTATTCTTTATTTAATTTCGATAAAATTGTATAGAATTAGAAAATTAGCCACATATCAACTATCGGCCAATTATCGGATTATTGGTATGTACTAACATTTTAATATTGGTGCATCCCTACATATATATGCCTTCTTAAAAATGCATTCATGCTCTTATTTCCCACATGCCCACCTAAGCTGGAGTCTTGGCAGCATCTGAATTTTGGCACAGTCGGTGTGGCCTAACTAGGAATGAATCAGGAATCATTATGTTGAGCAACACAAATCATTCCACCAAGCAAACAGTTTCGGGCTGTGTAAAACGATTCGTCATAATCAAAACGTCCTAGCGTTCCTGCTGAATGTGCTGAAAGAGTCTGATTCTATTGTAAACATTACGGTGTAAAAACATGAGCATCATCAATTTGCCTCATACTGATAAAACACAATAATAAATCACTGGTTCGTATTCTGTTTGCCTTGAAGGATCTGGCGGAGCATAGCTGCAAGGAAGAGGGGAGGGCATGTTGGCAAGCGTTACGATATTGGCTTCCTCACACACACACACACACACACACACACACACACACACACACACACACACACACACACGCAAGCAAGCAGCCAATCAGAGGCAGCTAGGATCCCTCTCAACCCTACTGCATTCCCTACATCTCCCCATCTCTGGGGTATCTTTTCATCTGAAGCCACCGCCCCCCTCCTCTCTTCTCTCTCCATCCTTCCATCTGTGGGAAACAAAAGACTGCAGCTTGGTCTCGATCCCTCCCACTTTCTCTTCACCTATCCCTCCGTATCAGATTCTCTGATACATAATCTTTTTGTTTATGTGCATTAACCTGCATCTTAATACATGTGCTCTGTGTGTGAATATTAATAACAGAAAGAGAGAACTAAAAATAGAGAGGCGACTGTGCTGTTCTTCCACATCGTTTCATTCCTTTCCTTTGAGACAATCATCGTGTCTGATAAAAAAATCTGTTGATGGATGCCAATACAGAAGGCATCTGCTGATTTATACAATCGATTACATTTTAATCTGAGCTTTTCTTTATGGATTCACACTTCTGAGCAAACAGGGGGTACTAAGCTGAACTTATGCCTAAAAGACTTCTAATCTTTGTCCAAAAAACAAACAACAAATCCTCTCCTGCAATGGAGAGGATCTTCTTTTCCTCCCTCAAATCCTCAAGGGGTGCGTGGCGAATGAAATGAGATCATCATTGTGGTCTCCTTAATGACATCATCTGAAACGAGGAGTCCTTTGTTGAAAATAAAACAACAAATATGCATGCCTTGCCACTTCACTCGTGATCCCGCTGAGTGTGTTGTTTCTGAAAGTTCTGGCATGGTAGAAGATAAAGGTAACATCCAGCTTTAGAGTCTTCAGACAGAGTATAAAACAGGTGAAAAAGCATTCAGGAGCATTCAGATGTAGAAAGATGAATGACACATGGAAGAAGAAAATGGTCATCATGTACTGGTCGTTGGGTGTGAAGTTTAGTCATGAATTTTACTTCATCCCGAGTGTTGTGATGGCCGTCAGGTCTTAAGTATTACTGAAAGAGAAGAAGAGGTGTTCAAAGAGTGAAGCAAAGTGAATTCAAACAAAATGACAATGATAATGATGATGATACAATTACAACTCAATAAGAATTCAAATATAAAAAAGTCACTCAAACTCTTAAACCTCTTGTGTCTACAACAGACACAAGAGGAGACACAACAAACAAGATTGCTTTATACAAATATTATGAATTGATTGCAATGACTTTTATTTATTATATATTTCAATAACTTTAAACTGTTACAACAAAGTCAGCTTGTAATGTTTCTGTTCTTTAGCATTTTAATTAAAGCATAAGTATAAGTATATGCAGTTGTACAGTAAATGGATTTTCAACATCTTTAAAATAAAGCAGGATACAAAGTTATATACACTACCGTTCAAGAGTTTGGGGTCAGTTTTTTTTGGTTGAAAGAAATAACTTAATGCTTTTATTCAGCAAGGAGGCATTAAATTGATCAAAACTGACATTTATAATGTTACAAAAGATTCTATTCATCAAAGAATCCTAAAAAAATCCACAAATATATTAAGCAGCACAACTATTTTCATCACTGATAATAAGAAATGTTTCTTGAGCATTCTTTCTGAATGATCATGTGACACCGAAGACTGGAGTAATGATCCTGAAAATACAGCTTTACATCAAAGGAATAAATTATATTTTAAATTATATTTAAATAGAAAACAGTTCTTTTAAACTGTGATAATATTTCACAATATTTCTGTTTTTGCTAGTAAATTTTTGCTGTAAATGCAGCCTTGGTGAACATGAGACTTCTTTCAAAACATTAAAAATATTTCCAGCCCCAAACATTTGAACATTAGTATGTCATATTTCAACTCTTAATCTAAACAGCAATCCGTCAAAATATAATATCAGATGTTTAAATGGGTTACCTGTGAAAAAAACTTAATTTACAAACTAAAGAAACATTATTTTTAATCTGGTCCCTGAAATGGTCTCAACAAATTAGATCCATTAACAACAGGCCCACGATCAAACTTACCTGTAATCAGATCTAACTCAAATCCTCACGAGCTAAAGTCAATCTGACATTGACCCAAATCACAAAGTCAGCTCTAGGCTTACATTCAGTTTCACATGCTCTGGTCTCATGGGAAGGATACTCACCACCCCAGTTGATGACGATAGTAACAATAATGATGACTATCCCACCCACCAGCGACACGATGGACAGGATCTTTGCATTCCGGCCAAGACGGCGTGCGCCATCCACGTTGCCCTGCTGCAGACTGTTACGAGACTGAGATTGGAAAGAGAAGT
Source organism: Squalius cephalus (assembly GCF_949319135.1). Classification (NCBI taxonomy): domain Eukaryota; kingdom Metazoa; phylum Chordata; class Actinopteri; order Cypriniformes; family Leuciscidae; genus Squalius; species Squalius cephalus. The sequence goes on along the minus strand of NC_137122.1, from coordinate 43,890,341 downwards.
TGAATGAACAGGAGGAAAAGATATACAAGTAGAAAAAATAATTCCATTATCATAAGAAAGAATTATGCAAGATACAGTTTCTTTGCCAGTAAGAAATGTTTTCAGTTTACTCTCCAATGTCAAAAAAGTCACTTTCCGAGTTGCAGATTCTTGCATACACAAGTGAAATCGCAATCCCTCCTTACTCGACAGAAACTGTATCCAGACATCCCACCCCACGAACACACAAGCACACACACCATCACTGAGAAGGTCAAGCCGACGATGTTGATGGGCCAGACAGGGCAGAGGCAGGCCAGAATAGCCCATATGAGATAATCGTTGGGTTTGGATCCGTCTCCTTCAGCATCAGTGGCTGCGCTGGGCTGTCGGGTGAGCGATGGTCGAGGTGACCCCGCGTAACTCAGTGACCCGGAGCGGCTGCTCAACCTGGCGCGCCCGTTTGCATGTGCGTGGTTGGGTTTGACATGCTGCAGACGAGGAGGAGAAGCAGCAGAGGGACAACTGTCGATAGGAGCCGGGCAAACACCATTACCTGTGTGATGGTGTGATGGCGAGAGAAAGAAACACGTGAGACATTGGGCCAGACATTGGACGGATACATAAGCCTGCATTTCAGCCTGTCCATTTTAAAAGAAGTGATTCTTCCGTTTGTTTCCAAAGGCACAAACGTCTCAGATTTTATTGGTAGATAGCTGCATCTGACTCATCTACTTGCTGAGAAAAACAGACAAGAAAAGAGAGTGGGGGAGGATACAAATCCTGAGAAGAAAAGGGAGTGAGAGTGAGGCTCTAAATCATGTCCTTCTGACATCTGGTCTAATCTAATCTAAGATTAACACTCAAGGAAATTGAGAAAAAAAAAATGCTGAAAGGTCATCAAAGACAGAAGGGACAGCTTGTACATCACAGTGGGACTAAGGTGATCATTAAATCCCCCCCAGGTAATTATAAATTGTAAAACTATTTAATAAACAAACAAAATGCAAAATGCAAGACTATAAAATATTTTTTAATTAAATGTTTTTTTTTACTTATTTCCATCTTCTCGTCAATGACTGTCAGGTGATCTTGGGGTGGGGCATCCTGAGAGGGGGCGGAGTCTACAGCAGGAGTGGGTGTTGTTGCGGGGGCTGGATCTTGCTGCTCATTTTTTATTGGCTGAGAGGAGATGGCGGTGCGGTCTGACTCTGTGCCTAGTTGCTGACTGGTCTCTTGCTCCGATTGTTGCTGTTGCTGTTCTTCCACCTCTGCACCAGGGGCAGCAGTGGGAATGCTGGCGTCAGCATTCAAATCCATTCCCAAGATGTTTATGACAACTTATGTGTGGCAAAATCAAGCTTCTATGTCCGGATTCTGAATTGTTTGGAACTGTTGGGTAAAAGTAAAATAAATGAAAACATATAAGGCATCACATAAATTATATAATGCTCATTCACATGCCACTTATATTATGAAGTCAATAATGAACACTACCATTCAAAAGACTGGGGTCATTAAAGGTGCTCTAAGCGATGTCGGGTGACGTCACTTCTTGTTGACGTTCAAAGTATTGTCAAACAAAACGGAGGCTAGCTTGACCCTCCCTCCTCCTCATCCCGTCCCCTCCCCCTCCCTTCCGTGCTTTCTGCAACAGTCATGAACCATTTAGAAAAACCAAACTGGATTTACCCACCTGTCCAGCAAAAAAAGAGTTCTCACCACTTTTTGAACGGTAAATTCGGGACTTTGCGCGTTCCTTCTCCTTTTCCCTCTTCTTTGTTATTTGTTCATCGGAACGGCGTCTCTTTGGTCGTGTGTCGGCCATATAAAAATTCTCAAAAATATACATTTTTAACGTTAGTCGTTGTCGTTGTCTAGGACATCTCTCCTCTAGCTAACTTCCCTCTTCATGCTTCTCTCTCCTCCACTCCCCACACCCCCCTTTCATGTGCACGCGCACTAACCCCCCAACCCCCACCCCCAAATAATTCTTGTCGGTTATTGGCTGGCACACTGTTTGTTATGTTTCGTGGTCCAGGCTGGGCCAGTTTGTTTTTCTTGCCGTTTGTGGAGCCTGTGGTGTCTACAAAGACTGCGTTTTTTTACAGTGTGTTCAGGGGACAGGCAGCTAGCGGATGGTGAGGAGATGTTTGCTGTATGTGACAAAAAATGTTTTGGCCTAAAAAACGCGTGACATCGCTTAGAGCACCTTTAAGAAATGTATATTTTTACTCAGCAAGGACACATTAAATTGATCAAATGTGACAGTAAAGACATTTATCATGTTATAAAAAAAAAATCAATTTCAAATAAATGCTGTTCTTTTAAACTTTCTATTCATCAAACGATCCTGAAAAAAATATTTCAGGGTTTCCACAAAATTAAGCAGCACAATTGCTTTCAACATTTGTCAGCATATTAAAATGATTTCTGAAGCATCATGTGACACTGAAGACTGAAGAAATTGTGCTGAAAATTCAGGAATAAATTACATTTTAAAATATTTTCAAATAGAAAAGTTATTTTAAATTGTAATTACAATATTACAGTTTTTACTGTATTTTTGATCAAATACATGCAGCCTTGGTGAGCATAAGAGACTTACCGACGTCTTACAGACCTCAAACCTTGTACCCCTGTCTACCTGATTAAAGGGTTTACTGGCAATTTACACAGTGTGTTAAACCAGTTTCTCAATCACTACCCTTGTCTCCCACGTACTGGTTTGAAAGACAGATTGTCACGCCCCAAACTCACAGTTTGAACCAACGTGATTATTTTGGTTTCTAAAACATACAGAGCAATGATTTGATGTGCTATAGAGCTACAGTGTCTACATTATTTTTAAGGGGAATTTTTGTTTTTGTTGCTGCATATTAAGCTGGAACAGGACCATTTACAAAACCTTTAAGATCTCACCAACATTAAACCTACATTAAGTTGCTGGTAAAAAGCATTTGAAGAAAATAATATCTAATCAAAATCACTATATTGTTTACTCCATGATTTTAGCAGGGTATGGCTTAATTTTTTTTTTTCAAGTCAACTGGTCTTGGGGCTCTGCACCTGTTTACCTGCCTACAATGAATCTCCCTCACAGCAGAATCTGTCCTGAGAAATGAAAAATAAAGCCACCACAACCAGCTTTATTCGCGTGCTATCCTCACCTCATCATATACAGATGTGAATGATTTTTGTGAACAGCAGGCTAACGATCAATGCTGGATTACCTAAAACTACACAACACATTGAATGTAAGGTCTCCAAAAACTAGCACTCTGTCACACCCAAGATCCCAGAAATCAAGATCCTAAAAAAACAACAACCCCGGATTCATTACATTCAGATAGAACTAAATTCAAATATTGATTACTTTAAAGTCCACACGAGCATCAGACGTATCAATGTCTGTGAGAAAACAAAGAGCATCAAATGACACACCCATATCTGCAACATATATATATATATATATATATAGGCTATATATATATATATTTTTTTTTTTTTTTTTAAACCTTTTATGATTTATGACAGATACATAGGCTACTAAATAAACACTGCAACTGACTTGTACACCATGCGGCCGTTTAACATGACGCTAAAATCAATGGAATAATCCATCAATCCCACATGAACGACTTTCCCCTTTGACTTTCATCTGTCTCACTCTTTGAAATAGAAAGAGGTTTCTGTCTAGAGATGAGCACACAACAGACACACACGGGACACGCGTCTTCTGCACGAATGCCAAATGGCTATATATAGCCTATATATTTCAATGATCAATGTATTATATATCTCATAATTAAAAGAGAATAATGGTGACAGATGACATAAGAAAAGTGACACACCCACAGGACCCGATAAAGACTGATGCGAGAATCAAAATGCCAGTAATAAACCACAGCAGCATGCAGATCGAAAGTATACTCACCTTGATCTAGTGCAAAGCAAATTCAAAAATCACTACAATCCTTCTCATTTTGAATTTAAATAAACACTAGGCATATGAAAGTTTCAGATGGTGCAACAGAATTAAGATTTTAAAAGGTGTTGATTTACGCGGTACAAAGCTGCTTCGTTTTAGTATAAAAACGTGGGGTGATCTGTCTGCATATGATCCTGTGCCTGTATGACTCCAGTCTCTCTGTCTTCTGTTCTATCTGCATGAACCTGTGTGCGCGTGCTCGACTCTTGTGTATGCGTGCGCGTTTTTCTTTCTTTTTTCTTTTTTTTTTTCTTTTTGGTGGTTTTGTAGAGAACCTCTGGATAGTGGTGTGGATTTTGGTTCATCCCAGTGACTCAAATCTTTTGAGTCGACTGAATAAAATCATTCAGACATACATGATTCTTGAGTTACATCGTTACATCAGTAGCCTATGTTGTTTTCGCAGTCATACACAGTGACAAAAAAGGAAAAAGGCAAGTCTGCTTTGTTGTAATTTGATTATGATGCATAATCTCTGCTTTTAGAGACTGTCAGTGGATCTGTTAACATTTTTTTTAATATGGATAAGTATTTTATTAAAGGATAGCCTACGTATTAGAATGTATAAAGAATAGATTGAGTTTAATGATTTAATGACAAGCTCGCAACGCATATCGCCACACGCAGGCGTAAATGGCTACAATTTAAGTAAATTTCAAAGATAAACGTCCATAAAACTGGAAAGTCGACGTTAGCGGACACGCTCCCACTCCAGACACATTCTGTCACGTGACAAATTAACGACTCGGGATGTAAAATCGGGTGTTCCTCGTTTATCTTTAACTGTATTATAATGATTTTCTCATTTGTAATATGATCAAAGATTGTGTATGTGAAAGTGTATTGGGCATTTGGCTGTGAAAATATAACATTTAAACTAATTAGTTCACTCTGAGGCCGGGGGAGAGTAACATGATTCGAGTCACGAAAATCCCCGCCACCACTTTTTATATGGCAGCGCCGACATGTGGCCAAACACTGAAACACAAGCATTCTCAACCCGTATTTCAGGGGTTCTCAAATCTGGCCCTAGAGCTCCACTTTCCTGCAGTTTAGCTCCAGCCCTAATCAAACACATTTGAACAAGCTAATCAAGGTCTTCAGGATTAGTACTAATATAGGCAGTTGAGTTTGATCCGGGTAAGAGCTAAACTCTGCTGGACAGAGGACGTTGAGGGCAAGAGTTGAGAACCCCTGCCATATTTATTAAAAAGTGCTGTAGACAGCTGACGCAAATGCAAAATATTTTATTTGATATTTGAGAAGGCATTATTAAACAATTAAAAAATGTTTTATTGCTGGAAAAAGTAGAGCAGAGTAAAAAAAAAATCTAGAAAGTTCTTTGGGATTAGCTAATGATTATGAATAGTATAAATACACCCTAGGCACATTTCAACATAACACAAAGTAAACACTTTAGCACTTAAAGCACTTTAAAGCAAATGTGTTAGTAAACCGAAAGAAAAAAAAAAAAATCTTTTGAGCATTAGTTCACATGAAAAACAAGGACAACAAGGGTACTGCTAAAACTGCATTTTCATGGGTTTAATGTATTAGCTATTACATCACAGTTTTTTTATGCATTTCATGTGGTATAAGGCCTCTTAACCTCTTTCTCCCCTATTATTTATTTATTCATCTTTGCCCTGCAGAGCCCCCAGGAGGCCATTAGCAGTAGAAAAGAGATTAATAGGAGAAGAGCCATCTGTAATAAGAGTAGACTTCAGACCCAAAGACTGCAGGAGTTTCACCTGCAGAAGAAGAAGAAAAAACAAAAACGGTACATGTGAGATAAATAGTTATATAACCAAAAATATGACAAAATATTGAAACAGTAGAATCTTTTCACACCTCACATCCATTCAAAATGGTATTATGAAAACATTTATGATGCAAAGCCTCTACAGAAAGATGTTAATTTGCTATTTCAAAGTTCTTGAGTTCACTCACCTGTAGTTCGGGCCCGGCTCGGGCCATTTCCTTCAGGGTATCGGCGCCCAGGTTCTCGATCAACTGCTTCAAGCGCAGACTCTCGATCTCTGCCAGCTTCTGCCGCTTCTCCACCTCCATTCGGTCCGTCTCCTTCTTGTAGTTCAGCTCCTGCTCACGTGCCTTACACAGACGGGCCAGCTCAGAGTCCTGACACACAGAGGGGAGGAAAATGGTCAAAATCCAATAGGGTGAGAATAGATAAAGATGAGATCTAGCACATTTTGGATGACATACAGCCTCGATTTTCTGAGCCTCTGCTTTGAGCTTGGCCTCTTCGACCGCTGCCTCTCCATGTATACGAGCTGCCTCGGCTTTAGATTGTGCCTCGGCCTTCGCTGCTCCTGTACTCTCCACTGCAGCGCTGGGACGCACACACATGGATTATTATCCGTGAAAATGTTAAATGAGCGCACAAGCTTGAGCGTAGCACTGGCCCTTGCAGTGAACTCACCTCTGGGCCTCCAGCTCCAACAGCTCCTTCCTCGCCTTCTCTGCCTCTGCCTGGTCTGAGATCTTCTGCCTCTCCAGGCGACCCCGAGCCTCCTGCTCCAGACGCTCTGCTTCATGTCTGAAAGAAGGGAAATGAGTGTAAATGGGCACGACAGACAAATGTGGAAAGCTGGAAGAATAACAGAAGCTTGATTCTTCCTCAAAGCGAAACATCAGATCAAAGCGTAGCTTATGTAAATTAAGACAAACGAAGAGACTGAGAATTAGATTAAAAGAAACCCATCAGGCTAAAGGCCCGTTCACACCAAGGACGGATGCATTCAACATGCACCAATGCTAATTTTTTCTAAATGTCATAATCATTTGTTAACAAACGAGTATTCATTACTTCAATGAGCTCATTGTTTCTGCCTTAAATTACTACATTGTTTAAATTAATACATTTTTAGCTAACTGTGATTTTGTATATGTACATTTCTGAAATACATAACTTAGACAGTTACCTCTGATCACAGATCACTATATATTGTAAGGTGGACTCATGCATTTTCTGTAAAGCTGCTTTGAAACGATGTGTATTGTGAAAAGCGCTATACAAATAAATGTGAATTGAATTGAATTGAACTATAACGATAACGACAACACACCTAAAAAAAAACAAGTAATAAAAACTCAGTGAGTGTTTTAGCGCAATTTTCTGACATCATGGGATCACAACACTAAGAGATAGTAAATCTTTTTATGTTTTTTTTTTTTTTTTTTTTTTTTGTGTGCGTTCTCGAGATTAGACCTTCCTTAACATAATGCCGAAAACCCGAAGTCTCTAGGTGGTCTGGTTGAGGAGGAGATAGAAGTGCAAGATTGGTGCGCACAGACAGAACAGAAATCATGAGTTAACAATCGCAATTTTGTCCGTAGGAAAATTGCGCTAAAAATAAGAAGTGATTTTTCTAGGGCTAATCAATGTAAATTGTTATAATTGTTATAATTATTATTTCTGACATACCGGTAATTTATATATTGATATTTGATCTGGATTTTGTTTCCAGGTTTCTGCAGCTGGAAGGTTATTTTGTCTGATTCGACTGCTTCTACATTTTGCTTTTACTTGTTTATTGGATATTAGTATTTTGGATTACCCTTTCAAAATTTGTTTTATATCTGGTTCTAACCTTGTCAGCAGTGTTATACACATCTCCAATGCTGTCAATTTCCCTGTGATTGCACAAACTCTTCTTTATTGATTGCATGAATCCTGTTTGTGGAATTCTATGGTTAGGTTTTCAGATCTGAGACATGCAGTGCTCAGTATAGGTTGTGGCTGTTTGTGGGAGATCAAGTTTCCTCATTGGATTTCCCCTGCACCCACTGGACAATGTCTTTAAGATCCGCTGCATCCGCCGAGCGCATAATATTCTGCAGGATGAGACAAACCCCTAAAACCAATCTCTTCTCCCTGCTTCCATCTGGCAGGCGGTATCGGGCTTTCAGACGCACGCACCTCCAGGCTGCAGAACAGTTTTATCCCCAGGCCAGGGCCATCACAGAACTGAACAATCATGTTGGATGCCCTGCTAATGTTTTTATATTTTCTTATTTTATTTATTGTGTGAGTGTGTAAAGTGAGTATTGTTTTAGAGGCTGCACAAGCAAATTCCATCGTATTGTTCTACTGCACAATGACAATTAAAGTCTATTCTATTTAAAGTCTATTCTCATCCACAATTTATTGCTGATCCCTTTGTTTCTTTTGATCTTTCTTTTTCGGTGTGTCATTTGACACAACATTGTCTGTGCGGTGTGAATTGGCCTTAAGAGATTAAGTATGTAATAATTTTAAATTCTGTCAAATAAAAAATTTGACAAATTTAAATAATTATACCTCACATATTTAAATACCTCACTATTTAAATTAAATAACTTAAATGTTTACAATTTTTAATTATTGAAAGTGAAAAATATGAATATAAAGAATTTAAGGGAAAAAATGCATCATAAAGAGAGAGAGAGGTGAAGTGTTTGGTTTGTACCGTGCGGCAGCCTCCTGTGAGTTGGTGGTGATCTCAATGGCTAGTTGCACGCTCTTTTGCAAGGCGTCGCGGGTGCGCTGGTCCACCGGCTCCACAGACTGAATGTCCACGCTGCTGATAACTAACCCGTTCTGGTTAAAGCGCAGACTGGACCGCACCGCAAGCTTCTCATCAAAACCAAAGACGGACGAACAGATGATCCTGATGGAGTTCTGAAATAGAAAGAGATTCATATGATCAGAGTAGACAAGGACAAATAAGACTCGGGCATGTTTTTAAAGTCAGGATTTGAACAACTTAGCCAGATTTTTTGAACCATCGTCATTCATCACGTGGTGTTACACACATCCACACAATATTCATATCATTTGATAGATCTCCTCGTACTGAACAACTTTGCCTCAAGAACCACTGCTGTCAATCAAACCATTCATAAAATATTTGCAAATATGTTAAAAACCTACTTTTGCGAACTAGTCCTAGGATTTTCGCCCGATCGGAACCAAACCAATGCAAATTTTGGCTATAACAGGGTTATTTAAAAAATGGGCATGGCAAAATACACTGAAAAGTCTATAAATCCTAAACGAAAACTCAAAAATTTGGTGACCATTTGTGACATAACATTCTAAAGAAGCATGCAAAATTTTATGGAGATCGGACCATAGGTGTCACTAAAACTTTCAAAAAGCTTTGAAAACCATATATTTCCTGTTAAATTGCCTGTATTGGCTGTAAATGGCCTTTTTCTCCATAAAATGTCTCCACCTCTCCATCTGAAGAAAGTGATCTCAAACAGAAACTCTTTCAGAAGACTGATGTTGATCTCAATGAGGGTATCAAAGAAGCTAAAACCCAGGTCTTTCTTTGGTACAAGAAAGAGACAGTAACACCATCCAAACCTATAACCAGGATCCAGTTTTCATTCAACACCGACATGAAAATTGGTCTTGATGATGCAGAGTATACACCAGTCAACAGGGATCTGAATGCAGGAGTTAGTGAACCGTGGTGCAGGAGGAAACTATATCTATCTGTGGGTGAAGAGAGAGAAGCCGAGCTACATCTGTGAGGTCACAGCATCTGTTGACTTCTATCCTGACAAGCACATGTTTGAGCTGGGCTTCACTCGTGTGGATGAAGACACCAATCGTGGTGCTGGTGGAAACCAAATTTTCATTTGGTATCGCCGCAGGACCGATATGAGCAAAGCTCTCACTGCTCTTGATGTTTCCACATGTGCCGGAGAAGAGTCTAAACTTCGCATTAAAGGGTTCAAGAAAGTCAATGCTAATTTTAATAAAGGAACAATTGGAAAAAGTATCTATCTGTGGTACATAAAAGGAAATTGTGGATCACCGATAAAAGCCATGGCTCTACTGGTCAATCCACGGTCTTGGGATGAGTATTCAAAGGCTAATATCGTTAAACCTGAATGATGGCAACAAAGGCATGGACATGTACCTGGCATACAAGTAAAAGAGCAAAACTGCCCTCGTGGTTTGAAAACACCCTATTAAAGAATCTAATTATTAACAATATATGGCAACTACATGTTTCATAACTGATTAAACCTTCCCAGGTTTGTGCTTTCTTCACACAATTAACCAGTTAGTAATGGAATCACACTTCTTGAGAGTAATCTAGTTTTAGAGCAAACAATGATTTTAAATAACCATTTTTTGATAATTTTAACCATGTTTTGATAATTGTTTAAAGCACATTGTGATTTGAATTTTCTTCGACTTTTATGTCTGTTATAATGTCAATAAAAGTCATCTATTAGCATTAATCATGGTATAGTGATTTTTTTAATGTGTTCTTGACTTCTTTTTAGAGGCTTAATCATACATTGGAAGGGGACAAAACAACAGAAACACACAATTACGATTGCAGGGGCTAGCTATGTAAAATATCTCAAATGTTGAGGGTTTTGTCTATGGGTTTTCAGGTTTGCACATGATCACTCATTGCAACACAATTATGGCTTAAAGTCAGGCCACTAAACATGTAGGAAAGAGAAGTATCAGAGCAATAAAGCTCTAAAGGTGTGTCACATACCTTGTGGAAGTCGTCAAACTGCACTGAGGCAACTGCTCCTCTGATTCTGGAAGCGATGGCCTTGCATGCATCGCCCACAAAGTCTGGCACTGAGAACAGAGTCGCAGCCTGGGCCGCATCAGCAGGCAGTTTGATGTCAAAGTGCCTGATACCCGAGAGAAAGAAAGAAAGAAAGAAAGAAAGAAAGAAAGGTCACTGCTCTGTTCAGCTTAAAGGGATATTTCACCGCTGTGAAGATGAATGTGTATTTAAATTGGGTCATTTATGTAGTAGAAATGTGAAATTATTTTAGAAGTTGGTGCCTTCTAGACTGAGAAAAGCCAGAAAATGCATTTTTGGCTCATGTGGATGAAAGACAACAACTCCCAGAATGCACTTTGTTGCTGCCCTACGAGGCCACTCCCAAGCCACGCCTACCGGTTACAGAGGGGAGTATCGGAAGAAATTATACAACTAGGCTACTAGTTGACTCGAAACTGAAAAGACGCTGTTTTATCGTGAGATCCCCCTGTGGGCGGGTTGAAAACATGCGGAACGAGCTCCTACTACTGGCTGTAGTCTCTAGTCTCTGGCCAAAAAAGCCTCCGATGACGCAAAATGACGATTTTTGCGTCATCGGAGGGGTTTTTCCAGACACACAATACAGAAATCTCTCGTCTCAGGTGGACATGAGGGAGGGAAGCACGGTCATTCAAAAATACTACCGGGTTTCTACTGATACAAAGCTTAATGCTAATCGGTGAAGTATCCCTTTAATGATATAGTCTATTTGCACTTAAATTGTACTCCTCGAGACATTTCGAATAAGGCTTTAGAGCACACACACACCACGACGTACCAGTTGTAAGAGAGCTGCAGCTGCAAGCGGGCATGGTCAGCCGTCTCTATGGTGATGATGTCGGTACAGAAATCTGGGCCAAGCAAGAGACAAATAGTTTTGATGACATTAGGACGTTTGGGTTTGTCTCCGGAAAGGGAGAGCATCGTAAACTGCTCATCAGGGCCCAGCATCACCATCTCAGGTCCAAACAGCACCCTGTGAAAGACACAGAATGTGAAAGAGAAAATGTAGGTTTTAAATTTTAACTGTAACAAATACACAACATGAATAACACACATAAGATTTTGAAACAAATGAAAACACTCATAAGAAGAATTGTACAGAAACTAAGCAAAATCGTAGGTGTGAACAATGTCTTAGGAAAGACGCTGCATAACTATATGACTGTCACTCAAACAATCAACATTACATTACCTGGCCTTCTTCTCCCTGTAGTCGTACACCTGCACGGCCGCATTGTGTGGGATACGATAAGACACCACTCTGGTTTTATCTCTCTCAGTTTGCACAAAGTTCCCTCCTCGATCAGAGCGGTCAGCTAGCGGGTCACGGGATTGGGCCAGAAGATTCTCTACATTAGCTGGAAGCTCTTTCTCCCACAATTCCTCATCCTGCGTTAGCATGTATGTCTGACCAATCACGGCACGCACCTGAAAACCAAACATAAAGTCAGCTGGGATATGAAGCACTTTAATTTCATTATGTTGCTGTTTGTGGGGTTTTACCGTTTACCCTTGTGTTTGTTTTGTTGTGCCAATATTAATTAAATTAATTGAACTCAAGTTATAGTTCTCCAATTAGAAACATGAGCCTTCCTTATTATCTTACAATAATGTACTAAACTGAAATAGAAGAATTTAAGGAATAGTTCACCTCAAAAAGGACAAATTCTCTCTTTATTTTTATCCTCATATTTTCCCCAATGCATATTACTTTTTCTTCTGCCGAAAACAAAAGGTGGATTGCCACCAAGCCACTCTTTTCCTTATAATAAAAGTGAATAGAGACTGGGGCTGCCAAACTCCAAAATGAATATAATTTATGTATTCATTTAATAAATATATTATTATAATGAAATAATTATTATATTAGTATATTTATTATAATATTTAATATTCTGAAGCCTTATGACAGCCATGTCTGAGGAATAGACTGAAATTTAATTCAATATTTACAAAATATCTTTTAAATCAAATAAAATGTCATTAGATGCTAGATTTGATGACACATTAAAACAAATGACAATTTTGTCACTGTAAAGATAGACAAAATGTCTGTTTCTTTAACTGCTCTCGGGCCTACAAGATTCATAATATCCTTATGATGAGATTCTGAAAAACAAAGAAAATAAAATGTGATCATTTTTATCTTGCCTTTCCAGATTTGATATCACGGACATAGATTCCCTCATTCTCATCCAGCGGGATAGCCTCCCGTCTAAGCATCACCTCCACGGAGGCAGGCGGCACATATTCGACTGGCCCACGCAGCATCCAACGGTCACCTGGACGACGCTGTGTTCCCCTTATTTTGGTCCGCTTTTCCCCTTCTTCTTCATCTTCCTTGTCCTGCTGAAATGGTACGGGGCGGAGAGATGGGTTGAAAGAAAGAAGGAGGGAGGAGTAACAATGGCAAACATTACTGTAGGGTGGGGACGGACTCTGCAGCACAAGTGGCATACGTTCAGACTGTGTGTGTGTGTGTGTGTGTGTGTGCATAAGCAAGAGTGAATAATAAGAAAAAATTAAATAAAGGAAATGCAACAGATTGAAATCATATTTATCGAGAAAAATTAGGATGGGAATTAAAGTATTTATAACAGGGAGGGGGGAGAAGGGAATGAATTAATGAAGGAAGTGATTTCCCCCTCTGTCTATCGTTAAAGTGCTCTAAATGTCAGCGTTGAATGGGGACTTGCATTCACACAGTATATTCAGTGACCCAGAATCAAGTTCTTCCTGTTCACACAATTTATGACAAGGTGGATTATGAGTTTCAGAAGCGCTCTGTTCACAAACCCAGTTCACAAACTGAAGAACGAGTGGGTGAAAAAGCACTCTCTTGTCTGGTGTGTGCCTCCTTATCACGTAAACATGAAGACAAAGATTTCAGAATGCTGAAAGGGACATATTAACAATTGGGATCAAGGGGCAACGGCAGCACCTTTCGAAACAGGTAATATCCGTGTACACTAGGCAAACACAATACGCCCACTCTCTATTTGTTTTCTTTTGTTCCGAAATCTCCAACAACAGGTCTCCACCCTTCATTTTCACCCTATACTCGGTCTGTTTCTCTCCTTGTTTAAATACTATTTGAATGAATCAGAGCTCTCATGTCTTTCCTCTCACAGAGCGCAGGTGTTCAGAACACATGTTAAACACTGTATGCAAATGCTACAACTCTACCAGCTGTTCATAGACTGAATTTCTTGTTAATCATGTACTAAAAGGGTCATTTTGGTAACTAATTATGGATGATTAAAGATGTCCTGTACCCCCTCGGTGTCAATGAAGGCCTCGACAGCACGCAGCACGAGCCCCTCCTCCTCAGACAGCACGTACACATCCTGAATGCCTTTCTCCAAATACTCTCCGGGCCTGAGGAAGAAGGAACGCTCACCCTGTGAGACAAGGAGAGATAGAATAAGGAAGAAAGAGAGTCAGTGCATGTTACAATTGAAATGAATTTAAATTAAAAATTAAAATTAAATTTAAAAAAAAATGGTATTGGTATTAATTAAAAACTATAAGTTGTGTTTTTCTATTAGAGTATATAAAAGTTGTTGGTCAGAAATTAATATAATATGTTACAAAACATTTCTATTTCAAATACATTTAAATAAATTATTTTTCAAATACATATTCATTACAGTTTCTACAAAAGAATATTATGCAGCACAACCGTTTTCAACATTGATAATAATAAGAAATGTTTTCTGAGCATCAAATCATCATATTAGAATGATTTCTGAAGGATCATGTGACACTGAAGACTGGAGTAATGATGCTGAAAATTCAGCTTTGACATCACAGGAATAAATTACATTTTAAAATGCATTTAAATAGAAAACAGGCATTTTAAATTGTAATCTCAATTGTACTGTTTTTTACTTTTAAAAACATTTTTAAAAATTGTACACACATCTCGCACACAACTGCATTGAAATGCACACTTAATATTACTTGAAAGGAATAAAAACCCTAGACCCCCTCAACTCCTTTTCATTGCATATATTTTAGCCAAAAATTGCTAAATTGGTTTGCAGATGCCATTTTCATTCACATATATATATATATATATATATATATATATTTTTTTTTTTTTTTTTTTTACCTGTGACTTAAGTGTCCTATTTATTTAGGCCATTGTTTATCTAGTGCAGCAGCCTTCAGTGCACTTAACATTAAATGCTGTAGTTGTCCTGTGTTCATTCACCTTCACCACTCTCTTCTGTCCGAGCTGAGGTTTTCCATCGGCCCCCACGGGGTCCATGACCACACAGTACTGCCTGCTGTTCAGAGTCGTCACGTCAACCACCCCGACAACCTCCTCGGCAACAGAGGGTATGTGAGCTTCTCTGTCTGCCACAGTCACCAGCCACTCTTCTCCAGTGCGCCGCTCTCGTCCCCCGGCGTCCCGGAACGGCCGGACAGCGCGCACATGCAAAGCTTTCTGATGAAGGACGAAATGACAAGCAGGCATTAATAATTACATCTGGGGCAAAGTGTGCTCTGAAGCTGTGACTTCATTAGTGAAGTGCTTTCATCCTTAATTAATGTGTGCTATACGTTAACCTTACTGTTGAACCAATTAACCCCCCCAATCCCTCATTACCTGTAGACTTAAGTGTGAATGGAGAAACAAGAGAGGAAAAACATGCGGCGATAGTATAGAAAGGGACAGAAGAGGGTACCTTGTCCGTGAGGATGAAAGCATTGACAATATCCACAACCTCTTCGTGAGCTCCAGGCAGATAAGCTCCCACCTTACTGACCTGCCATTCCTCACCTGAGACACATACACACAATTTTAGCCATTTGTTTTTAAATATGCATGCAAAATATGAACTGTCAACTATGTTTGCACATAAAAGACTAAACAACACTGGAGCTCAATGATTATAATTGTATGGACATTTTTCAAAACATCTTCTTTTTTGTGCCACAGAAGAATAAAAGAACAACATGATGGCGAGTAAATTATGACAATTAAATTTTTTTATTTATGTATGCATGTCTGCAAGTGTGTCTCACGCACCAGTCACTCTTTGGACACCACTGCGGTCCAGGCCCTCTTTCCGTGCTCGGAGGCGAATGGCCTGATTCTCTCTGATCACTGTGGCCTTTATGACTTCCAGTACCGTCACCTCCTTTCTGGGAATGTACGTCCCTGCCAGGAAAGAAATGCTCAGCAGGTTAGACATCTTACATCATATGATGTCATCAATAATGTATGGATGCATTATAATGGATGCAATGCACTATACTGTGATTGAATTAGCTTTTCTTTTTCAGCTAACTTCACAAACTGGCTTCATTCTGGTCTATTCAATTGATATTCAATCTAATCAATTCCTAATGAAGTTTCACTTGAAGGTTGTCTTTTATTTTGAAGGGGTGGTTGATTATGATTTCATTTTTCTAACTTTAGTTAGTGTGTAATGTTGCTGTTTGAGCATGAACAACATCTGCAAAGTTACGACGCTCAAAGTTCAAAGCAAAGGGAGGTATTTTTTTTTTAAATCGCTTTTTAAGGACTACAACAAACGGCTGGTAGGGACTACACGACATTCCTCCCGGGTTAGTGACATCATTAACCCTAGAATTTACATAAACCCGTCCCCGGAACACGATTTATAGAATATCAAGACAGAATATGCTAATAAATGACTAGAAGATAACTACACATAAGCTACATAAATTCATCAACAAACCATTCAGAAATGTTGTCTACATGTTGTCACTTCTCTCCATCTGACTCTGGTTTGAACATAAAAGGCTAAACGGTTTTGAAATTTTCAGTGCATGTCTGTGTGAGGTAAAAGGACACAAGCTGTTGAAGCTCCGCCCCCTGTGCTGGGAGCAGCAGCTCATTTGCATTTAAAGGGACAGACATAAAAACTGTGCGTTTTTGCTCAACCTCAAAAAGTGACGATTTTAACATGCTATATAAAAATATCTGTGGGGTATTTTGAGCTAAAACTTCACATACACACTCTGGGGACATCAGAGACTTATTTTACATCTTGTGAAAAGGGCATTATACCACCCTTTTAATCTATCAATTGATCAGCATCTGAAGCTACCTGCTATTAGCATAATGTAGTTAATATCTGAAAATTGATGCCGAATAAACCCGCTTCCCTTTTCATGGCCACCTCCTCAAACACATGTTTTCAATTAAACATAATAATACCAGGAAAAGCAACACTGAATAAGAGAAGAACCTTCTTGAAAGGTATTTGCTCTTCACTCACTATGTGTGGGGAACAAAACAACAAATAATGTTCTTCTAAATACTGTAGCATTACCCCTTGAGGAATAACTTTACTTCCTTTTATTTTTCCTTGATAACTTTATAACTTCATTATTTTCAACTGATATTTGCTTTGAACAGGAAACTACTCCAGGCTGGCTAAAGCTAATGTTAGTTGTGCTGCAGTGGTACCTGGTCCCTCAAACAGCCACTCGTCTCCTGCTACTCTCTTCTCTCCTCCCTCCTCTTCAAAGTCCAGCAGGGCCTGCAGACGCAGAGCTGTGTCCGGGTACACAATCTGCAGCGGTGTCACATCCTGCGAGAGTTAGAGAGAGAGAAGAATATGTAAGTAATTCTTATATTATGATATACACTAATAATTATAATAAATGTTAAAGAGAGAACCAGGCATTAACTGCTGCAAAATGGTGCTTGTTTTGACCTAATTAATGTGAGCTGATGGGAAATTCGTAGGTTTGGTACACAGATTTGCGACTCACTACGGAAACCACAACCTGTTGAAACTACCCACATGCCTGAGCTCTGAAGCCACAAGCTGCAAAGCAACATGTTTTCCAGACATACAATAACTCCATACCTTTTGAACCTCTTCACCGGGGTAAAGAGGGAACGGATCCTGGGTCAGGCGGATCTCCTGGTCAGCATGTCTAAGCTTAGCTTGCCCTGATGCGTCAAACTGAACTCGGCCTTCATCATCTCGAGTGACAGGGTTGAGCACGACACAATAGTGCCTGGGCGGCACCATGATCATGCGGACAGGGGCAAACAGAACCCTGGTAGAAAATGCGAGGATGAGTTCAGTGATACGGGCAAGTAAACACAATCACATACAGTAATACCAGCATACATACACTACATGCAAAAGTTTGGGGTCAGTAAGAATTTTTTTTTTTTTTTTTTTTTTACAGAAATAAATACTGTAAAAGTTACAGTAAAGACATTCAGAATGTTACAGAAAATGCTGTAAATGCTTTCTATTCATCAAAGAATCCTGATCAACTGTATCACGGTTTACACAAAAATATTAATTAGCACAACTGTTTTTAAAATTGACAATAATCAGAAATGTTTCTTGAGCAGCAAATCATCATATTAGGATGATTTCTGAAGGATCATGTGACACTGAAGACTTGGAGTAATGATGCTGAAAATTCAGCTTTGACATCAAAGTAAATTTAATTAAAAGTAAATTACATTTTAAAGGGGGGGTGAAATGCTATTTCATGCATACTGAGTTTTTTACACTGTTAAAGAGTTGGATTCCCATGCTAAACATGGACAAAGTTTCAAAAATTAAATTGTACGTTTGAAGGAGTATTTCTGTGCCAAAAATTGTCCTTCCGGTTTGTCACAAGTTTCGGAAAGTTTTTTTCGAGTATGGCTCTGTCTTACGTAAGATAGGGCGGAATTTCCTTATATGGGTCCTAAGGGCACTTCTCCGGTAAGATCGCGCGCGCGCGCGCACTCGTAGACCAGAGCAAGATAGCGAAAGCAGTTCGCCATCAAAGCGCCCTGCCCGCCTTTTGGGAAGCCAATGTCACCAAAGAAGTGTGTTTTTGGTTGCCAGGGCAAGACAACCCTGCACAGATTCCCAAAGAACCCAGCGTTAAGGAACCCGTGGATGGAGTTTGTTTTCCTGAGCATAAACGGAGTTGTGTAAAGACTGTTGTTCCCTGCATTTCGACGATGATTGTTTTATAAACAAAGCCCAGATCTACGGATTTGCAGATCGTCTAATGCTTAAGGATCGAGCAGTCACAATGATAAAGGTTCGGTGAGTAAAACTGCTTCTATTGTCTCTGTGTGTTGTTACTAGCTCGGCGCATTAGCACAGCTTTAGCTTCGCCCACAGGGCCCGCCTCCAGCCGCTCGTTTTTTTCCGGAAACACTCGGTACAGCCTATCTTTCTTTTATAAATATAATAAAACTAAAGACTTTTTGGAGATATGAAGGATGCAATACTACTCTATAGGTACTCAAGATTAACAGGAGATTGAGTGAAAATGAGCATTTCACCCCCCCTTTAAAATATAGTTAAATAATTTTTTGATCAAATAAATGGAGCTTTGGTAATAAGCATACGAGACTTATTTCAAAAACATTAACAAATCTTACAACCCCAAACATTTGCATCAGTCTCAGAAACTAAAAAATTAGTAAAAGAGAAAAATTATAGACTAAAAATAAATCTATGAATCATAAAACATCAATCCAAACACTATAATAAATAGTTCATATCATATCATATAATAGATAGTTCATATCAGCTGTTGTTTGGATTCTGGGCAATACAGGAATGGAAATAGGCTTGATTACACACAGTCTCCCAGCAACTCTCTCCCTCGCCACAGTTGGAAATTGGATAACACTACTAATATGCAAATGCCCTACATTTACTGCCCCAGCAATTTCTTTGTAGACATTAAAATAATGAAAAATCTATTTAGGTCAAATGTAAAAAGCTAAAGCCAGCCAGAACCTGTATTTCAACGGCATTTGCACAATACAGTAGTTAGCCTGCAGTTTTCTAAGTTACCTCTCATTGTCCTGGCGTATATAGGTGAGAGGGCCGATCTCCACCCGTGCAATGTTGGTGTTCTGATCCAAGACATGGATATAGTGGTGAGGCGGGATCCTGATGATCGAGGCACCGAGCATCTGATTAGCATCCATATTTGTTCCTACAAGCATACCCTCACATAGTTTAATTTGGAATTATGTAGGGATTAGTGACCAGAGAATACATAAAATCAAATAAAAAAAATTCAGTGTCATCATGTGTAATACAGTGATATTACTCCCACAATATGATTAAATGTTTATGACAGCATCCATTTGCCCTCCGATATCTAAAAAACTTTCATTGTCTATGTCAGTTTTTTATTATGCATGAAAAACCCAATAATATAAAGGTCAGCAGAGCTTCCAAGAGCGAACACACCTCAGCTTCTTATCTCTTTAAAGCAAATTCATGATAACGCTGCTATGGGTCAGATGACAACACTTAGCTCGTTGTCTTTTTTAACTGAGATTATAAGTTATAACTGATAAAATGTTGAGAAGTCGTTGATTTCATCAAGTCTAAAATATGGATTTTAGTTTGGAACAGAAAATTCTGTCAATCAAAGCTCTTCTCTCACATCTCTAAGAATGTTGCACAACTCTTTCATCACTCCTTGCCCTAAATCGGTGTTATCAGGTAATGTAGCTGACAAATTAAGTTATGCAATGTCATGTAATCTAAGTGTTCTTTAAGGACATAAAATGCTATCTTTCATTAGGATGGATGGGTGGATGTTGCTTTTTGACAAAGAACATATTCTTTGGAAATTAAGCAAGATGGCCTGTGACAGATGGCATAATTCGAACACTATTATAGCATATTTATATAAAAACTTCAGTAACAGTTTACTGTTAAAGTGAAGCAGAGAAGTGACCTTAGTTCAATAAGCCATAATATCATATTGAAGAGTTTCATTTTTTTTTTTTTTTTAATCTGATGTTAATTGTAATAAATGCAATGTAATGCAAATGTATAGGCCTACTATGGCAAAACTGCAAGATGTGACATTAGTAATAGTCTGCGTAGACAGCGGACATATTTTGACTGGCCTTCACCAAATTTAAGTCTTTTGTCATGCATGACAAAAGTGACCACATTAACATTAGAAACAATTAAAACATCATAAGTAAATGATTTGAGTATTTTTAATGGCTGCATTTAGAATAGAAACAAAGCAAGGTAATATTTTTCGTGTCGTATTTTTTTTTGTTTGTTTGTTTATTGGGCGTTGTACAAGAAGTTCACATTTGATTTCAGCACCACAGCAACAACCCATAAAGCAAACACACATTAGTCTTCGAGCCAATCAATCAAATCTCCGCATGCTGTGACGTCCGTAGGAGGGTTGGGACGCTCAAGGTGCACCAATCGTAAAACACCGAGGGTGAACCCGGAAATTAGAGACTTGCACTCATCTATGCTTGCACTAACCCTCTTTTTTATTTTATTGACGATATAACCTGAAAAATCCATGACATCTGAAATAATTGCCTGAGGCAGATAAAGCCTGTGATTAACGACGTCACAAATAAAACTAATGTTAAGTCTATTTGATATAGAGTGCGTGTAAAGATCATAATTACTTTATGTTCATTTAAAGTCCAAGTACACTACGAGAGTCTTCTGCAATTAAAAAATGCAAGCACGGTTGATGTTTTGCTTATGTGCTGCGTTGCTTTACATAACATTTTTGCATCGTCCTCCGCGCTTTGTATCTCCATTCGTTCGCATTTGATGTTATCGCGATTCACAACCAACTAATTAAGCAACATTCACAACTAACCAAGTTAGATTAATGTAGCTGTCTAATTAAGTTATCCTTTAAGTTACGGCAATTCGTCTTCCAATTATTGCAAAATAAACGAGACTTACAGTTTCAGAAGAATACGTCCTTTAAACTGCCAGTCCGAGGTTGGATTCGTCAGTTTAAAGACAACTGGATGAACGCTGCGCAATGCTATATCTAATAACACGCACTGGAAGAGGTGTGTCATCCAGGGAAGGGGGGGGCTCCTTGTGGGATTTCCCGGAGCAGGAGTATCACGTGGCTTACTGTAGGGTCTTGATGTGGCACATTTCAGCAAGTATTTTATTTCATTTATTAATACTTTAAAGTTTAAATCATCCAACTAGGTATTCGCTTTGAAATATTGCGATCAAATGATTGTCAATACCACTTTATGTAGTTCCCACAAAAAATATAATATATAATAATATATAATAATAATTATATATACATATAATAATTATTATATATGTTTAGGGCTGTCAAACGATTAATCGCGATTAATCTCATCCAAAATAAAAGTTTGTTTTTACATAATATATGTGTGTGTACGGTGTATAATTATTTTCTATATATAAATACACACACATGCATGTATATATTTAAGAAATATTTGCATGTATATACTGTGTATATATATTTATATTATATATAATTTATATTATATATAAATATTTTACATATAAATAACACATTTTTCTTAAATATATATGCATGTGTGTGTATTTATATATAGAAAATAATTATACTCCATACACACATATATTATGTAAACACAAACTTTTATTTTGGATGCGATTAATCACGATTAATCATTTGACAGCCCTAATATATATATATATCCTATTTCAATATATATATATATATATATATATATATATATATATATATATATATATATATATATATATATATAATAACAATAATTATATATATATTATATATATATATATATATATTATTATTATATATATATATTATATATATTTAAATGGACCAGTAATAATACTATAACAATTACAGGGCCATTATAGGGCTAAAACTTTTCTATGAGAATACAACTTCCTGTTTTATCGAGGTTGTGGTAGACTAGTGGTTAAGGGTTAGTATTGTTAGTGCGATGAAAAAGTTGTCTGTTGTTTTTTTCTTTCTTTTTTGTTGTTGTTGTTGTTGTTGTTGTTGTTGTTGTTGCTACTTCAGCATACCTAAATAACCTGCAGCAGAACAGCAAACATCACAAAACCACAAACAATTACAGATCAATCGAAACAGACTACAACTACTACGTTTAACGAAATGTTTAAGTTCAATTGTAAAAAGCCATCAGTCAGTGCCAAAGGTCCAACAGAAACACCCACATTCTGTGTTCCGTAAGTCCTCACTCCTCATTCTAATAACAAGCAACGAGCAGACGTACGCCCAATCAAAGTTATTGTTACTCACGGGGGCGTTCTTTTCCGTGTCCCCCTCTCCAATTAGAGGAGTCTATGTTGAAGGTTCTGCGCATGCTCAAACGCCACCTTTTCATGTGTTTCTCGTGCGCAGGCTCTGGTGGAGGTCACTGTGATCTAACAGCGTAGTGGGTGAGTGGTCACGTTGGGAGAGATTATTTTAAATATGGATTTTATGTATTTGTTTTATTTACACAGCGCCAATAATTATAATGTGGACTATTGAAAGGGAATTTATCTTTGTGGGAAGGTTGGCAGGAGGACATGATTGCATGTCAGTTGCAACATTAGCGTGTAGCAGGCTAATTAATTAAACTTCACTACGACGGAAGTATTTTAGTCCCTGTTGATATTTCTCATATAAGTTATTGTGTTAGCAAATACCAATTTATCTGGAGTGTTTTATAATTGTACGGTTGTTTTACCGCTGCTTTTCGCTGACCATGTCTGACCCTCTCAAAGTGAGAACAGCTTAGCACGTTTCATTCATGTCATGTCATGTCTCTGCTGAAGAGTCAAGGCTAACCGGACGGGATGTTTTGATTATTTAAGGGCTTTTACATTCATAAGTGATCATCATGAAGCGATGATTGAGATTAATGTGCTTCTCTTTATCAGGACTGTTGCCATGGCGAAACTCTTTGAGTCCATTGGAAAGCTGGGATTGGCCTTGGCCATCGGAGGAGGTGTAGTTAATTCTGCTCTATTTAATGGTAAGTTCAGTGGTGCTCAACTACGTAAATTCTGTGTAATGTACCTAATAAAACAGTATTGAGTTTATAAAATTGATATGTAAAGCTACGTGTTTTCATTTAAATTGGAAGATCTTATGTTTTTTCATTGCAGTGGATGCGGGACACAGGGCTGTCATCTTCAACAGGTTTCGAGGTGTCCAGGATGATGTTGTTGGGGAGGGCACACACTTCCTTATACCCTGGGTGCAGAAGCCAATCATCTTTGACTGCAGGTCCCGTCCACGTAATGTGCCAGTCATCACTGGTAGCAAAGGTACATCATGCCATTCTTTTACTGTTTCTGTTTGATTGCCATAGGTGTAATTTGAGGGTGGGACATGTACCCACCACTTTTTGAAACTTTTGGTGGCACGGATTTACCTAACAGAAAGAAACATCTCCATTTAATTAGCAATTAATTAGTTTGTGTTAAATAAGAGGGGATCTGGTGCTGGAATATGTTGTTTTTGAAATCATGGTGAGTGGTTGTTGCCGCTGTTATCAGTTCTCTCTTCGCACAGACAAGCAATTCAGTCTATCGCGTAACACCCTTGCGGAGAGACTATTCGCTCCTGTGAAATCCAAAGCCAAATGCACATAAATGTGTCCCTGCTGTTGATATACAATCACTGATGAAAACCAAAGGTGAGAAAAAAAAAAAAACTATACCAGGGAAGATTAGACCCCAAAACCTCTCTAACCCTTTAACGAAAGGTCTGCCACCAGACCCTTAAGGCACAAGAGCGTTCCATGTGAATCTATATATTTATTCACTGACGTGAAGAATCTCAGGACTAATATTGTGCTATATATAGTAAATGTAAGGATGAAACTATCACGTTAAACATGACTTCTGTGTCGATATATTCAACTCAAATGTACTATTGGAATTGATTTTCTGGACATTTTAATGTTCTTTTTTCTGCAATTGTTATTGTACATATCATTGTATTAGCACCCCCAACCCACTTTTTAAAACAAAGTTACGCCACTGACTGCTGTTCTTCATTTGTTCTTGTTTTTATGTCTGCCCTGTCTATTCTTTAATGTTTATCTCATTCTGTTTCTCTCACAATATGTTGAGGTTTCTTGCTTCTCTGCTGTTCATTCTTTTGTCTTTACTAATAAAACTGGCTTATGGTCTGTCTTTGTCCTTCTCAGATTTGCAGAATGTGAACATCACGCTGAGAATCCTGTTCAGACCAGTTGCTGGACAACTGCCACGTATTTTCATGAGTATCGGAGAGGACTATGATGAGAGAGTTCTGCCCTCCATCACCACTGAGGTTCTGAAGGCTGTAGTGGTGAGTGTCATACATAACGCTATGAAGACACGTACACTACTCTTCAAAAGTTTGGGGTCAGTAAGATTTAGCCGGGATGCATTAAATTGATCGAAAGTGACAGTGAAGACATTTGAAATGACACTTGTAAAACGCTGTTCTTTTGAACAAAAAACATATCAACATATGGTTTTTATAATGTTAAGCAGCATAACTGTATTCACTGCTCTTCTCTCTTGCCGCCCTGCCAACAACGTTGTAGAAAGATACGTGGACTCTGACGTAGATCGAAAGCTTGGTTTTGTAAACTTTATTTAAAGGGGCCGCAATAATTATAATAATTAATAAACACCCTCCGAGCTTTATAATGGCAGTGGATTGCAACCATCAGTTTGAAGCTCAAAAAAGGCGTTTGGCCGGAAGCTAGAATTTGACTTAGTAATGTTAAATATTAATATTTTTCTTACACAAACTCGTCGCTTTGCTTCAGAAGGCCTTTATTAACCCCCCCGGAGCCGTGTGGAGTTCTTATATAATGGATGGATAGACTTTTTTTTTAGCTTTAAACTGATGGTTGCAATCCACTGCCATTATAAAGCTCGGAAGCGTCAGGGTGTTTATTAATATAACTCTGATTTTATTCGTCTGCAAGAACAAAGACATATACACCTAGGATGGATTTTCATTTTAAAGTGAACTTCTTTTAACATTAATTTGTGTGCAGCTTACATTACAATAACTGTCCTGTTTGAAGTGTAGCCTTAATGCATGGGACACGTCGTATGGGAAACCCGCCACAGCTGCTTGGAAATGGGAACTAATGTTTGGTCGGAACCAAAGTTTACACGACTGTGTTCTCTGGAATCCTCTGAAGCGGAGGACTTCTACATTCCGATTGGTTGCCGCCGAACCGTGTCATAGCTCATTACCATAAAGTTGCCCACACCGCTACTCGCCAGAGCTCGCCGCCGGCTCACATTGAAAATGAATGATTTCCGGCCACTTTGACGCTCTCGCTGGCGGCGGTGTGAACGAACAGTAACTGTTTTCAACACTGATAATAATCAGAAATGTTTCTTGAGCATTAAATCATTAGAATGTTTTCTGAAGGATCATGTGACACTTAAGACTGGAGTAATGACATCACAGGAATAAATTATATTTTAAATTAATTAAAATAGAAAACAGTTCTTTTAAATTGTAATAATATATATTTCACAATATCACTGATTTTACTGTATTTTTGATTAAATAAATGCAGAGCATAAGAGACTTCTTTCAAAAACATTTTTTTTTTTAATCGTACTCAGCCCAAACTTTTGAATGGTTATGTGTATAGGGCTGGATGTTGTTGACGTCTACGGAACATAAGATGAAACTAAAACCTGGCATGGATTAAATGGAATTTTAAGGTGTTTCAATTTTCCGCAGGCCCGTTTTGATGCCGGTGAGCTCATCACTCAGAGAGAGCTGGTGTCCAGGCAGGTCAGTGAAGATCTGACAGAAAGAGCATCCACCTTCGGTCTCATTCTAGATGACGTCTCTCTGGTAAAGACCTCTTTTTTCCCCCCTCTGTTGATGTTTCCCCCTCTCTCCTCCAGCGTCTCACCCTTTTGTCTCTCTCCCCTCAGACACATCTGACGTTTGGCAAGGAGTTCACTGAGGCTGTTGAGATGAAGCAGGTTGCACAGCAGGAGGCTGAGAGAGCCAGGTTTGTTGTAGAGAAGGTAAGAGCCTCAAAAATGGAATAGTGCAGTGCATGGTCTGAAATAAACACTTGCCAAATGCAAGTAAAAATTGTCTTTGAGTTACTCCCCATTTCGATACCAAACCTATAAGGTGTTTATATAAATGACTCTCAAGGTTTTGAGTTCAACACCAAAATCACCGGCTAAACAAAATGTGCATTTTGCTTAGTGCAAAATGTATCTGATTTTTACCCTCAGAACAATGTGGCAATGTATGTGGAATACTCCCTGCATTAAGATAATGGCGAAATAATTCCATTGTATTTTTTTTTTCTAATTTTAAATATACTGTACCATTCAGTAGTTTGGGGTCGCTAAGATTTAATGTTTTTGAAAGGAGTCTCTTAGACGTCCTGACCAAGGCTGCAATTATTTAATCAAAAATAAAACCAGTCAGTCATTACATGATCCTTCAGAAATCATTCTAAAATGCTGATTTGCTGCTCAAGAAACATTTCGTATTATTATCAATGTTGAAAACAATTGCAATATTTTTGTAGAAAGCACAATAAAAGAAAATCAGGATTCTTTGATGAATAAAAAGTTCAAAAAGAGAATTTATTTGACAGAAATCTGCCTCCTTGAATAAACATACTTGTTTAAAAAAAAAAAAAAAAGAAATCTTACTCCAAACGTTTGAATGGTAGTATATATTTGACTTTTATGTATATATTTATTTGTTTAATTAATATTTTAAAGGCAAAATTAATGATTAAAATGGAAAATGGAAAACTGTTTGTTTTTCCCACAAGCAACAGGTGATGTAACATTTGTCTCTGTAATTGTCTCTCAGGCAGAACAGCAGAAGCAGGCAGCCATTATATCAGCGGAAGGAGACTCCCAGGCTGCGCTGCTGATCGCTGATTCTCTAGCAGTAGCTGGTGACGGCCTGGTGGAGCTGAGAAAGCTGGAGGCAGCTGAGGACATCGCCTTCCAGCTCAGCCGCTCTCGCAATGTTACCTACCTCCCGTCTGGACAGGGAACGCTCCTTCAGTTACCACAGTGACAGGGAAACTAGAGACGCACACACTCACTTCTCTTTTTTTGTTCCAAATTTGGCTACTTTTGGAAAAGATGTCTGTAGACCCAATGCAACTATCTGATCAGCCTATAGGCAAACTTTATAGAGGCAAAGACAACTTGTGTTTTTCTCTCTTTTAGTCCAAGAATTTACTTGCTCTCTTCCTGAAAGTATGGACTGCCACAAGGTGGTTACAGCAATTGAAAAGAGTCTGTGTGTATGCAAATGTACTATCGGTGCATATATATTTGCATTTGAAATGTTCTCTCTGCTAAATGCGAGTTGATATTGTTTGAAATTAAATTGTACGTTCATAAGTAGTGAGACACACAGACTGCACTGTCAATGTGTGCCATGCTCCTGGATGATTGACATCAATCTCACTCTCTGCTCCTGCAGGACCGGCTGTGTTGTTTTTTTGGTTTGAAAATGTTTTGTTATTATATGTATGTGGCAGAAGGAATGCCCTTGTATTCTACAAGTGGCGAATTGATAAAATAATCAATAAACAGTGATTCATTTATATTAAACCAAAATAAAATTGAATGAGTCATTTCAAATGAAATTCAATGTTGTTGTTTGTCTTAGAAATTGTTCTTATTAATGTTCTTACTTGAAAATGAGAAACTGTAATGAGAGATCATTTTAATTTATAGACACATGGGAATTCAAAATGTATGTGTCATTCATAATTTAATACTATATAGACCAATTTCTTATTCACTGCTTAGGCCTAAATTGTGTTTTAATATTTTTAACAACTTCACAAAATCTATTTTAATTACAATTACATACAATAAAAGGAGAAACAAAAAATCCTAGTCATATTCATACCCAAACTAAAATTTGAAACTGATAAATAATGGAAAATAGAAAACAATAAACTACCCAAGACATCTCTTCCACCCCAAACCGTCAGAATTCAATCCAATAGTGATATCCAGTGGTTAGAGGAGCATATAGAAATAAAAGACATATTAATATTCACAGTTCTGAGGAAGAGAAACAAAAGGGGACCTGGGGCTGTATATAAAAAGCCAATTAGAGTAAAATTTTTGTCCTAAGTGTGTCAAAATTCTAAGAATGATGCAATTTTACTCTTATTCCTAGATGTAAGAAACCTGGAGAGGTCTCCTAACTGAGATAGGAGTAACAAGGTGGCAGCAGAGACGAGGACACCACACACTTTTCAACGAAGATGATGATGGCAGGGAGTTGCTAAAATTAAATAAGCTTGATTATCAAGGTATTCTTTTTATGACTGACCAAGTAAGACATTTAATAACATACTAGTAATAAATACTCATAAATACATACTTTCAATATGTTTTTGACGACTGGAAAAATACAGCAGTGCACCAGTGATGACTTGGGCCCATCAGTCCACAGTACAGCACTAACCACATCAAATACAGTACTGGCCAAAAGTGATTTCCGGAGGAGGTATTTGTTTTTAATGACCCAACAAGTTTGATTAAACCATCAAAATATGAGTAAAATATTTTATATATTTTTAAACATTTTAAATATTATGGAAGAACAAAAACGCTAAACCTGGTTATGGTATTTATCTGACTAAATTAATTGGCAAAAAAGACAAACTACCACTACAGGTACAAAAAAAAAAAGCAAGGCAAAACTTTGGCGGCCATTTTTGGGTTGACATCACTGTAGTCCTTAGTTTAAAATGGCTAATCAGACAGTTGATGGGCCCCATTGACTTCCATGGTATGGGGAAAAATTACAATGGAAGTCAATGGGGGCCATCAACCTTTTGGTTACCAACATTCTTCAAAACATCTTGTTTTGTGTTCAGCAGAAGAAAGACATTAATACAGGTTTTGAACAACATGAGGGAGAGTAAATAATGACAGAATTTTCATTTTTGTGTTAACTATCCATTTAAGTCAAAACTTAAGCCTATTCTTAAAGGGTTAGTTCACCCAAAAATGAAAATTCTGTCATTATTTACTCACCCTCATTTAGTTCCAAACCCATCAGACTTTCGCTCATCTTCAGAATACAAATGAAGATCTTTTTGATGAAATCTGAGAGCTTTCAGTCTCTCCATTGACAGCTACGCAACTGACACTTTGACGCCTTAAAAAGGTTAATAAACAGATCGTAAAACTAATCCATATGAATTTGTGTGTTTTAGTCCGAATTTTCTGAAGAAACACGATCAAGTTATATGATGAACAGATTGAATTTAGTCTTTTATTCACATATTATAAACATTTATCTGCGAACATAAACAGAAGCTCAACGGTATTTGTTTGACGCACAAGATACCTCTCGTGGAAGCTCAAACATGCTGTGTAACACACGAGAATAAACCTCATTGGTTCTTGCTGAAGCTCAAACGTGCTGCGTGGTTTTCGCACGTCAAGCGAACATTCTTGAGCTTCTGTTTACCACAACTGATGTGTGCCTTGATGAATGTTTACATGTGAATAAAAGCCTAAATTCAATCTGTTCATCATATATAAAGCATTCGTGTCTCTTCAGAAAATTTTGACTAAACCGCTCAATAATTCAATTCAATCTCTTTATTAACTTTTTGAAGTTTTATACATACAGCCCCAGATAGTTTCATATAAAGAAGTTATACTCTGAAGTCTTTAGAGTAGAGTTCCTGACTCTTTCTAGATGTAATATACTAACTATGTAAGCTACACATTGTGAAACACACTTCAGACTTGGCAAATATGCCTTTTAGTGTCCACTAGAGGGCATCAGTGCTTTTAAATATGAAATCATATGCCTTTGCATTGCATACACCTAAGAGACCATGAAACATAAAGAAATGACTAAATGTCCATATTGAGTTTAATGTCCATATTGAGCCTGTACGTTAAAAGTTGTAAAATAATAACAATAATAATAATAATAGTAGTTATTTTGACATACAGATTTTCTTTATTGGGAATAAAAACATCTACCACATTCTTTTGCCTTTCTCATTTTACACATATTTTTGAGGCCAAATCTAAGCTTGTTTCTTTTCAAGAAATCTTCAGTGTATTTTGTAACAGATTACACACAATCTGTTGCAGACTGAGCATTTATTTTCTCACTCTTCTTTGTCATTGTCTTGTTCCACTTATTTCTTCCACTCTTGTCTGGAAACTAATAATCTCTGCAACATGAACACAGATATATGCTTCAACTGAGTAGAAGAAGCTTTTGGTATCAATTCAAAAATACTACATCGCAAACTCCTATGTTATTAATTTAAAGAGAGCTTTAAGAAAACTTCACTGCAGGAACACATACAGTAATGTGTAACTGTGTCATTAAACATACTGTATATTTGGATAGAAAAGAGAAGTATGTTAAAAAGAGATAAATGAGACGTGGAAATCATAGTAGCCTATTTACTATTTTAGATTTCACAGACAACAGTCTTCACACACAGGATGTCGATTTTTCTTTCCTGTTTTACACTTGTGCTCAAAACACTTTTGTGGGCACTTACAAGACAAATGTTCATCTAAGACAAGCCAAATTATTTGGAGTTTGAATAAACTGTAAGTTTAACTGCATATGACATGCTGAGGGAATCACTCAGGGGTTCTCAACTCTGTCCCGCAGAGTTTACCTCCAGCCCAGATCAAACTCAACTGCTTAACTTTCTAGTAATCCTGAAGACTTTGGGTTATCTTGTT
Source organism: Squalius cephalus (assembly GCF_949319135.1). NCBI lineage: Eukaryota > Metazoa > Chordata > Actinopteri > Cypriniformes > Leuciscidae > Squalius > Squalius cephalus. Next base: position 43,859,244 of record NC_137122.1, on the reverse strand, counting down.
CAGGTGTTTGATTAGGGTTGGAGCTAAACTCTGCAGGAAAGTGGACCTATAGGGCCAGAGTTAAGAACCCCTGCTCTGACTCTTAGTTGAAATGAGCCTCTTCCCATTAGAGCTGATCTCTATATCAGCGTAGTGATGTAAAAGAAAACAGCAGCTGCTCTGTCAGACCAGTTTGTCAGTCATCTCTAAGGAAGGACAGAAGATGAGGACAGGAGATCATTTCAGATGTTTAGCTGAGGTCATTATATGTCATCATCACTGGGCAGCAGATGCTACAGTCAAACAGTCCAGGAATGCCAAACACACCCACAGAAAACACAACTAATTTAGCTTATATATGACGAGACAGACGCGTGTAACCAAACTATTTATGGAAGCACATGAATGATAAAATACACAGACAACAAATCTGAATGATAAAATACACAGACAACAAATAAATTAAACACTTAGTGCTCTTTATTATGTTGCATCGGTGCTAAAATGTTCCTGTCTTCGTCGGAAAGAGATCAAGACACATTTTCAACTGCTCACATAGTCTGGTCTGGAACGCTTTGAAACATCAGCTCTTTCAATGCCAATCAAATTTAAGGATTAGAAGATTTCACATTTAGCTATATTATATTTGACAGATGCTTTTATCCAAAGCAACGTACGTTACATTCACATTGTAAGAGTTCATGCATTCTCTGGGAAATCGAACCCAATTTGAGCTATACAGGAACTATAAAACAAAATAAGAATTACCAGACATGGTTTAGATTAAGCCAGGATTAGGCTTTAGTTCAATTAGGTAGCTTAATAAACTATAGCTTTATAGGAAAAAACGTTACTGGTGAGCATCTTAAGACAAAACAATGGCACTGACATATTTTAAGGAATTTCAATGTAAGTTGCTTTCAGTTAAAACAGCTCAAAAATGCATTTTAGACTGGGACTAGTCTTAAACCTAGTCTGAGAAACCGAGGGTTAGTGTTAGTGTAAAGTGCCTTACGTATAGCTCCAAAAACTTTTTTCATCTCTATTACTGACAGTGACAGTTCTCAGTTCACAATGACAATTTGGTGATAAAGACCAAGACCCTCTTAATAAAGTTCTCAAAAGTGTTAGTGCTTTCTCACAGTGTTAAACTGGCAGCTGCATTTTCTCATTTAGTTTAGCAAACGTTCCATCAAGCGAAGAAGTCACTTTTGTCGAAGTGCTTCACCGCAGGGAGGAAGGCGGGCGCGCGCACTGAACGCTGTCTGGTTTTGCTGGAAGAAAAAAAACCAACGCCACGCGCGCTTTCTCCAGTGCAGACAGCGGCGGCTCGGGCGCCTCGGATGAACTCGGAGAATGGTTGATGCGTGAGACCTAGGCCAGCCACGTAGCGATGGCTTGTAAACCAGAGAAGCGGTGAGCTCGGACCGTCTAGAAGCAAACCAGAGCGATTTACGATAGTTCGTCTGCGCGTGCATGCGACTGCTCGCTGTTCGTAAAAACTCACGGTGTCCGCCGAGGAATAGTTTATCTGAAGCAAATCGCGTTTTGTTGTTGTTGTAGATTTGTGTTTTATCCGATCCCTACACAACTTGAGGTGCACAGTATGAGGGAGAGGGCGCTCGTGTCTCGGGTGAGTAACCTACTCTTCGCTACAAGTTAATTTCTGCTTTTATATTTATTTACAGCTATGACAGTTGTTTGTCGCATGCATATAACCATCCCTCGAACATCTGTCAAGGTATGATGCTGTCACCGTGACAAGCAATGCACGGCACGACTTATTTTTAGCGCTCGCTTTGCAGGGTTTTGTTCAGAAAGAAAAGGAATCGTCAGAAATGTAATTGTTTTCTTGGCGAATGGCGTTTTGCATACAAATGCACTGAGAGTCTTCTGCAACTAACTGCTCGCAAACCGTGAGGGCATGTCAATATGAATGAGAAAAATCTCTGAAGGAGTATAAATCTGGGCGGTTTGGGGGTGTAAAAAAGTGAAAGTCGTACACGACGAGGATGTTAGCTTGCTATGAGCCACGGGCTTAAACAGCCTAATTGCCACTGCATGCGTCTAATATAGCGGGTCGATTAAAATCATCTCGATGGGGCTTTTTTGCGATTACATTTAACAATTTTGCAAAAACAGGTCCTGCAGTGGCTGGAGTCCACTGCATGCAGCTGTATGTGCGCGTGCACTCGGGCTGTTAGCTCTGCTAGCCAAACGGCCTGCACGCCTGCCGTCCCGACCAACCAATGTTTCCTTCTGTTTAACCCTTTCTTTGCGTTCATTTCCCAAAAAAGTTACTCTTTGCCAGTGAGTTGCCTCACACCCTTTGCTCCTTTGCTAACTGTTCTGACAGTATAGGCTGACCCAACTGCGCTGTATAGCAGTATATTCCCCTCATTTTTGTGGTGGACGTGGTGGAGTTTGAAGGTGTGTTGTGGATGCGCGCGCTAGGCCCTTCTCAAGCGGCGGCGTTAGCTCGAGCTGCTAGCGCTGATTTTAGGAAAAGGGGCTAAGGAATTTTGCTATTTGTTTTACGCCTTTTTTGAAATTTGATGTCTCTTTTTTTGTTAAACGTAGTCAGTAACAGCCGTGATGCATTTGTGTGTGTGACAAGCCAGAAAGCCCATTTTTTTGTGAGATTATTTCCCCGCTTCCCTTATCCAGTTTCCAAGCTGGTAATGGAAGTCTCACCAACTTCATTGGAGAAGAGATTTTCTCCAGAGCTTGTGTAATTCACAATGTCCTTTGAGACCCACAAATCAAGGCCTTTTAGCATTATTAGTTTTGTTCACCTTATCTTTTTCTTCTAAACGATGCTGTCTTCATAACATTTCATTGACACACATTCAGGCTGCAATGTGGTGGTGGTAGATGCCAATTCATGTATCCTATGTATCATATCATATTCGAGTATAAAATAAATTTTATTCAAGGCCCTCCTGCTATTAAAATGATTATTATTTTTAATTTAAACAGCATGATCCTCTCTTAACTTTAAATATTTTAGAAATAAAGCTCTTTAAAAATTGTTTTATGACCAAAAAGACTTGACAGACTCACAGTTGATATAACATTTTGTAGACTGACAGTTTATTAGGCTTCAAAGAGTCTGTGTCTTTGGCGCATCTGCAATGATGCTCTCCTGCTGTGAAAAATATCTGAACTTGTTAAAGGTGAAGTGTCATTTTTGACGTTAAAATACTTTCTTTTATTCCAGCTTGTATGCAGAGGTAACTAAAGAAGTGTAAAGTATTAAACCTGTCTTATTCACTAAGCAGGTGGACGTGCAATTTTGTGTGTGAATGTTTTCATGAACATACATGATTCATCAATAACTTCCGTACTAAAATTTATTCTAAAAAGGGCTTTTCACACTGCGCTTAACCCTGGGTTATCGTCGTTCTAAACACCGCTTTTAACCCCGGGTAAAGGAGCGTTTCACACTTTTAATTTAAGAAGCGGGATTTGCACTGCTTTTTACTCTGGGTTTTGAAACCCTGCTCAAAATTGTGAGAAGTTCTGCTGTTTGTACAAAAACAAAATAATCGGCAGGCTAAAGGTAGGGCAGGCTATTTGTTTTATTACCACTTTTTGTTATACTGGTTGAAACTCTCTTTGCATCCTGATTGCAATCAATAATAGAAGTGACCTAAATATTAAAACATGTATATATATCTTCTTTGGAAGTCTCAGGACCAAAAAAATGCTCGTCCAATCATTGCATTCGCTGCCTGTCAAGATGTTTCCATATCTCCAGCGCAGAAATCACAGCAAACGCACATGAACGCGCAGCTTTGCAGACTCTGCTGTGTGCGTAATGACAGTATATATTACTTTTAAAATTCCATTTGACTCTAGTGTTGCAGTGATGCATTTCGCCTTTAAAGTCGCAGGGAAAAGGAAGTAGTGACATCTCTTCTTCCGTATATTTGAGTTTAACAGACTTTCAAAAAAGAAAATATATGGGGAAGTGACTTGACTCTTGCATTTAGAATATAGATAGGGGTATGTTCCATTCAGATCATCTGCATTAGAATGACCTGTATTAAAGGCCTTGAGTTGGTTGGTTAGTTTAAGTGCATATGGAATAGTGACTCAGCTTGGTTGTGGTTAATACAGTTGCATAACAGCACTCAAAGAACCCGGCAGCCCTTTCTGAGTGAAAGCCAGATTGTGGATTCTCAGTTCTGTCATGGTTGACCTCTCTTGATTTAAATAATTAATCAAATTTTCAGTGGTATGTTGCTATTCAAGTTCAGCACAAGGCCAGCAGGCCAGAGATGTTGGAGACAGGAAAAGATGAAGTGAAAAAAATTAGCAAAATGCATTTTTAGTTTTTAGCTGTAGTAAGTTTCGCTTTCACACACTTGAATGTAAAGTTTGCGTAACCTGCATAAACCAGTTATTTCTTGTGCACTAAATCCACCTTAAAATCTTACCATGGAAGGTTTTTCTGGCTGCAATATAAATTAAAAGAGATTAAAGTGGTTTTGGTAATTAAATGAGTTTAATTGGTTCATGGTTGATTGGACAAGGTGATCTAGTGGGGCTTATGGGGTCATATTCTTGATCCTCAGTCCTTGAATCAGTAACAATTGAGTGGGATATTTATGCTAATAGGTGAGTAAAAGGTGAGTTTCATTGGCCGTAGAGATTTTGATTCTGTGATTGTCACCCACATCAAAGCAGCTTGTTTTTCACGTGCAAGGAAACCCAGGATTAGTCACCATTATCATCCACCTACTTGCTCAAGATGAGAGGAGCGGCCCGAGGCGTTGCGAAACTTCAGTCGTGAAATGAGAAAAGTGACGAAAGTCAGTCATGAAGTGTGAGAAATTAAATCATTGAGTGTGTCTTAACGCTTTCACACCAGATTTCTCCCTGCTTCATTGCACCACAGCATGCAAAATCCAGGCCTTTATGTTGCCGAACACATGCACCTTGAATTCTTGTGCACATGTAAATAGGTGGTGCTTTCTCCTTCCTTTCCTCCTCAGATGTGTTGGTAGAGTCTTTTACATCACCGTGAGAATCTGCATTTCTGGAGTGCTTCTGATGGGTCCACTCAATTTATGAGTGACAAAGCTGTTTTAACTATCTTTTTGGAGATCTTTAGCAAAGAATTTACATTAAAAGACTATTTAACATGAATGTTGAGCATCATTTGTTATTTAAAGTGACGATTTTGCCTTGATTTAAAGCACAGAACAGTATTTACACATAGTGGATAGTGTGCCGGGCCAGTCTTTGAAATATATGTACAGTAATACATGCGTTATATGTGCCGTCTACTTTCCTATGACTCCGACGCACACGCTCTGAGGTGTGTGACCCCTTATGCACCCATCCTGTGGTCACATATGCTGCGCTTTCCAATTCTCAGAAAGTTGCAAAGCGCACAGGAAGAAAGGTGGAGGTGTGTGTATATGGCTGTATCTGTGTGGGTATGTGTTTGTGTGTGTATAATTGTATATGTGTAGGCGTTTGTTTGTGTATATGGTTTTGTTTGTGTGGGTAGGTTTATACGCGTGTATGTGTGGCCAAATCAGTAATGTAAACTGACGCTGCAGGAGAGCTTCATGATTCAGGCGAATTAAAGCACCCTTAATAGTTAACATGCAAGGTTTTAAATGGTTTGTTTTAAATATTTTTGATCAGTTGTGTTTCTGTAAACAACACAAGCATGAATCTGAGTTTCATGCACTGCTATTGAATATAAAGCTGAAGAAATTGTTACTGGAGTTGTTAGTCTGTTGAATGAATTCAGTATAGAAGGCTGAAATAATACAATAAAATGAGTATAAACAGAAAACATAGTTCAATTGTGATGTCTTTACTGGCTGCATGCAAAAACTAGCATACACCTAATTAATGAACTGATTTTTTTTTTTTTTTCAAAGTCTAAATGTAACGAAAGTAGCGACAGATCTTTTCTTCCGTATTGTGACGTACATCTGAGTTAAACGGATTTTTCAAAATGAAACAAAATGTAGGCGGGGTCTTGGTAAAATCCATTGGCTGTTGATTGGATGGAGGCAGATTTGAATTCAAGCCTGCAGTTGATTGTAAGAAAGGGGCGGGGTTTAAACTGACTAAATGAATGGAGAAGTCAACAGAAAGAAGTCTCGTTTCACTGGAAGTTTGAGTTTATAGATATTTTGATTAAAAATGACAAGGTCAAAAAAAGTTTTAACGTGCATGGATGAATCATTCACAATAAGATCCACATGCATTTAGAAAATTTTATTTATGTGACATCAATCATTTGTCAAAACGACTCACCATTTATTGATTTGAATTAGGGTTTGTGACGATGCTAAACAGTTAAAACATGAATATGGAGATATTGGCCTTAAAGTATGAAAAATCTCATATTTTACTCACCCATGTCGTTTCTTTTCTCCTGTGTGACTTTTTCTTGTGTCGAACACAACACAGGTTTGGAAGTCATAGTGTCCCTTTAATGTGTTGTAAAGTAGCCTTAAAGGAGACTCAAAGGTCTACCGTATACGTTTCAACGTTATACCCTTTCTCTTCTGACTTTACATTTCTGTTTTAACTGGCCTAACTGTTTCTTTTTTCGCTTTTTATCTTTCAGATGCCGCTTCCTCCCCCTCAGACACATGATAGTCATGACCTTTCAAATCAGACAGTGCATACATTCACAGTATAGCTCACTATAGGAACACACACACATATATATGCATACGCAGTGTCAGACATCCTTTCCTGCTGCCACAGGATAGAGTGAACTGACTTTCTTTTATCTACATGTTCGCACGCACCTTAATGAGACAACAAGGCTTGCGATCCATGTATACATCTGTAACTTTCTCAATACAAAATGTGCCGTTTGCATCTGTGCAGCTCTCAGACAGTCAAAGGCACCAGTGCTGCCATGTGTCTGATGAACATTTAAAGAAAGAAATCCTTTGAAAAATTGAAGGTATGCTTTCCTAGCATGGCGGTGGGTTAATGTGAGTCACACTGTTGGTCTCTTCTCAGATGTGGCATGCAGCACTCTGACTAGACAGGGATTGTCTTGGTAGTCACAAGGCTTTAGATTTTATCATGTAATACATGTTGTCCACAGCCAATGCTTTACAATGCATTATTGTTCTAAAGACTCGTGAATATTTCACAGAAACGATTGTTCAGCTCACACAGGCGACTGGCGCACACACACTCAAACGGAGCAGAGATGTTCACAGAGAGCCAGGAAGTCAAGGTTGAAGCCGTTAAGAGCAGCAGTGCATAAACAGATATTTTTCCTGTTTGTGGCTGCTGTTTACTTGTTGTTTAGGTGGTGTTGTTTTTGACTGTTTTGACTCAGCATGTGAGGTGGGGTCTTGTGTTGAACTTGATTAGTTAATAGGGTCACTCTGATTTTTGATCCCTTGGTCTATATTGTTGCATATTGTCATATAAAAGAGCCATTATTGGGGATGATCATTCCTTGAGCGCACACACCCTCCCCACACCCGTAACAAATCACTCACACTGAAACTTGTGGTCTCATTTTGGTTCTTCAATGTATAACTGTCTCCTGTTTCGGTTGAATCTCTCTCTGTCAAATGGATGTCATACAGATATACACTCACCTAAAGGATTATTAGGAACACCTAATACTGTGTTTGACCCCCTTTCGCCTTCAGAACTGCCTTAATTCTACGTGGCATTGATTCAACAAGGTGCTGAAAGCATTCTTTAGAAATGTTGGCCCATATTGATAGGATAGCATCTTGCAGTTGATGGAGATTTGTGGGATGCACATCCAGGGCATGAAGCTCCCGTTCCACCACATCCCAAAGATGCTCTATTGGGTTGAGATCTGGTGACTGTGGGGGCCATTTTAGTACAGTGAACTCATTGTCATGTTCAAGAAACCAATTTGAAATGATTCGAGCTTTGTGACATGGTGCATTATCCTGCTGGAAGTAGCCATCAGAGGATGGGTACATGGTGGTCATAAAGGGATGGACATGGTCAGAAACAATGCTCAGGTAGGCCGTGGCATTTAAACGATGCCCAATTGGCACTAAGGGGCCTAAAGTGTGCCAAGAAAACATCCCCCACACCATTACACCACCACCACCAGCCTGCACAGTGGTAACAAGGCATGATGGATCCATGTTCTCATTCTGTTTACGCCAAATTCTGACTCTACCATCTGAATGTCTCAACAGAAATCGAGACTCATCAGACCAGGCAACATTTTTCCAGTCTTCAACTTTCCAATTTTGGTGAGCTCGTGCAAATTGTAGCCTCTTTTTCCTATTTGTAGTGGAGATGAGTGGTACCCGGTGGGGTCTTCTGCTGTTGTAGCCCATCCGCCTCAAGGTTGTGCGTGTTGTGGCTTCACAAATGCTTTGCTGCATACCTCGGTTGTAACGAGTGGTTATTTCAGTCAAAGTTGCTCTTCTATCAGCTTGAATCAGTCGGCCCATTCTCCTCTGACCTCTAGCATCAACAAGGCATTTTCGCCCACAGGACTGCCGCATACTGGATGTTTTTCCCTTTTCACACCATTCTTTGTAAACCCTAGAAATGGTTGTGCATGAAAATCCCAGTAACTGAGCAGATTGTGAAATACTCAGACCGGCCCGTCTGGCACCAACAACCATGCCACGCTCAAAATTGCTTAAATCACCTTTCTTTCTCATTCTGACATTCAGTTTGGAGTTCAGGAGATTGTCTTGACCAGGACCACACCCCTAAATGCATTGAAGCAACTGCCATGTGATTGGTTGATTAGATAATTGCATTAATGAGAAATTGAACAGGTGTTCCTAATAATCCTTTAGGTGAGTGTATATATATGTATATACCGTTCAAAAGTTTTGGGTCAGTAACAATGTTTTTATTTGATAGAAGTCTCTCGTGCCACTTCTTTTTTTTGCTGATCCAAAAAATTATCTGATTCCTGACAAAAAAAAAAAAGTAATATGATCTGAACCGTAAGTTTTGTGATCCGTTGCACCCCAATTTTCAAAAGCTGAATTTTCAGCATCATTACTCCAGTCTTCAGTGTCACATGATCCTTCAGAAATCATTCTAATATGATGATTTGATGCTCAAGAAACATTTATTATTACGATCAATGTTAAAAAAACAGCTTAGCTGCTTAAAATTTAAATAGACCCCAAAACTTTGAGCAATATTGTACACTACTGTTCAAAAGTTTGGGGTCAGTAAGAGTTTTATTTTATTTTATTTTAAATATTATTTCTTAAAATAATAAATATTTTTATTTAGCAAGTAGGCAATAAATGTATCAAAAGTGAGAGTAAAGATTTTGGTTTCAAATAAATGCTGTTCTTTTGAACTTTTATTCATCAAAGAATCCTGAAAAAAGGTATCACGGTTTCTTACCCATTTTTTGCACATGTATGCATGTATAATTATATGTGTGTGTGTGTGTGTATTAAATGTTAAAATATAAAAAAAAGTTTGAAATATTTCTCTTGGGTTAATGAATTAATTATTATTATTTCAATAATATTAGAAGATTATGCATTAATAAAATATTTATTTCCTAAAATAGTCACTTTCATGTGTTCAAATGTAATGCACCAGAAAGAGAGGCATAAAAATGCCCATTTGTTGGATTGCAATATGTGACTGTAATTTAAAGTGTACTATAATCGTAGTTAAACATTCATGATCAGATAAAATAATCACTACAGGCCTACTTGTTAAATAAACCTAGCAACCAATCCAAATACATAGCAACACTCGTGCTGGCGACTTCGGTATGGGTAAGCTCTGCTGATATTTCTTCTGCAAGTGGCTTGTTGTGACATGTTTGGTGGCAGTGATGAAGTGAGATTGTCCCAGATTATTTAGAATATGAAAATATATTTTTTTTACCCATTGTGTGACTGTGTTTTCTGTACTCAGCTTCTTGTGGTTTAATTTTGAGTTGCTCACACACACTTACGCTGAGAAGCGAAACGGTTGCGGTCAGCTGTGTGTATCTGATTAGTAGTGAGATTCTAGATGTCTACACCTTAACCAGGCTGCAGTTTCGTTTCTCTTTCTTTTTCCCTCTCTTATTCTCTTGCTTTCTCTCTCACTCACTCACACATATATATAAAGGATGTATGGCACCTGATTTGGGTTTTTACCAGGTAACAGTCACTGCAATGACTGTAATTGCAGAGGTGCTGTGACATGCTGCCACGTATAAAGCCGTATCGTACCGTTCTTGAAAATCTGTTTGATGACACACTGCTCTTGTTTCAATGGTAGTTGTGGTTCATTTACCCGCTTTGATGTACTGAATTAAATGTGACATCTCAGTTGACTCCTGAGATAATTGCTTTCAATTGTCTTTCATTCCTTTCGCAACCTTTTACGTAATTTCTTCCTCTCTTTCAGGTAGTGTCTGGCTGCAGGGTGCTGATTCGGAGCAGCTGGTAATGACTGCGAGATCTAAGCTTTGAGTTCAGCGGCGCAGAGACACCTTCACATCACTGACTGAAAGGAGGCGGCTTTTGTATCTGAATCAGCAGAGATTGCAGATGAGGTGCCGCTATTGTCTTTCCAAGTGAAACCGAGATGCTGTTGAGAGAGTGAAGTTTGGATCTAAAGCCAAGACAACTTTAATTTGGATCAGGATGAAATATGTGCATGTAGTTGCACAGTGAGGCAGACTTCATGTGAGTACTTTGAGGTTCGAGTTTGTACGATATATTTTTAATAAACTATATGCAATGAGGAAATGCAGTTTATATCGATATATAGTACGAGTGCATCTAAAAAAAACAGCGGAGAGTGCAGAGTGAGCTGCTGCGGGGTAAAGTGCATCATCCAATTTGTCTTAAATATGAGACATGTTTTATATTAAGGGCTTCAATATAGGTGGGTAAGATATAACACGTATAGTTTACAGTGGCTTGCTCTGACAGATACATGTGCTGACAGATACTTGCGCTGTTTAATGTGTTTGAAATGCAGTGCTTTCCTCAGTGCATAACTTGCATTTCACAGGTATATTCTCCATTTCTAAATGTTAGAAACAAAAATGCGAAAAACAGATGGAGCACAATTTAATAGGAGCACAATAATTCCGACTAAAATATACATATTGCTAAAATATGCAGCCTACATGGTTGCATTCACTGTTTGTTTTCATAGCCTTCAATATGAACATTGTTTGTAGGACATCATGGGCAGGATGTGATTTTTATTTTTTTTTATCTAAATAGAAAATACGAGATATGATTTTCTTGGCCATATCGCCAAGCCCTATTTTGAGGTGAAACATTTTAGGACTGCACGATTTGCGGGGTAAAAAGTCTGTTTAAAAATTGCCATTAAAAAAAATGCTCCTGTTTTTTTGTAGGGCTGCGCAATTTGGCCATAAAATGACTTAAACAAAATAAGAAATTTTGCGATTGTAATATTTCACTGTAAAAGAAAAAAAATGTTAAGAAAAATAATTACAGTACAACTGTAAAATTACTATACTGAAATTATCATTTATTTTCCCATTTTTAAGTGTTTAAACATTAAGCTTTAACATTTCTCATTACAAGTTTGGGGAGATGGTTGACGCATGTTGCGTTCCCAAATACACGATATAAGTGACCCAAACTCAGAGCAAATGCAGAGATGCGAACCAAGCCGCTCTGAGGCCCTGAAACCAGCGGATCAGAAGCTGCTTACATGTAAAAGAACACAATGCTGCACTTCATTCATTTAATTAAGTCATTGCAATATCCATATTGTCATATTTGGTTTTATCGCAATTAATCGTGCGCTCCTATAACATGCGTTGAACTGTTCAGTCTTATTCACTTTCTTAGTCTTCCTGTCTCACTTTTTCATTTATCTTTCTTTTTCTTTAATGCCCTAGTGAACGTAATGGAGGCTCAGTTTGGCCTAGGCTAAGGCATCTCTGATCTTCTCTCCTCCTTTACATACTCTTGCCCTCCTCTCATTCACTCGAGAGGAGGGGTACATTATCTCCTGTACCACCCTTGACAGCAAACAGTGGCTAATTTCAAACGTAAAGAGGCAAACACTCTGATTCAAGCAAGCAATCGGTTGCCGATGAAGGCCTGCCAGACACTGAAGGAGGAGGTGTCCGGCCCAGAGACGATGTCGCAAGAGGAGGGGCAAATGACTCAACCCTCCCAAACATACTTCCACAACGCCTCTGCTCCCGATGCCGAGCTATCGGCGAAACTGTACAAGCGAGAAGCCACGGCAAAACCGTACTCTGTGGTCATTGACAACACGATGGCTGCGAGGCCAGAGTCGCATATGTCCTCAGACCTGAATCCCCATCCTGCCCCGACTCAACCGTTTTACCGGGAAGGGTCCGGAGCAGTTGTGACGAAGAGTGGAAATGGAGGGACGTCAGAAGATTCTGAAGCTGAAGAGGGAGCCGGGGCAGAGGACGAATTCAAACGAGGGCAGATCATCGTAGAGGTCAACCTCAATAATCAGACTCTGCACGTATCCAAAGGAGACGACGTGGAGAATACGAACACTGCAGGAGACGACAAGAGCAACAGTGAGGAAGAAGAAGAAGAAGATGATGAGGAGGAGGAGGAGGAGGAGGAGGAAGAAGAAGAAGAAGATGACAGCATTGAAGACTACAGCGATGAGGACGATCAAGATGAAGAGGAGGAGAACAACAATCGGCGAACAAGAGCGCAACGGGCGCACAGGGGTAGAGCGGCTTCTTCGCCGCGTCGTAAGAGTCGTCGTGTTGCCCCCGCGTCGACAGGAAACGTAACCACAACGAACGCAGGTGTGACAACCAGGGGGCGGAGGAAGAATGCAAACTCTCCGCGCCAAAAACGTAGACCTGCCAAGGAGGCCAAAGGCTCCACCGCCTCTGCCTCCGGAGCCAAGGGAGAGGGTGAGGAGAAAGAGACGCTAGTGTGTGAAAAATGTCCACGTGTGTTCAACACCCGCTGGTACCTGGAGAAGCACATGAATGTGACACACAGACGCATGCAGATCTGCGACAAGTGCGGAAAGAAGTTCGTGCTGGAGAGTGAACTGGCTCTTCACCAGCAGACGGACTGCGAGAAGAACATCCAGGTAAGAGGATCATCCCGACTCTTTATGGAAATGCCTCATTTTTAGTAAATGACCTCAATCAAAAGATATGGCACTGTACACTGTTCACGAGTATTCTTAATAGTAATAATAATAATATTGTTAATAATCTTTAGTTCTGGAAGAGGCCACAGTTAATTAGACTGAAGCAGAAATAAGGCCGTGAGGGACAGGGACTTTTTGTTCAATCTCACTGAATTTTGTAGAAAAAAAAGAAAAAATGTTTTGGGGTCAGTAACTAATAAATTAATACTTTTATTCAGCAAGGATGCATTAAATTGATCAAAAGTGATAGTTTAAACATTTGTATAATGTTTCTTGATCATCATATTAGAATGATTACTGAAAAATCACGAGACACTGAAGACTAATGATGTAATGATGCTGAAAATTCAGCTTTGATCACAGGAATAAATTACATTTTAAAATATACTGAAATAGAAAACAGTCATGGTAAAGCCACCCTGTATTCAAAAATGTTATCCCTTAAAACTCATCTTTGATCACCAAAATGACATTATTTCCACTCACTCACACCAGCTCAGAGATTCACTCGGTCAACTTTACTGTAGTAAATGCTGCACAACGGCAAGTGGAAATACTGGTTTAATTTAGCCATATATGTTTAAACCAGAAACTGATTCAGAAGAAGTGGAAGAGTGAATTATACAGGCTCGTCTACAAGACGATGTATCAGAATGGTAATGGTTTTATGTATCACTCTTTACAACGTCGGACACATAACGGTAATTAATATGATTAGCCTTTTGCTTGACTACGTTATAAAACGGCTGATAATGTGTTGCTAACCCTACACAAACCATTTTCCCGTTCGCCACCTCAGACAGTTGTCTTCTGGCAGTCAGCATCCAGAAACGCTTTGAACAACTCAGAACGTCAGTGGAGAAAGAAATATAGTTCATCATAACATCGTAATACACATCAGATACATATTCACCCGCTATATTACTAAATGTACCGGATTTTTCATATAAACAGAAAAATATACCAGGATAACCTGGCTTCTAACACTTTTCTGGCTTTGAAAACACTGGTTCGGTTTGGACATCTAGACTCTCAGGCTTCTCTTTAAAACTCCACTGCTTCAGAGCATAGTAATGATGATATGCTAAAGCCCGCACTTTGACTGATTGTCAATGTGAACCATTGTGATTGGTTACAAGATAGTTTGTGACGTCAGAAACACCAGTGATTGCAAACAGCATTTTTGAGATTTTGCAGTTTTAAGGAGAAAATACTCAGCAATGGAGTTGACTTATGAATTTGCGCAAGGTTTGTCTTAAAGCTCATAAAAAACATCACATAGACATATAAACAACATTAAAGTGCTTGGGGGGTCCACAGGGGGTCTTTAACTGTTTTCAGGGGCAGAGAGGGGCAGTCGTGGCCTAATGGTTAGAGTCTCGTGGCCTTGTGGATAGAGTGAGACTGGTAACCTGAAAGTTGAGGGGTTGATTCTCAATACTGGCAGGAAATGACTGAGGTGCCCTTAAACAAGGCACCGAACCCCCAATCAGTCCCCGGGCACCACAGCAAAAATGGCTGCCCACTGCGCCGTGTGTGTGTGTGTGTGTGTGTGTGTGTGTGTGTGTGTGTGTGTGTGTGTGTGTGTGTGTGTGTGTGTGTGTGTGTGTGTGTGTGTGTGTGTGTGTGTGTGTGTGTGTGTGTGTGTGTGTGTGTGTGTGTGTGTGTGTGTGTGTGTGTGTGTGTGTGTGTGTGTGTGTGTGTGTGTGTGTGTGTGTGTGTGTGTGTTCACTACTCACTGCTACTAATGTGTGTGCACTAACTTGGATGATGGATTAAATGCAGAGGACAAATTCTGAATATGGGTTACCATACTTGGCCTTCACATGTGACATTAAAATATCATATTTATTGCTACTGTAAAGCTATATACATTTGTTATATGATCTCCTTCAATGCTTTCAGAATCTTTACTTTTTTAAAATAATTTTGTTACTGTATTTTTAAAATGAACATTTTAACGACAGTATATTTATTGAACGAATATAAATTATTTTATTTATCAAAATAAAGAAATAGTACAGACTTTGCTGAAGTGATTGTTTTGAACAAGCATTAACTCAGATATGATTTAATATTTTTATATTAGTATTTGTATAAATACTTTGTGTCTTTTGCCCCATGCTGGTGAGGTAAAATGCCCACCTTGCCACCTCTTACATTTATTTTTATAGATTTTTAAACCAAACAGACCACATTTATGATTTTTTTACACTATGAGAGTAGTGAAAATCAGTTTTGTTAAGGTGTGCCTTTAGCCCCTTTGTACCCTACTGTTTTTAATGGCAAACATATTGGTGTTTTGATGGCAGCAAAGGTAATCTAAATGTAAAAATAGAGGAAATGAATATGCACAGTTAAAAGTCCAATACAGATAAATTACCAAATAAATTGATAACTGATGTATAAATCTCAGATCTGTAAACCAGTAGATTTTAAATACGAAGTGCATTAGAGGTTAGAAATGTGTTAATATCAGTCCTGACCAGCAGAGGGAGACTCCATTCTTGTTTAGAATGTCATTGAGACTCAAAAAATGGGTCTGAGAGAAGATACACTACTAAATATGTTATTCTTGTACTGTATAACAATGTATCTTTTTGTGTCCCAGTGTGTGTCATGTAATAAGTCCTTTAAGAAGCTGTGGTCCCTCCACGAGCATATTAAGATTGTCCATGGATTTGCAGAGAAGAAATTTTCCTGTGAGATTTGTGAGAAGAAATTCTACACTATGGCCCATGTCCGTAAGCACATGGTCGGTACGTATAGTAAACATGCGCACAGACACACTTCAGCACTGCCCTAGCGAATACTTAAATCTCGAACACCATCAGGATAACTTTTCAAATGTCTATAGAGCCACAAAATACACTAGAGAAACATACTTGTGCCTAATTCAATAGGTCTTCTGTCTGTCTCTAGCTCACACAAAGGACATGCCATTTACCTGTGAAACCTGTGGAAAATCTTTTAAACGCAGTATGTCTCTGAAAGTGCATTCACTGCAGCATTCAGGAGAGAAGCCCTTCCGCTGTGAGGTATGAACACATACGACACACTCCATAACTGATATTGTGATTGAAAAGGAAAAGCAACGGGAAATATAAATGCAACTAGCCATATAATCATGTATTAAGGATGTGTTAATGACGTGCTCATCCTTAAACCATAAATTACAAAATTATAAATTCCTAGATTATGCAAGGTAGAAGATATAATTCTGGTTACAAGGTTGGTATAGTGTCCAATCTAAGGTCTTGGTACTGAACCAGTTGTAAACCACTTCTCTACATACAGTAAACCCTTCTTCTGCTCCAGAAAATCCTCTTTTCTCTTAAATAGGAGCACAACTAAGCTGTTTTGATATTTACATCCCTCTCTGTTGACACCATGGTTTTCCCATCTTCAACCCCCATTTATTTGTGTTTGACTGTTTCTTGCAGTTTTAAACACCAGTGACACCTTTATTAATGTGCCATTTGAAAACAAAAAAACACTTTTCTAATGTGTCATTTGAAGCTCTAAAATACATTCCTGAAGTGTAATAATGTATTAAACAAACAGTATTAAAATAATTATAATTCATAAATGTTTGAGTTTCCCGCTTGTCCATATTTACAGCTTCAATTTGTTTTTGGGAACGCTATAAAACGCTACATCCACAGCAGATTGTTGACATGCACAAACAACACTGGATTTGTGTATATTTGAAAAAGAGCGTGAATAAAGATTAGCTTATTTCCGTTATAGCATTTTGTTTGTTGCATTTGTTTACTGACGTCTTTTGGCGCATTTATGTAACCAGACTGGAGCTTTTCTGAAGGTGCTCTTTGGCAGTCTGTGACAAGAGCTCTGTGTGTTTGTGTGTGAATACACAACAGAAAATACATTTGGACTTTAGCATTTTAGGAAAAATCTATTTTTTTCTATTAAATGATACTTTTGGCTTAGGTTTCCTTCTGTCTTATTTAGAAAACTAGCCGTTAACATTCACATTTATTTCAATGGTAGTTTGTTTGGGAGGAAAAAACGGATTAAAATTTAATGCTACAGTCAGAGCAAAATATATATTGACTAAATTTAAAGGATATTTTTCTCAGAATGCAAAAACTGTGATTTTATAATTGTATGCACTTTAGTTTAAAATGTTTCTTTACTAGCGGCTAAAAATAAAACTGCATGCGTCTTGTTTTTGTTGCGCTACTGCTCATCTCTGCACGGATGAATGTGGTTCGAGGCACTGGACATCTTATCAGAGCGGATGAACAAATAAATAATGGTTTCTTTGTCTTTACAGCCGGTTATTCCTGTGAAGTTTGCCGTTTAATTTTTTTCTCATTTATTTATGACAACAAACTTAAAGCTTGACGCTACCTGCAGCCTGAGCTACTTTTATCTGTGTATAAATATGACCCGACGTCCTGACAGCTATAAGTCATTATTATGGATTTATCAAACTGTATCTTGGTAAAGACACAGTTTAGAAGATGGATGTTTTGCACTCTCGCATTAATAACATTTTGTTATTTTATCCCCCCAAAAAGTTACATACCGGTAGTGTAGCTTTAAAATAAACTATGCAACACGTTGCTGCTGTTTGATTTATATTTATTGCGTCCTCTTATGGACTGTCGATTTAAAAATCTGGTGTTTGTTGATCTTTTCCACCTAACTGAAATTGTTTTTTGATTTCAAATGTAAATTTAACTTTTGCAAATATTTAAGTGAAAATTTCAAACTGTGGACAGACAAACTGCTTGTCGGTGGAAACGTGAATCTGTATTTTATGGATTCTCTTTTTGTTTTTTGGGGCATCTTTTCCATGAAGACGCATTATGGGGTGTGTACATTTCGTGAGGGTGGTCAGGGTGGGGCTCATTGGTTTCACTTAAAGGTGCCATATGAGAGAGTCTGAATGAGTGGGATTGGCCTGCTTCCTATAAATAGTATGTTAATGACAGGCTTATGAACAGTAATGACAGGTTATTATGATCATATTACAAAGTTGGGATTGCTTCAGTCTGGCCCTGATTTGAAGTGAGGCTGAACCAGCATCCACCCACATGCTGTCTATTTCTGTTTGTGCGTGTGCAGAACTGCGACGAGAGGTTCCAGTACAAATACCAGCTGCGGTCTCATATGAGCATTCACATAGGACACAAGCAGTTTATGTGCCAGTGGTGTGGCAAAGACTTCAACATGAAACAGTATTTCGATGAGCACATGAAGACACACACAGGTGAGGTGCACAAACATTTCAAACTTGTGGAGAGTGAATAAAGATAGATTGTCTCTTTTGAACATATTTTGTGGGTAATTTTACTATGATAATGATTATTCTAATCCCCAAAATGTGGGCACACTTAAAAATGAATGCCATTGCGTTATATAACAAACCAAATTAATTTTGCAGTACACTAGAAAACTAGAAAAAATTGTTAGGTTTTCAACAATAAAATTACTTTTATTTCTAAATGTTACACTAAGTGGAGCATGTCGATATTGCACTCCAAAAAAACTCATGTTTGTTCAATTTTAATTAAAAAAGTTTATTCAAATGAAGAACTAATGTGGAAGTTACTCTTATTAATTTTATTGTAAAATACAACTTAATCCATTTGTTATTAAAATAAGTTTGTATAAGTTCATAAAACAAGACTAGAACAATTCCGTTCAAAAAGATTCATTTATTTAGTGTTGTTGAAAAAATCTAAATTAAAAAGGTTCTGTAAGGTTTTTTGAAGATTTTTATTCTTCGAGTGTCTTACTGGTTGATCTACATGTGTAATTTTAGAGTTTAACCTCGTAGCAGACACATTTAAACTCTTGTGGTTAAACACTCCCAGATGTTCTCTATAATAACGTCACACACCACACGTTTAACGCATACTACTCTTGTTGCCCGTGTGGCTTTATTGCCAGTGAATGAAACAAGATCTCTCTCCCATTCTTCTGTTTCTCTTCAGGTGAGAAGCCATTCATCTGTGAGATCTGTGGGAAGAGTTTCACCAGTCGGCCCAATATGAAGCGGCACCGGCGCACGCACACTGGGGAAAAGCCGTACCCTTGCGAAATCTGCGGCCAGCGTTTCCGCTTTTCCAACATGCTTAAGGCGCATCGAGAGAAGTGTTTCCGGGTCACCAGTCCGGTGACCCTTCAGCCTGCCAGCATGGGGCTTTCCATTCACCTTACCGGCCACACCCCTTCTTCAAGCCACACACCTACCCCAACCCAACCCGCTCAGTCCACGCCCGTGGGCCCCGTAATGATCAGTCCTGCCACGGGAGGGCCTCTGCCGCAACGAGCGGTCACCGTTCATGGCTTCTCTCATTTGCACATGCAGACCGTGCCCGCACAACATCACCCTGCCCACACTCACACTCCTGTCCATCACACAGGACACGCCCCCATGACGAGCCACGCCCCTCAGCCAATCTCAGTGCAGCCTTCTGTCCTGCCTCCTCCCCCCGCCCTATTCAAGAGCGAGCCAATAAACCACTGCGCCCACGAGGACGCTTACCTGCGACAGGGCGCCGCTCCGCAACACCACTGAAACACTCTCATGAACACAAACTCACTAATGTGAGTCAGGTGCTCGCTGGAGAGCAGGGCGGACAGACTGACGTCATGCATCAGTATAATTCTCACCGGAATCGGAAAGCTGGAACTCGGTGAAATGCAACATGTATGTATGTGTTTGTGTGTGTGATACAAAACTGAAACTACAAACCTAATTGCCACTAGCACTCGTGACCAAACAGGATTGTTAGACAGCTAATCTCTGTGAACTGTTCTCAAGAACTTCATAAAGCATTACTAGGATTCACTTCACATCACTTCAAACTCTTGTCACAATGATCAAGATGCCATTGGGGTTTCAATGGCACAACACGTTTCTTTCTCTTTCTCTGCCTCTTTATCGACTCAGCTGCTGTTTGCAAAGGTTCTACGGGTTCAAACGTCCACAAGTTAAAGGTCTACATTTCACAAATGCAGTGTCTTTAGAAATGCAGGTCTTCCCGACAACGGAAAATATTCATATTCTAGCACACAAGTCGTCACGCAAACATAGTATACACAGCACTTAAGCAGTAAACTCAGTGTAGTCTATATGACTGAAACTTTTCTGTTGCCTGATTGTGATTGTCAGTGATTTTATTAAAATATTGGAGTTTTCTTTTTTTTCTTTCTTTTTTTAATACAATAAAAATATGCTTACTGGGTAATGCCTGTAGCTCTCCGGCGTGTTCAGTCGGAGGTTGAGACTGTTAAGGAAGACCGATGCTGTGATGTGTCATAGGTAGACTGCAACTAATGGTGAAAAAAAGATCATTGATTAGTTTTACTGTATGTTCCATACAATCTAACTCACTTAACCAATATTTTTATTTGTATAATGTAGATAAACATGCTCTGTGAGACTTTTTAAAAATGAAATTAGATTTGTTGAAATGAGATGCCTGCTTTGTGAGAGTTTATGTAATAGGTTGTAAGATGCGGAAAGGGTTTGTTTCTAATCATGTATTCAGCCGAATGTAGAAGAGGTGTGTGTGTGTGTGTGTGTGTGTGTGTGTGTCTGCGTGTGTGTGTCTCTGTGGCTGATCATGTGCCTGTGGTGCTGGTATCAAAAGCTGCTTTTTAGTTGCTCTTTTTCTGGTACATTGTTCTTTATCATGCTGATGAGTAGTGTGTGTGTGTGTGTGTGTGTGTGTGTGTGTGTTAAAATCATAACGTTAGGAGCAGCACAGATAAAGTGATGGAAGTCTTGAGTCAATCAGACTTGATTGATTGTGAATTTTTTTTTTGTCCTCTCTCATTACACCATTTGTCCTCTGCACTTTACTGACAAGTAAAAGGTTTGTGTAACTGACAAAGAATTGTTTCTCACGTGTCTGACACGTGAAAAGATGGCTGACTGTTGGAAAATGGGGAGAATCACATGGGGATTTGGTTGGGACCCCTTGTTATACATCAAATAATTAGTTTGTCCTATAAGAAGTTGTGTTTTGCCTTCATGCCCCGCCCCCTCTTTACCCGAGACGTGCTGTCATTGGTTTAGATGGCTGTCAGTCATGTCCTTTTTGTGTTTTGTCTACTTTTCTCTCCATTCTCCATCAGTTGATGGAATGCACTTTCTAATAAAACCTTACTAGATAAGAAAAATAAGCAGACCATAATAATGTCTATTCTTGTGAGGTGTTTTTAATCAAATCTCTTTAGTCTCGCTAGTCTGTTTCAACCTCTCTACCCTCTCAATTTCAGCAGTGTTTTATTCTTAGCCTTGTGTCTGGTACAGAAACGTCTGACCTTCATCAAGTTCTGTTTTATATTTTTTTCCTGTTTTTGAGACACCATGTTTGACCTGCATTAATGTTGGGCCTTTTTTATACTGTGCATTTAACACTTTCTGCTAACTTTAAACTAGTAAAAAATGAATTAGCCACAAGCCATTTGTCTAAATTTTTACATTGTAAAGTTTGTTTTTGAGAGAGAAAGAAAGCAGTATATATGGGAAGTGGGTCATTTGACCCAATGACTAGAATGGGCCTGTTTCATGATATGACCTCAATCTCTTTATACCTTTGGCCTTGTTTAGCCTAGTGGAATATGTGATTAGATAAAGTTATATGCTAGTTGCTTTGGGTTTAGTGTCACATTGATATTTTAAAATCATGTTTTAAAAAACAAGCACTTTTAAATGTTAAACTATTAAGCATTTTTGCAAAAAAAAGTGGGTTAGTTTTACATAAAACAATAGAACCTATGTGAGTGTGTTGTGTGTGTTTTGAAAGCAGAAGCAACAGACCTCAAGTAAGCACGTGATTAGAGAGTCCTGACTGATTAAGTGACCTCTTTGAACTGGTGATGAAAAAGAAAACAGAGGACATTTCCATTCAATGTTCTTCACAATTTCATGCATTTGATATCGTTATCTGTGTAGAGTTACGTGTTCGATTGCATTGACAGATGCCCTTATGCTCTCAGAATAAATCGATTGTCTTCTTTCTCTTTTTGTATCCTCTCCCCCACTGGACTTGGAGAAGAGTTCATTTGAATCTAGAATAGACTGACTGTTATAGGCTAACATAAATGGGCATCAAGTATGAAGACTTTCCAGGTTTAGGAATGTTGATAATGACACACAAGTTGCTTTTCCACTCCACCCAAAAATAGTCTTGTTTTTCTTCTCTTTTTTACAAGCTGTCATTAGCGTTTCTAAAGAACTGTGAAGTAGGCCTATAGCCTACAGGATATTAGCCTACACGACTGTGCTCGCCTAAGATTCAATTTTACCCATTACAAATTCTCAGATTTAGTTCAATCACAAATAATGACAGAATGTGTATTTTTGTTTTGTTGATGAACCGTAGCCTAATACTAATCATTATCAGTCGCGCTTTAGCGACTTTTTGCAAGCGTAAATTTAATGTTCTCTGAAAATAAATGCAGTTGTGACATAAATATGATTATGCAAAAAAGTAGTGTAGATAGTCGATTTAAAATGAACTAATTAATCACGTTTTTCTGCATCCTAATTAATCATAGGCTACCTGATATTAAAGTTAGATATTGTATAATGAATAAAAAGGCCAGTAAATGAATGAACACCAGTGTTGAAACTGTCTCTATTAGGCTACATATAACCTTATAAACAAACAGTGCTTTAAGATGTTCAGGTAGGTCTAACAGGTAGATCTTGACTGCATACGTGAATATGGTCGTGCATCGCTGAGGAGGATGTCAGTGATGTTTGGATACAGTGATGTATGAGAGGAGTGGCTCATCCGACGCGCGTCACTGTGGTTGAATAAAGCAGGATCGGACCACCATCTCCAGCACTTTTGAGCAGCCGGGCGGACAGACGCAGAAGCAGCGATCGGTGATGAACAACTAAAACAGCGAAAGGTAATTTGCTGATTTACTGGGCGATTCCATTACGCCCTGTCCTGTTTTGAATATTTATATCCTGTGGTGGGCTATTACCTCAACATAGCCTACCCTTTTAAGATATTTTGCAACTTAAAGATTTGCTGAACTTGAAAGCAATACCTTGAGCCAAACGCACCAAAATCAGGTATTTCCGATTTGTTGCATAATCTGTACTGCAGTGCATATAAAGTGAAAGCAAGGTCATAGAAATTTGCTATGTAACTGCTTTTGATTACAATCCATTAGAATATAATCACGCTGTCATCTAATAACTTGTGGCTGTATCGTTGAACAGTAGGCTACAATTTGTAAACGTTCCCTAGAAACTGCTCTCGCTTACTGAAAACATTTCTAAGTGAGTATTTGGAAAATGATATTGTCCTGTATTTGTATGTTATAGGTTGACACTGTGCAGCGGCGCGTTGAAGGTGAAAACAGGTGAGTTGCGTAATGAGTCGATGATACTGATGATTTACTGATACTGGTTTACATGAAGAAAAAGAAAAGAAAAAAAAAAAAACCTTGTGCCATTATGTTAGTATTTAAAATTGGCAATATTTCAACACATTAAAATGAATCAGATAAGAATGTTACCGTTTACTAAGCTTAAAACCATGTCCTCAGACAATAAATCAAGGCTTACGTGAATTAAAATATTAAATTCAAGAAAAATGTCTTCTTTTAAAGAAAATGGTAGAAGGAAGAGGTTAATATGTAATAAAATATAGCCTACTGTAATCTCTGTTAACCCTACGATTTTCTAACTGCCTTGACAATTCAAAAGATAATTGCATCATTAGAAAGTCAGGTTGAAAGCATAATGTAGTCTCAATTCATTAATATAACATTTGTCTATGTTTAAAATAAATATTTGACATCTGTGTCTGACTGTAGTGTAAAACCATATTGGCACAAGTTTGGAAGAGAATGGAAGAAGCAGGAGACTCTGCTATGAATTGATTTTAGTCCACAGACTATATAAATCTTAAAACCTTTGGAACATCATTGGCTGGAAATATATTTGAATACATCTAAATTTTGAATTTAAAAAAATTATAATATTAGGATTAAAGTTTTATCTAGGCTACTTCACTGCTGACTTTCAGTGTTTGTCCGTCCTGCTTCTTTATCCTTTCTTTTGTCTACTTGAAGCTCTGGCATAAATGCTTGCTCTTTTCTTCTGCAGAGAAGAAAAAGACATCTGTGCTGTTCTTCCCTCCTGTCCATGATGCGGGACTCTGTCTTCAACTGCTGCGTTTCCCCGGCCCATCCCCCTGGAGGAGTGGAGGAGCACCACCAACATAGAAGCAGAGCTCAGACTCCTCCGCCTAATGATAGGCGTTTCCTTATATTCTTTGACTTTGACGAGACCCTGGTGGATGAGTGCACTGACGACTCTATAGTTACTGTGGCGCCAGGTGGAGTCCTGCCCGGCTGGCTGAAGGACACCTACCGTTCTGGCCACTACAATGAGTACATGCAGCGTGTGCTGGCCTACCTCGCAGAACAGGGCATCACCCCGGCAGCTATTCGAGACACAGTGGAGAAGCTCCCTCCTTGCCCAGGCATCCCCACTTTGATGCAATTCCTGCTCTCCCAGCCATCAAGGGACTTTGAAGTGGTTTGCGTGTCTGATGCCAATACTGTCTTCATCGAGACGTGGCTTCAGCACCTAGGCTTCCGCCCGCTGTTTCTGCGTATTTTCACCAACCCGGCTCACTTTGATGATAATGGGCAGCTGCAGCTTCGGCCCTTCCACTCCCATGAGTGCCTGCGGTGCCCAGCGAACATGTGCAAAGCGGTGGTGGTAAGGCAGTATGCGGCCCAGCGCATGCGTGAGAGAGGCGGACGGCCCTATCAGAAGGTTCTGTACGTGGGCGATGGGGCCAATGACTTTTGCCCATCACTCACTCTGTCACCGGGTGATATAGCGTTCCCACGCCGGGACTTCCCAATGCATAAACTGATTCAAGAGATGGAGGAAGCCAAACCTGGAGAGTTCAAGGCAAGTGTGGTGCCATGGAACAGTGGAGAGGATGTCATCAACACCCTGAGGAAGATAATAGAGAGGCCCTAAATATATAATACACCTAAATAAGGCCCTCAATATGTTCACAGATTTCTTGTTACATTCCAAACTCTAATAAGTATCACCTTATTTCTGTTGATTGAAACTGCCAAACCGCTAAGGATCTTTTTTATAAGATCCACAGTTAATGACTGTGTACAGTTCAAATGACACTACAATAAACTGTACTTTGAAAATGTCAAGCCATCTAAAAGCTTTACGCTCACTTACAGTATATTCAAATTTACAGATATGAGCATGAATATATGTGTATGTGTGACTCTATTTCTTAGACTTTTTTTTTCCTTCTGATTGCATTAACATGAATACTGGCCAGTAGAGTATCTCCCTAAATGCATTGTTTGCTTTTTTATCATATGTGACCAGTTGCTGTCTAAATATCTTATATTGTTCTTTTTATAGTTTTAAATATGCAAATCTGAAAGGTGTCATAAGTGATTATTTATGTAAAGAATGCTAAAATGATCATCTTATTAATGAGAAATAAATTTAAATTGTTAGTATTCGCTACTGAAATATTGTATGTACTGTATGCTATGTATGCTAAACTTGAAGCCATCCTCTGCTTGGATGTGCTCTAGTTGTTTTAACCTGTGTTTGTTCCTGTTTCTTATGCAAAGTCTGTGAACTTTGGATGTGGGACTATGGATCTGATATAAATTAACCTCACCAGCAAAGTAATTTACTCAAATCTGTGTCCGAGTATGTTTGACCGCTCACCCCAGCAGCTGTCATGTGTCTTACATGGTTTTAAGGATATCTAAACACAATAAAATCAAATTCCAGAATCAACTCAAATCATGTCGTATTGACTAGCACTTTTCACAATACATGTTGCTTTTTTAAGAACCAGAATCTGAGTAAATGACACTAAAAAGTTTGGCAAAAATATAGGTTGAACTGCTATCATGAAAATATAGTTGCAAATAAAATCAGATAAAAGCAAGAACATTTATTAGGCCTATCCCAGTTTACATTCAGTCATGATAGAGATGATCACCCTTGTGGTTTTGTCAACTTCTTTGCAAATTAAAATGTAAAATAATAATAATACTGTCTTAAACTGACCATGTCCAATTATACATGCTATTAATCTCCATTATTAACAATATTAGTATTATTATTATAATGTTGATAGTGCAGCAATTAAGTATGTTGTGGTTACATAAATCATGTATATTATTAATTAAACTAATCGATTAACAAAAGTTTCAAATCCCTTACTTATGTTAGGCCTATTTAAGGCTAAAGTGCAGCTAAAACGAAATGAACTGACTAAATACATCATAAATTATAGGCCCAGTATTGATCTCGGTGAGGCAATACACAAGAACAAACAAAAATAGCTTCTATGTTTCTTTGAACTAACGTTACCTTTGAAGTAAATTCTAATAGTTTCTTAAACAAATTCCCGACATGCCATTGGAAAATATATCGACCAAGAAGTAAAACCGAACAGCAAACGTTCATCGCCACCTGGTGGCCGCATAGCGAGATCTTTTTAAAGAGACCGCGCGTATCAAAACAATACGTCCTTCCTCATTGGTCAGCTGCGAGCACGTGACTTCACAGCTGATTTCCGTGGATGTTTTTGCAGGATCAGATGTTCGTCCTTACCTCGGCGAGGCATGAATGCGCCTCTCATGATCGCAGTGGAATCAGCCGTGGCACACTGACACACAGCTCCCCTCTGCCCTGACAGTAGACTCACTGTCGTTATGGCCCAGGCTGCACAGATAAACGTCCTCGATATCAACACTCCTCTCAGAGTGGAGCACGACAAGAAAAGACGACAATTCAGCATCCGACTGAACGGTCAGTAATGCGTCAGATAACGAGATGGGGGAGGAGGAAAACCCACCGTGCTCTCGCCTGCAAAATGTGGCTTTTGTTTATTATATTTCGCTTCTCAACACGATAAACATGTTATCTAATAGAATCCGTCCTAGTTATATAGTAGGAATTGCCTCGTTGTTTATGTAAATGTCGCTGCTTGCTTTGATCTCAGTAGTTAATTGAATATGACATGAACTAGTTGTTTTGCTCGATCAATTTTTTTTCCAGCACACCACCAGTTTGTTCTTTATCTTTCTGGTTTGTAGTAGCCTTTTAACAAGCGTTTAATAAGTAGGATTCATCCGGTGAATGCTGCAGTTTCTGTTGTTTTGTTTTGCCGTACAGAGCCGCAGTATATCTCGCCTGTCACTATAGTCACAGTTTGTGCATTTGCTCAGATACGAGCTTTGTTTTCTTTTTCTCTGGCTGAATCAATAACTAAATTGCTAGCCTACCCGCTAGCCATCCCATCCAGACTTTATTTTTAGGTTACTTCCTGTTCCATCATCGCCACTGATATCAATCTGTACTAAACAAACCCAAGTCGTTTCGTTTCTGTCGTTGTGTAGAAGATCAGGAGCAGCGGAGGTTTACAGGAACAGTCGTGCGTTGTTTCTTGCGGGGTTTCGCGTGAAAATAAAGGGTTTGTATTCACAGAAATTACGCTTTCAGAGAGACATAAACCAAGCCCACGTACGACTATGCGACTATTTCCCCGGAAAGCGACATGCATCCTGTTTAACAGCGCAGTTCATGAATTACATTGTTTACTGTATGCTGACTTCGATATTTGCATCTATTCTGTTGTATATTGAAGGTTCCCATGACAGGGCTGTGCTGCTGTATGAATATGTGGGGAAGAAGACGGTGGATCTGCAGCATACCGAGGTTCCTGAAGCTTACCGAGGACGAGAGATCGCCAAACACCTGGCCAAGGTTGTAGAAGATCACTCAAGATCAATGTGAATGGGTTTATACAAATGGTATTACCTTGTTCACCGGCATTAAAATTTGTGATTGTTTTTGCCAGGCTGCAATGGACTTCGTGGTAGAGGAGGACCTGAAAGCCCATTTAACCTGCTGGTACATCCAGAAGTACGTCAAAGAAAACCCTCACCCCCATTACTTGGAGCGCATCCTCCATTGAGAGCATTGAGGATCTCTTGATTCTAATAGGATGATTTGGGATTGGGTGGGATGGGTATCTGTTGGGCGTCCCTAATCTGTCTGACTGGTCTTGAAACTCCACAAAAGAAAGATTTATTTTTATGTTTGCGAGCGAGCGAGAGTGAATGCGATCAAAGGAGGGGAGAGATCTGAAACTACGAAGCCATTTAAACGTTTTCTTTGGAAAGATAAGAGTGTGGATAAGAGTGTGTAACTCAAGCAGACTTTCAAGCCAATCTAGAGAAGTGAGAGGATTATGACACCCGTTATGAACTCAAAATATCAACTGTTTGATATGATCATAAGAGCGACGTCAGACTCCATATGCCTCTCTGGCCTTACGCCTTCAGATTTAGTGGTGCTCACGAGAGAGATACACGCGCACTTGTGTTCCCACATGCACAGGACGTGCACAGGAGTTTTAGGGACATCCCAATGTAACTGTCCTGTCAGAAACAGCTATTTTCTTCTGTGCATGTTCTAGGCTGGTTTTGTGCTTTTGCATGTGTGTATCGGTGTATACTATGGCCAGTGAAGAGCTCAGACTCTGGAGACAATCGCCTGCCCATATATCCGCAGGGCTGAACCTCTCAGGATGCACACTTTATAAACACAATAAAGCACCTCTGCGTAGAGGATTCTGTTACAAGTGGTTGGATGTGTGTGTATGAATAACAGTATGAGCGTATGAATCAGTGTATGTTAATTACTCCCATATATCCCAGGGGTCTTATTAAAAGTCAGTTGATGAACTGCCTTGAGCAAGACCGGTTGTTTGCATGGTGTATTCTGTGCCGACACGAACATCCGTGACACCATTAACGACAGTGATATTCCTGGCGATGATAATGATGGCCATCTTTTTCACGTAAAACTGGGCTCTGTTACGTCGGTTTATGATGTAATACAGACTAAAGATGCCTGACACCCATCTGTTTTTACACACTTATGTACTCTTAATATTACTATTCATGGTTTTGAATAAAACATTTTAGATAAAACTTGGTTTATGAGTGTTTGTGTTCATAAGTATGATGTGTTTTAATTGTGTGTACTTTCGAATAAAGTTTTTTTTATTATTGAAATATTTTGCATTCATTAATCATTAATTCATTGTTATTTGTGCCACTTCTATACTCATTTCTGACCAGGTTACACTGCTACCTATTAGTTGTGGTGAACACTACTAAATTAATCATGTCTAAAAATGTTGGATCTTTTCTTGCTACAGTGAGGAAAATAAGTATTTGAACACCCTGCTATTTTGCAAGTTCTCCCACTTGGAAATCATGGAGGGGTCTGAAATTGTCATCGTAGGTGCATGTCCACTGTGAGAGACATAATCTAAAAAAAAAATCCAGAAATCACAATGTATGATTTTTTAACTATTTATTTGTATGATACAGCTGCAAATAAGTATTTGAACACCTGTCTATCAGCTAGAATTCTGACCCTCAAAGACCTGTTAGTCTGCCTTTAAAATGTCCACCTCCACTCCATTTATTATCCTAAATTAGATGCACCTGTTTGAGGTCGTTAGCTACATAAAGACACCTGTCCACCCCATACAATCAGTAAGAATCCAACTACTAACATGGCCAAGACCAAAGAGCTGTCCAAAGACACTAGAGACAAAATTGTACACCTCCACAAGGCTGGAAAGGGCTACGGGGAAATTGCCAAGCAGCTTGGTGAAAAAAGGTCCACTGTTGGAGCAATCATTAGAAAATGGAAGAAGCTAAACATGACTGTCAATCTCCCTCGGACTGGGGCTCCATGCAAGATCTCACCTCGTGGGGTCTCAGTGATCCTAAGAAAGGTGAGAAATCAGCCCAGAACTACACGGGAGGAGCTGGTCAATGACCTGAAAAGAGCTGGGACCACCGTTTCCAAGGTTACTGTTGGTAATACACTAAGACGTCATGGTTTGAAATCATGCATGGCACGGAAGATTCCCCTGCTTAAACCAGCACATGTCAAGGCCCGTCTTAAGTTTGCCAATGACCATTTGGATGATCCAGAGGAGTCATGGGAGAAAGTCATGTGGTCAGATTAGACCAAAATAGAACTTTTTGGTCATAATTCCACTAAACGTGTTTGGAGGAAGAAGAATGATGAGTACCATCCCAAGAACACCATCCCTACTGTGAAGCATGGGGGTGGTAGCATCATGCTTTGGGGGTGTTTTTCTGCACATGGGACAAGGCGACTGCACTGTATTAAGGAGAGGATGACCGGGGCCATGTATTGCGAGATTTTGGGGAACAACCTCCTTCCCTCAGTTAGAGCATTGAAGATGGGTCGAGGCTGGGTCTTCCAACATGACAATGAACCGAAGCACACAGCCAGGATAACCAAGGAGTGGCTCTGTAAGAAGCATATCAAGGTTCTGGCGTGGCCTAGCCAGTCTCCAGACCTAAACCCAATAGAGAATCTTTGGAGGGAGCTCAAACTCCGAGTTTCTCAGCGACAGCCCAGAAACCTGACTGATCTAGAGAAGATCTGTGTGGAGGAGTGGGCCAAAATCCCTCCTGCAGTGTGTGCAAACCTGGTGAAAAACTACAGGAAACGTTTGACCTCTGTAATTGCAAACAAAGGCTACTGTACCAAATATTAACATTGATTTTCTCAGGTGTTCAAATACTTATTTGCAGCTGTATCATACAAATAAATTGTTAAAAAATCATACATTGTGATTTCTGGATTTTTTTTTTTTTTTAGATTATGTCTCTCACAGTGGACATGCACCTACGATGACAATTTCAGACCCCTCCATGATTTCTAAGTGGAAGAACTTGCAAAATAGCAGGGTGTTCAAATACTTATTTTCCTCACTGTATATAGCAAGAAGTAGGGAAGGGCGATTTGACAAAAAATCTCATCACAATAACAATTTGTATCATTATATAGTCTTTTTTTCTGAAAATAAGGTTATTACAATACCAACATTTTAGATACGAGTGAAATTTCACTCTTCTCAATACCACAGCAAAAACTTATACTAGGCAAACTAATGTACGTAAAAAGTTCTCAAGCAATTATTGAAGACAAAGTAATAAATTAAGAACAAAGAAATGACAAGCAGTAGGAAAAATACAATAGAACAAAGATACAAATTAAATAAAGAGTGCTATTTCTTTCAGGTAGGTCTACCTAACAGAAGTAAGAAATAATACAGAAACTGAATAAAGTAATGAAATGCAAAATAAAGCTGCATAATCCTCACTGTATAAATTAAATACACACTGATATTTATTAAAGCTACAAAAGTTATTCAGTCAAGAGCAGTGAGTGATTATCTCTTTTATTATATATTATTTATTATATCTTTTGTTGTTTGATTAACATTAATGACACAGACAGCAGCAGTATTTTAGGTTGCTGTCACTTTAAGAGCTGATGCATGGACCCAATATATTGATACACATCTGATTCTCCCGACTGTTTACCTTCACTCAAGACATAAAATACTTAGATTTCAACATATTTTTATGTGTATTTTACCGTTTAGCCGTGCACAGAAAACTACCTGTCTCTTTCGCGGCAAATTGCGTTTTTAATAACTCTTTTTAACATCAAACATGTCCCGCTCTTTATTACTCATTCACCCATGTTTCTTTATCATTTTAAAGTGTCAATAACTCCTATGTGCATGGATATATTTGCATACAGTCAGCGATATAAAAACAATATAGAAAAAGTTAAATAAATTCAAACTTTATATCATTGCCATGATATAAATCATCATCACCCAGTCCTAGCAATCAATAGGAATGCTTAAATACATTTGACTAGTTGATAAAACCAACAATCAATTGACTATCAAGCTATTTTTTCCCCCGCTAATGCTATTTTTACCCCTTGCTAGTGCTGTTTTATTCCTTCATCATGTAATGAAGGCAAATTGGAATGATGTTCCGTTTTAACCTTAATCAACAAGTATAATCAACTATGACATCCGCGCCATATCTTATTCCTTATTAATGCAGAACATTTGCTCACCCAATGCCACATGGAGTTGTACAGCTGCAGCTCATGTGCATGAAAGTTGATGTTTGGGGGACTGAACTAAGTTGATACAGGAAATCAGCAGCCTAATAAAGAAGTTGGCTGGATTTGATGTATTTTGAACATACAAAAATACTCAAATTAAATGTATTTAAATACAAATTACATTAGGTTTTTTTTTCCAAATAGTATTTTGTATTTCAAATACGTATTTTAAATACATGTATCTGAAATACTAACCATCCCTTTCCAAAATGTTGGATTTTTTTCCCCTGTGGAGCACAAATGAAGATATTTCGAAGAATGTTGGAGTCCATAAAAAAAAAAAAAAAATCCATTATCCCCAAAAATATCAGCATGTTGTATTTTTTTCCCACAAAATTCATACAGGTCTGAACGACATGAGGGTGAGTAAATTATGATAACTGAAATGCATTTGGGTTTTACTAGTAGCCTACAGTTACAGTGACTCGTTAAATGCTTTTTAGAAAAAAGAGTTTTTCTGTAAAAATCTTTTATTTTATTTTATTTAAAGCACTGTTGCCACTAGCACAGTGCCTAAAACTATTGCTTTGAATTTAGTTCCCTTTCTTAAAAATATTTTAATGCATTTTTTTCTCAATTTAATTAATGCACATCAAATGAACGGCATTAATGCTTTTATGTTATGCAATCCATCACTACTGGGGGAGACAGAGAGCGCAAACCCTGCACGTGTTACCGAGCACAGTGTGGTTGTTATAACACAACACGGTTCCCCCCTCTCCTCCAATGCACCAGAGCCGTACGAGGACGGGACTCACTACATAAACGAGAACCGACCACATTATGGGTGAGTGCCTTCTCTGCAATACCCTCGCATCCACGTGCATTACATGACCGAAAGTTTTGGACACAGTACAAAACAGTTAAATCATTTAGTCAGACCACGTTCTTTATGCAACGAATATACGCTGTGGGAATGGTTTGTCCTACTGAAAGCCCCATAGTGATGTCCTTGCTTTCGATTGGTCACCTCCGCTATTCAAAAACATAAATAATATAGCCTCGCGGAACAAACCATGATCAAAACCAGTTACTTGTTTGTTGTACGAAAGAATGTGTTCCATACATTACAATCAACTGTCTTTAACTAAATAAAGCACATTTTAATATCGTTACAGATTCTGTTCAGGTGGTAGGGTCCTCAGCTAAATTCATATTCACGGGATTTGTAGTCTCTTTCATGTGCTCGAAAGCTTTAAAGATTATTATTAGAGCTGAAGCCGCGAACTACATTACCTAAAGTGCACCGCGACAAGTTTTGCGTCAAGTCTAGTCCGTTGCTTTTTCAAGATGGCGTCGCTGGGAAGGAGGCGCGGTGTCCCAGTCAACAGGGAGAGGTCAGTTAGACTAAAACCTGTCATTATTTCATAATACTTGACGTGAAATGTTTAGGCTTTATGCACATTTTAAGTTTGTTTCCTGTCTTTAAAACACCAGGTCTTTTGACGTTTTGTGAAGCCACAAATACTAAAGAAACATAGTCTGAATGGAGCTCATGTGTTGTTTTGATTAGCTTACTGACTCTGGGGTCCCTCAACTGATTAGCACTTCAGAGAGCACCAGAAATGTAATTATATGGCAGTTACATCTGAAATCTTCATATTGATCCCTTTTGCAGTATGTGTTACCCATTTTGACAAGAGAGGGACAAGTTAAAATAGCGCTTCACACCTATGACAGCATGTTTTAAGGAGATATGTACAGCTAGCAAGCATTTATAGTTGTTGTACTAAGTTTCGTGTAAATGTCTTGAAAACCAAAAGAAATTGTATGTTTGCTCCAAAAACTATGGCCGTTTAATGCACAGCCTGTTAAACTGACAGTATGCGTTAAATTTAAGGCGGACCGCTCTCGCCTGATTTTATCAAGTTAGTTATCAGTCCGTATTTTCTAATATAATAACTAGTTTGAAATAACAAGATGTTATCAATATAAGTTACCTGATCAAAGTGTCTTTCATTGTACATTTGAAAATTTACCGTCAGCTTTTCGGCTTATTAAAACATCGCGAAGAAGTTTCTTGTTTCACACTCTGTGAACCCAGGCCGCAGATCCTCTGGCTGATGTAGACAACGCGAGACAGGTCGTGTCGAAGCAAGACCACAATATAGTCAATTTTAGCTTTTGCTTTACCATTTTTAAAACAATTTAGGAAAATGTTGCACAAAAAAAAATCATCACAGGAAATGCCGTCCCATCTGAAGCAATGTTGACTGGTCTTAAAGTATCTGTCTTGTCAAATCAGTTTTACTTTTTGCCTCATACACAGTAAATATCAGTAGTTGCATTCACATGCAACCAAATAATCAGATCAGAATGATGGCTCAATCGGGCTAAAAAGCCTTAAACACCTCATTTGATCTGAAATTTCGATTGTATTTGGAAGGGGTGGTGTAGACCTGAAATAATCAGATCAATAGGAAAAAGTTAAGCATTTAAACGCTTAAATCCAACTTTTTTCCTCAATCAGAATTTAAATAATGTCTTGCGCACATGAACAGTGGTGTGCGTTTATTTATGTCTTACAAGCTGATCAGTGGAGGAGATTAAATATTTGCTAACAAAGCTCTTCTGACATGTCTGATATGTCAAAACAAAAATGGCAATTATGTTTCTGCAGAGGCATTATTGTACTGTTTTGAATTGCATCGCTAAGTTTAGGGTTTTTATATAAACAGAAATTTCAGAATTTTAAATCTGAATAAATTAATTTGGGCCTGGTTTGACAGACATGGCTTAGATTAAGCCAGTATAAGGCCTTAGTTCATTTAGGACATTTAAGTAGCTTTTATAAACGTCCCTTAGAAAAATAAAAACATTACTGGTGTGCATCTTGAGACTAAACAATGGCACTGACATATTTTAAGATCTGTCAGTGTAAGTTGCAAAACAACTCAAACATGCATTTTAGTCTGCTTAAGCCTTGTCTGTGTAACCGGGGGTTGAATTGGGGAACTCACTTTTTCCTCTTCCTCTTTTCTCTCTCTCAAGGGGAGTGATGGCGGCGACGGAGTGTTACATCGTCCACGAGATCTACAACGGCGAGAATGCACAGGAGCAGTTTGAATACGAGCTGGAACAGGCTCTGGAGGCGCAGTACCGGTACATCGTGATCGAACCCACGCGCATCGGGGACGAGACAGCCCGCTGGGTGGCCGTGGGAAACTGCCTGCACAAATCCGCCGTCCTGGCCGGGGCAGCATGCCTCCTGACGCCGCTCGCCCTTCCCGCCGACTACTCCCGTTACGTGGCGCTGCCGGCTGGCGCTCTGAGCCTGGCCTGTGCCGCACTCTACGGCATCTCTTGGCAGTTCGACCCCTGCTGCAAGTACCAGGTAGAGTACGACAGTCAGAAGCTCTCGCGGCTGCCCCTGCACACGCTCACCTCCTCTACGCCAGTGGTTCTGGTTCGACGGGACGACGTGCACAGAAAGAGACTGCACAACACGATAGCGTTGGCGGCCCTGGCGTACTGTGCCAAGAGGATCTATGAACTGTACGCTGTATGAGCGCTATGCCACATCCGCACACACGCATACAGATACTGACATGCGCATACACACACAAACACGCGGCAAGGAGGTGAGAAGCACTACTAAACACCCGACACTGGCAGATACACACGTACACACCAAACAATAACATACGGACGGACCGACAGTGAGAGTGATCGAAAACAAAAGAATACGCGGCGCTTTCTCTGTCACAATTTTTCATCGTTTTGATTTCAACTGGTCAAGGATTGGACAGATTGATGGATGGATGTATGAGAGGAGCGGTTGGTTGGGGGGGGGGGAGCTTATAGTTCTGAATGAATCTTCCTTTTTTCTCTGTACTTTAAAAGTGATATCACCAGTGCACTTGAGCCCCCTTTCCCACTTCTTCCCTGCACCTGTCCAGCCCCTGCCTCGTTCCGCGGCCCTCTCCCAACGGTCACCTGCCACCCACACGGAGCTTCCGCACCCGGGCAGCGACCTGTCGGACTGAACGTGTGGTGGACAGACAGACGTGTTTTAAGAATGACCTTTGAATCCTCTCTTTTCTCCCTCTGTGTAGTTTTACTGTACCCTGCCTTTGGTGCGTCACCTTTTCATTAAACAGTAGGAGATTTAACCTCACTGGTATCTCTGACGACCTTTATTTTGACCCTCAAGGGCTTGGATTCTTTCTTATTGCACATCTGAGTTGTAGCCTTCATGCAGATCTCACAGTCAGATTTATTTTACAAGCCACGGTTTGTAATGGATCAGTATAAATCCGGATCTTCTGATGAAGTTATGAAAAATAAATATAAAAGAAAAGTAAATGTTAACTCCTCTGAAAGAGAGAGTTCACCCCAAAATTGAAGTTTTGTCATTTACTCATGTTGTTTTAGATCTATATGCTGTTACTTAATTTTTTGGTTTTTGGTTATAACTATTCCTTGAAGCTGCAGGCAAACCAGTGCAATTGAATGAAATTTACTTCAATGTAACAAGCAGTTATTCACAGCCTATATGCAGAGAAATTGTGAGAAATATAGTTTTCAAATGATATTTTGTATTAATGGCACCGTGTTAAATTGTTTATGCTGTTTTTACAAATGCATCTGGCCTGTGGAGCTTAAATGAGTCATCTGATGTTTTATTTTCATATTGTAGTGTATAATATCTAAAACAGGAAATTCAAAGAGAAAACGGTAAGGCTTTAATTGGCTCAGTCTTTATTTTATGTGGGTTCAAGTGTCATTTCTGCTCAGTAGAATTTAAAAATGTGGGAAAAAAAAAAAAAAGTTTCCTCCAATAGTTCTCTTGTCTGCAGTTGGTCAACACTTCACCTTTAGGAGTAAGTGCTTATCATTCTCACAGCCACATTAGAAAAGCATAACTCATAGCATCTTGTGCTTTTAACATTTCAGATAGATGTCCAGTGTCTGATTCTTAAATATGGCATTTTTTGGCCTTTTGACACATTGTTCACACAAGATATATACTGGTGAGCCAAAACATGATCAGCCACAGGGGAAGAAAATATATAATATATTGATCATCTCCTAACAAGGCCCCATATTATAGTCTGGGTAGATTAGATTCTAAGCAAACAATCAGTTCTTGTAATCAACGTGTTGGGGGCAGGAAAAAATATCTGAGTGAGTTTGGCAAGGTTACTGGGTCAGAGTTTCTTTGAAACCACAAGGTTTGTGGGTTGCTCCTGGTCAGCTGTGGTGAGAATTTACCAACCATGGTCAGAGGAGGGACAAACCACAAACCGGCGACAGGATGTTGGGCACCCAAGGCTCATCGATGCACACGGGCAATGAAGGCTATCCAGTCTGGTCCGAGCCAACAAAATGTCTACAGTGGCCCAAGTCACAAAATTTTAATGATCACTTTAATGAATCCCATTTTCTTTTACATTACTTGGCTGGCTATGTATGCATACACTGTTTACCAGGGGAAGTGATGGCAGCAGGAAGTAAATTAAAGTAAATGATGACGATAAGACAGTTGAGGGAGTGATTCTCTGAGCAATGTTCTGCTGGGTCCAGCAATTCATGTGGACGTAATTTTGACACATGCCACCTACCTAGGCAGTCGTGGCCTAATGGATAGAGAGTGAGACTGGTAACCCGAAGGTTGCAAGTTTTTATTCTCCATTCTGGCAGGAAATGACTGAGATGCCTTGAGCAAGGCTCCTGACCCCCAATCACTCCTGGGCAAAAATGACTGCCCACTGATCCGGGTGGGACGTGCTGAACCAACAAGTTCAATCCATGGCAGCTTCACCTTGTAGCCTACAGGACTTGAAGGATCTCCAGATAGTCCTTAATGGGTTACTAGGTTTCAAAGGAAACTAGGTCTGAAACTGAGAATGCTTAACTCATCTTAAGGCATCTGAAAGGTAAACGTGTGGAAAAAGAATTTGATAAAATACCATTATATTTCATGCACGTGGACATCTTTTTAAATCGCCGAGAATGAATATGGCAGTAAATTTTCTTCTGTTTAGACTGACCGTTTGAACACCGTTTAAATAGCGTTGCCTTGACAGAACTGTCTGGCGAGTTTCCTCCCTCCATCAACCATATTTGGAGACAAAAATAAGCTGGGCTGGCACTGCAAACTCCATATTTTTTTAATGTTCAACAGTAAAGCATAGCAAGGTTCAAATATAGAGTTTTAATTTGGACCAACATCATGGTCTCTTGAGGGAAAAAAAATCCCTTTATATGTCAATTAATGCACAATTTGGAATTAGTTTTTCCTCCAAAGCACAACTGCTTGATCATGCACATCCACCTCCCAGGATCTTATTGAGAGCGGTGCATCACTATAAAATGAAAATGAGTCTTTAGCATCTGTCATAACCAGATTCTCATGATGCCGTCCTTGCAAACTAGTGACGCTCCAAATCCATTTCTATTGTTTTTTTTGTTGTTGTTGCTACAACAAAAACACAACAGCCAGACCTATTAGAGACCTATTTAAAACCCAACAGCCAGCAAAATAGAGACCTATTTGGGACAAGAGACAGTTGAAAACTTCATCAAAACAAAAATCATGTTCAGATTTCAACTTCATGTTAACAAAAGGGGCACCAGAACATTATGATGATAATTAATTTAATATTATGATTTATAACTGTAGGCAATTAAAGGTGACCTGCAACATGGAGTGGAAAATTGAGTTAATAAATGGTCAATATATTAGCAAACCATTAAATCCAGGACAATATAAATAGAATACATCTTAGAATAGAAAATAATTAGTTCTTGTATGATAAATGTTTGCTCTGCTTATCTAAAGAC
Source organism: Squalius cephalus (assembly GCF_949319135.1). NCBI lineage: Eukaryota > Metazoa > Chordata > Actinopteri > Cypriniformes > Leuciscidae > Squalius > Squalius cephalus. The sequence continues at coordinate 43,820,279 of NC_137122.1, read as the reverse complement.
TGGTCATCTGGCTGTTGTATTTTCTCAGATCAGGGATGATTCAATTCATTTTTAAATATTTATTAAAAACATTCCATGAGTATTCACCTTTAGACATACAAATTAAAGTTTTTGGCGATGAAATCTTCTGAGGAAAGATGCAAAGATTTTTTCTAATACTGTTTTGTCTTATTCTTCTTTCACTCTCTGTTCTTTTAAGGCCCGTGAAGCCATCAGTCTGAAGTAGAGAGCAGGCCAGAGTGTGCGCAGATAGACGGCTGCAGTCGGCAGCGGCCCGGCCAACACCACGTCTTTCTGTTTGTGACAGACAGCCTTCAGGACGGCACGTGCCACGTCCACTGGATCCCACCCCTTAGCTGTGGTTTTGTCCATTACTTCAGACCCAAAAGAACGAAACAAAAAGAAACGCTTCTTAATAGAGTGAGAATAAGAGTTTGGTTGACAAGAACAGCATTATCTCACCTCCATATTGAGAGCCGTCCCCCGTGACTGCATTGATGGACAGGTTTGTTCTGATGTAACCCGGGCTGATGACAGACACCTGCAGGCCGAACCTGTCGACCTCTGCCCTCAAACAGTCAAAGTAGGCTTGCGTCGCATGCTTAGATGCAGCATCTGATTAAAAGCATTACAGAGATGCAACCTGATCACTTGTAATACTCAGGGTTAAAGACCTTTTTAAGACCAAGTTCAGAAAATGTAAGGAATAAACTGAAGGGGTAAAGAATACGTCAATATGTTTCTAAATTTAAATGTCTAGGGAGAAACACAATGAGTAGTATTAACAACACTTCAAAGTTTGAAATAAAAAAGCGATGTTTTCTCTGTTTTCCAGTGCAAATGTCTAAAGATTCTTAAATCAAGATGCATTTACTGGAGATAAAAAATGACATATAATATGAAGTCTTGTTTTCTGTGAAATTGGTTAAAATGAAGTACGTTTATTATTAAAACAAGGGCACGAACATCTGCCAATGGGCTCAGATTGTGATAACTCATTGACAGATATTTATTCTTCTTTTAACCCCTTAACCACAATATGACATACCCAAAATGAAATGGCTGCAGCTTTTGAACCCTTGGTTCTACAGGCCTAATATCCTGGTCTTGTTTGAAACCAGACAATTGACAGTTTCTTGTCTCATAATAGTACAGGAACAGTTTTTTTTTACCATTTTTTTTATGATATACTATCAAGAAAAAAATATTAAAACTAGGATTTGAAAGGCTTGGAACATTTGAAATAAAGATAAATGTTTTACCAGGTTCTGGTTTAATTTAGAGGATGTTACTGACAAAAGGTACATTTTCTTTTTTAAGGTAAATTTAAGTCTTTCCAAAAGGGACACATGGAGACTCCAAAAGGACACCTGAAATTCAAATGATATAAGGAGACCATTTAATTCAAAACTACTGTGCAAACCAAAGCGCACATGGAAAACATTCAAGAACATTAAAAAATACTTTTTCATTTTCATAATTCATATGTATGCAGTGCAACAGCAAAAATTGAGGAAAACAAATTTGTTTTTTTTTACAGCAAACAGGACTTTGACCATTATATGACTATATTTGACTATTGAAATGCTCGTGCAAATACAATGTTAGCGATCAGTGCGCCGAGAGCGCACATACACGGTTTGTTTGCGCATCAATAATAACGAACATGTGCCTTATTTACGACTCCTGTATGTCACTGCAATCGTCTTTACCTTGATTACAAAAGTCATCCATCAAAACTTTACTAGCGAGACGGTGGTTTGCTTTATCCAACCCAGATGCAGTTTGCTATCATAATGCTCATGTTTTGAACTGCCACTCAGTCTGTATTTAATGCAACACTGGCATGGCTCAGAAACCTCTGAATATGAGAGAGGTTGCTTTTGAAGTGAATAGTTTTTGAAAACTGGATGTGGGTCTCTCCGCCATCTCAGGTGTAATCGGCCGGGTTTTCTCTGCATTAGTGCTGTTCAGGACTGACTGCTTGAATGTATTCGCTTACTGGATCCTTCTCTCCACAGAAAACTTTCTCTGAGTTTAGCGGTTTTAAATAGTTTAGCGTTAGATGCTAAAAAACAACCATGTCTCTTGTCAAAAAAACTGCTTCTTTTCGCCTTTTAAACTATTATTTCCGCTATAAGCCTGTGTATTGATTGAATAACCGACTTCAAAGGTCGAATCTTAAAGTTTTTAGCTTTTAAATGTAAGCTATATAGTTTATGAAGATTAAAGGGCTACGCATAAACTCACTTAATTTTGTTACATTTTTCAAGACTTGATGAATGCATCTTGATTTAAAGATGTTTAGATATTTGTATTGCAATACAGAGCAAAAATACTGAGGACGATATTTTTTTTATTTTTTTTTTGCAACACATGCAACATTTAATGCCATGACTTTATGAATTTAAGACTTTCTATACTGTTTTAACACCTTTTTCAAGGCCTTAATTTGTGTAAGGGCAAATTAAGACTTTTAAAGACTTTTTAAGACACGCAGAAACCCATTCATGAAGAAAAATATTTGAATCCCCTCATCAATGAAGAAGTTTCATTGCAGTGTATCAGTGAAGCACCTTGGTTGACTCCGAATGAACCCCGAGCATCCTTATCTCAGTCCTTTTATCCCGTGACAGTTTACCAATACCAGCCCTAATGAAAATGAAGTTGCTCCTGTTGTAACAGCTGTGGTCTGTATGCTAATGAAGTTGAGATTGTTCTGAGGGTCCCTCACCTGATCCCATTTTACAATCGATGACTATTTGCTCACTATGTGTAATCAGAAACAATGAAACAGTTGACTTTGTTCAACTCTATGATAATTAAACCATTTTGGGGAAAGAGCTTGTTCTAACACCTATCTTGGAGTGGAATCTGCGTCGAGGCAGACATTGTCATTTCTTATATCTGAATACCAGTTTTTTTGTGTATGTATACTCACATGCAGATCTGTACGGTATTGAAATCTTTCCCTGCACACTGCTGATGACAACAATATGTCCACTGCGTCTATCCACCATTGAAGGCAGAATGGCTGGACAGGACAAAAAAAAAAAAAACATGATATTTATATTATATATAATTTAATTTAATTTTTGATAATAATGTGATATTAGGATATAATGTGATATATACTGAATTATATATAATTCATCTTCATGTATAGTATATAATATAATAATATTTATAATATATTTCACATTTATATATATATATATATATATATATATATATATATATACAAACACACTACCTTTCAAAAGTAGTGGTCAGTAATTTTTTTTTTTATGAAACGTGACCGTAAAGACGTTTATTTTATAATGTTACGGAAGATTTCTATTTAAAATAAATGCTGTTCTTTTGGACTTTCAATTCATCGAATAATCTTGAAAACGTTTTTTATTACAATTTCCACAAAGCATTAAGCAGCACAAGTGTTTTCAACATTGATAATAATAAGACATGTTTCTTGAGAATTAAATCATCATATCAGACTGATTTCTGAAAATACAGCTTTGCAATCACAGGAATAAATTACCTTTTAAGATACATTATTTTTGATCAAATAAATGCAGTCTCGACGAGCATTAAAGACTTCTTTGATTTTTTTTTTCCCCCAACCCCAAACTTTACACTATATAATCATTTCACTGATCTCTTTCTTTGACTCTTATTCACTCACCTTGTGTAAGAGCAACAGGACCGAAGTAGTTGGTCTCCATGACGTCTCGCTGAACTGAGACGTGGGTGTCCAGGATGTTGCCACGGTAACTAATGCCTGCATTGTTGATGAGGACATCAACGTGACCATGGCACTTCAAAATCTCCTTGGCGGCGCTGGAAACCAGGGATGTGCTGGAGAGGTCAAAGGTGACAGTGCAGGGAGTGTAAGTCTGAAAAAGAAAGTAGTAAATAAACATAGTTAAGAGATTGGATATGTTCACACCTACATTTTTGTCTAGTGTAAATAAACAACACCTTATGTCCCCCATGAATTCACTGTATAAGCACAATCACATTTTTAAACAGTCAAAAAGGAGAATAAGAGATTTGCTTAAAGGTTTTCACCTGTATTTTTCCATTATTATTTTTATTTCTCAGCTCCTCAACGACCTCTTGTAGTCTCTTCTGGTCCCGTCCGCAAAGGATCAGTCGGGCCCCCGCCGCGTGGAAGACCCGTGCACACTCTGAGGGTGAAAAGACAGATTAAGATATTTAACAAGCAATGAAGTAATATCCACAGTCAAACGGCATTGATAAGACATTATGATAAGCATTATAGGAGAGTTTATGTTCATGTAACCTTTGCCCAGGCCTGAGCTGGCTCCAGTGATCACCACCACTTTATCCTGTAGATTCTGCTTGTGTCTCAGTCTCTGGATCACTTTCAGCAAAATCAGCAGCCCGACAGTCCCAGCAGCAAGTGGCCCAACACCTAAACCTAACACACGCTCCATGTGTCTGTGTACACATATGCATATATTAATTTACATTTATAAATAACTCAACTCAACCCAGCATCTTTATCTAGAAGGAACATGGAAGCATTTTGTGAGACTGACCTTGGTTTGAGGAAAATCTGGATATATTTTACATGCTATTTACAGAACTGAACCGACAAAACTAAACAATGTATAAAAAAAAAAACATGGAATTATTTTATTGTAAATGTATTTAATAGGCTATTTTATAACTCACATCTTTTGATCTCACATTAAGAGACTACATGGAATAATGCAGACTACATGCAGGACCTTTTAAAATTAACTAGTGAACCCCTCAAAAGATTAAAGTTGGCATGAAACGGAGGTTCCAATACTCTTTTCTTCCATATTGTGTCGTATATCTAAAGTAAAATGGTATCTGGAACGAGAAGAAAATGTAGGGCGGGACTTCATTTCGTCCTCTGGAATGGACAGGATCGTAAAGGAAGTTGGATGCTGCTAACTATATGAACACAGATCTGAATGGCAGTTTGCAGTCAGCAGTTGTGGAGGATATTTAGCCCCACCCGCCGCCGAGACATACGTCTTGAAGAGAACAGATGCAGTTTCGAGGGGGAGGGAAGGTTCATGTTTTTGATTAAAGATTACAAGGGCATATGAATCTTTTAAAAAATAATGCTGTGTTATTATGTTTATTCAGAGCATTTGACTGCATATTGTTTTGTAAACGAGGTACAAGTGTAATGGACTTCCTGAAGGATGAAGCAGCCAACTGTTTCGGATCTCACGGCAGCTACATCACAAACCGTAAGTTAACAATTTCATAATGCTTTGTCTGTAAAGGACGGTTTTAAATGGATATTGTTTTCAAAACACTTACTCACGTGCAATGTGTGCGTTCCTATGCAATGACTTTAGCCAATCATAACAGTGGCCGTTTACTGACACTCCTTAAAGGAGCCGCTGCTTAAAAACGGACCATTTCAGACAAAGTTTTAATCATTCTAAAGGGTTCATGAGATGGATCTTTTATTATTTTAATATGCTTGAGGTTCACGTATAATGTTAAAGTTTTTTTTTTTTCAGAAAAAAAAAATAGTAGGCTAAACCGCGCGCACAATTTACTAATTCGTTCTCTCAATTTATAAATTGTGCACACGGTTTACTAATTCGTTCCTCAATTTGCTAAATCGTGCGCACAATTTACTAATTTGTTCCCTCGATTTGCTAAATCGTTCGTACGATTTATAAATTCGAAGAAACAAATTAGTAAATTGTGCGCTCGGTTTAGCCTACTATTTTTTTCCCCTGCATGTCATGTGCGGGGCTCCGTAGAAAATAATCATTCTTCCACATATGCAAAAAACTTTAACATTATATGTGAACCTCAAGCATATTAAAATAATTAAAGATCCATGTCATGACCCCTTTAGAATGACTAAAACAAAAATAAAGCTAAACTGAGTAACAAAATTACTTAAACTTTAAAATTAAAATAAAAAATAATAGCTATTTCAAAATATTAATAATTACTTTAATAATACTAAAATAACTCTTCTGTCATGGTCATCAGCGTACCAATAAAGTGTTGACTAATTTTAGTGATTGAAAACCCCATAATCTTTTTCGATAATACAGAGCCACGTTTTTAATGATGTGATGTGTAGTAGCAGTACAGTAACTAATCCACAGCAACTATCTAAGTCACGTATAAACGTTTCAGTGCGCTATGCAACCCAATTAATTTTCACAAAACATACCTATTCATTTCTAACGTCTCAGTATCTCATAATAATCATTCTCTCTAAAGGCTGTTGTATCAACATGCAATGTTCAGTAAATATATAAAATAAACCTGCAGGGATAATGACATTACCTACCGAAAGTTGAGACCCTTATGATTGAATGGAGAATCCGGAAGTCAATAACATCACGTGATTTTGGCTGTGCCTGAAAGGGGCGGGGCCATTACGCCCTCTACCGAATCCAGAAGGTACAGACACCGGGGCCGGTTGCATAAACTGCTTAGACTAGTCTTAAAAGTTAGTCATCTAATTTTTTTCTTCAAGACTGGTGCTAACTTTTTAAAGTTAGTTACATAAAAGGGTAGATCGGTATAATTTAAATCAGAAAAGTAAGACTGATTACCTCTTGACTAATTTCTAGTTGGCCAAATTAGTTCTTAAGACACAGGCTTAACATAGTGGCTAAGTTTATGCAACTGGCGCCAGGATTATAGTTTACTTAAAATTGCTTTTATATATATATATATATATATATATATATATATATATATATATATATATATATATTTACATTTCAACAAGTTGCCAAGGCAACATTTCTAATGTTCAACAAAATTACTAAAACTTAAAAAAATAAAATGGAAATTATTAAAAACTATAATAGTATCTTAAATAACACTGACACACATGGGTTTGTTGTAGCTCTATTTATACACATTGGGTTTAAAACCCCATTTTAACAACACAGAACTCTTTAAAACAGAGGAGAGGAGCTCCTAAATGCCCACATGTGGCATGTTAAACAACAACAACAAAAAACACTGTCTCAGTGAGTTATCAATAAATAATCCAAATGACAATAATTTACAATATGTTACAAAAGCAGTAAATACTGGGGTCTGTTATTGTCTATTTACATCTGTGCAAACACTCATATGAACGCACACGCACACAAGCGCACACACACGCGCACACACACACACACACAAGAAAGTCTCACATAAGAAAACTCAGTTTCAGAATCTACCACTTATTGGCTTCATATTCATTCAACAGGAAATATAAATCCTAGTGTTTTGGGGAAAATAGCATAATAAATTGAAGGGAAAATGTTCAATCTCACTTTTGATCTAACTACACTGCATTTGTGTTATCAGTAATTTTGTTTAGTGTGTGTGTTAGATATTCAGTCCTTATAACAATCTCACAAAAAGAAGCCCTTGTCCTTTTTAGTAGTGTGGCATTCACCAACTAAAAACATTCAAACGATGAAAAGAAACCAAAATCTGAGGTCTCGTAGACAGAGGGTGTGTGCAAGATGCACTCCTATGGCTTTAGAGGGTTTTGCACAAATGTGTTGTGTACAATAGAAAGAAACGACAAAAACAAAAACACATACAATCCGCGGCTCCACTTACAGATGCATGCACATGTAAGACATTAGAGACATACAGATATACAGATGAGAAGACTATATTTGTTCAGATATGGCAGGTCTTATTTTCTCTGTACATGAGGTTGCACTGTAAACTGGAGTTTTTTTTAAGTGTCCTGGGTGTGGCTCATGAGACAATAGCCACAGAATAATCAACACGCACACTCGCGAACGCACATTCACTCTCTCTCTCTCTCACACACACACACACACACGCACACACACGAGGCCAAAGGCTGTTGTGGACCCTGCCAGTCTATTGCACTTCCTACAGATGAACCACTCTCTGGTTAACATTCTTCTGTCCAAAATGAAAGGGGCGTGGCAGTGAAAGGCTCCGCCCAGTGCATCAGTCCCCTGGAGGAGGTGGGAGGGTCGGTTCTGTGACAGAGAGCTCCTGCGCGAGGTCATTGAAGCGGGCGATGTAGTCGACGCTGCTCTCGCTCATCATACAGGCTAGCTGGGTATCCACCTGTAGCAAGAAAACAGCCAATCAGCACATGGGGCCACAGCAAGGGCTGCGCAATTAATCAAAATAAAACCGTAATCGAAATATGGCTTAATGTGATTGTGGAACTGCAGAGGCAGCAATTTAATTAATAATTACAGATAACAATGATTATAAAACTCTTTTAAAGATGACTATTTCATTATGGCCGTACGATTAATCGTAATAGATTTTCCATTTTGGCTAACAACGATTATGGAAACAAGATAATCGAGGTAAAATGATTAGTGATTGAAAACCCCATAGCATTTTCGATAATAAAAGTATTTTTCCGCATTCAGTCCTTTCCTTTCCTTCACAGCAGTGCGCATTTCGGACCTCCCTAAAAAAGCCCAAACTTAACATTCAAATCAACCAAATAAGTGTGTTGCAAAATGCAGTCTGCTGTTGCTAAACTGCGGGACGTGTTTGATATTAAACAGTGTTATTGAAAACGCATTAAGCCACAAAAGAGACACTGTTCCCCAGGAGGCTTTCTGTGCGCACGCTCTGAGATGAAGATGAACGCGGATAAGCAAATGGGCTTCGGATACGTGGCTAAATACGTATACACGAAAATGTCAAAATGCCTTTTTGGAGAGTATTCGCATATACACAGTGGATTATGTAAGGGATAATTAACTGTGATGTTAAATTATTAGAAAAATAATGCACACCCGAGGTGGTAATGAGGCCACGACACCAAGTGTTACTTTTCTAATAATTCAACAGCCCAGAGTCAATTATTCTGCTTCTACTACGGTTACCACAACCCAAAACATTGTTCAGATGATGTATTTCAAGATGTTTGTCAGGTTTTTGTCTTTGAAACGCTCTTGTGTGTAGGACTAATTTCTTAAGCATCTCATCACAAGCCTAGTAACGGAGACTTGAGCCACTGATAGCAGACTAATGCAGTTATTAATGCCGTTTAGAGAGAGAGAGAGAGAGAGAGAGAGAGAGAGAGAGAGAGAGAGAGAGAGAGAGAGAGAGAGAGAGAGAGAGAGAGAGAGAGAGAGAGAGAGAGAGAGAGAGAGAGAGAGAGAGAGAGAGAGAGAGAGAGAGAGAGAGAGAGAGAGAGAGAGAGAGAGAGAGAGAGAGAGAGAGAGAGAGAATTACCTCAGTCTGTGGATCTCTCAACAGTGTTCGGCACCAGCATCTACTAATAGCAAAACTAAGTTTATCTGCACCTCGCTAGTGAGATACGTCATGTAGCTTTTTAAGTTGCTAAACTATTTACTGATAAAACTGTCAGAGCAGCGCTGACAACACGTTTCTGTGTGAGTGTGTGTCCGTACTGTATGTGTGCGTTTGAGTGGGAGAGAGAGTGCGAGAAAGAGATGTGTGATTTTCCATAACAACTAATAAATGCATAATAAATGTAATTTTGTGGCTAAAATTTTTCATTTTTATCCTTTTGTTTACTATATTTATTTGCTTGGTCAGTGTCGTTGTGGGTTTTGGTTCTTTTGTTCTTTTTGTTCTGTTGTAGGCTGTTTGAAATAACCTTAATAAGACCTTTGAAATAACTGAACTCATTTGGCAAAGTGACATGGAACTGTAATGCGGTCAAGACCTGCCTGGAATTACTTTAGCTGTGCGTTTCCCTGAAAATAATCGCACACCTTAGAATGTTCGTCAACCAATCAGAATTAAGCATTCAACAGCCCTGTAGTATAAGTCAAGTAAACGTACACAGTTCAGAAAGAAAACACGCGTTTAACAGTATATTGGATACGTGCATTAGCTCTTAAAGTGACAGCAGCCTTATAAACCTGCTGCAGTCCGTCATTCATGATAATCAAACAACAAATGACAAAGGAAAATCACTTCCTGATCTTGACTGAATAACTTAAGTAGCTTTAATAAGGAATAATCTATTTTTAATGTGTACAGTAAGATTATGCAGTGTTATTTTACATTTGATAATTCAGTTTTTTGTTGTAGGCTATTACTTTTAAATACCACTGTTAGTACATCTTAAAAAAATAACACTTTTTTCATTTGTATTTTCATTCTGTTGTATTTATTGCTCTGTTTGTTTGTAATTAGATTCTTTGTTCTAATTGTATTGCTGACTGTACTTGTCTTATGACATTTTTTTGAGGACCTTTTTCTTACATTAGTTACCTAATTATTTACCTAGCCCAACCTAGTATGTTTTTGCTGAAGAAATTTCACTGATATATAATTACTCATATTGTGAAATAAGACTTTGATCATATCGCCCACCAATAATCGTGATTTCAATATTGACCAAAAATAAACGTGATTATGATTATTGCTATAATCGAGCAGTCCTATTGGCATACAAACTAATTTCAAACCCCCTCAATTGTTTATCTCCAATTTAAGCCAGAATGCTAAAAAAAATGAATAGGAACACTTGGCGATAATGTGCCATATCAAATAACATGAATCTACCAGACAGCAGTTGGGGACTTTTTGTGTTTCCTCTCACCTCGGCTGCATCCGGCAGGCCACGGGACTGAAAACAATCGTGGGAGTTGCTGTCCAGTAAACTGGGTCCAAGTAAGGCTGTGCTACTCGAAGGGGGCAGGGCTGTCCTTCTTGTCTTATCAGGAGATGCCAGACTTGCTGCAAATCAGGAAAACAAGGATGCGCTTGTCAATATTGCTGAGACTGATGAAGGTTTGCTGTAAGAACACCGATAGGTGACTTTGAACATTTTGGCTGCAGTCTGATACCAGCCTCTGGTAATCTCAGCATCAATACTAAATAGATAACTTAAGCAACATATAAAATTAAATCAAACTAGGGTTGCCACATATTAATTCAATGTCAATAATAAATGATTAATACAGATTTATAATCAGTTCTTGACACTGGACAGCAAAAGATAACAGTACTCATTCATATTTTTCAAGTGGCATCAAATATTGAGCTCATATTATATGTTAAGGTTTGGTAAAATTTTTGAGAGTCTCGTATGTCACCAAGGCTGCATTTATTTGATCAAAAATACAGCAAAAACATTAATATTGTCAAATATTATTACAATTTAAAATAACAGTTTTTCTATTTTAAACACGACCCTTCTGAAATCATTCTAATATGCTGATTTGCTGCTCAAGAAACATTTCTTATTATTATCATCAATGTTGAAAACAGTTACTGCTACTCAGAGGTGGACAGTAACAAAGTACATTTACTTCAGTACTGTACTTAAGTACACTTTTTGAGTATCTGTACTTTACTTGAGTATTATTTTTTCTGGAAACTTTTTACTTTAACTTCACTACATTTGAAAGACAAATATCGTACTTTTTACTCCACTACAATTCTGTCAAGGTCCTCGAGTAGAAAGTAATAATGTCAGTCAGGGGATGATTTTGGTTGGAAATGAAAGTCGGACTGACGTCAGAAACCGACTGATGTTGGTTTCTGACGTCAACCCGATTTTCGTTTTCAACCACAATACAACGTCTGTCCAACGTCTGATTCTGACATCAACCTGATTTTCATTTTCAACGTTGGGTTTGGTCTTCTAAATGTAAATTTTGTCATTGTTTTGGAGCACACTAGCTTATAGATAACAGTAAGGTTAACATATTCATACTAAAAGCCAAAAAACTTTAAATAGGGCACTATTTGAGGGAACATATGATATGAGGGTAGGCAGGCATAGATTCAGAGGCATAAGGTACTGTAAGTATTACACACAACAATGCAACAATAATAAAACAATGCATTGACATTTACTTTTGATACTCAAGTACTTTTAAAAACAAGTACTTCTGTGCTTTTACTTAAGTAAAAATTGGTCTTTACAACTTTTACTTGTAACAGAGTAATATTTGACCAGTAGTATCTGTACTTTCACTCAAGTAAGGATGTTATGTACTTTGTCCACCTCTGCTGCTACTGATCAATTTGTGTCAGTGCTGAATAAAAGTATGTTTTTTTTTTAAAGAATTGAATACTGAGAACAAACTTTTAAACTGTAGTGTCTATACACGATAATGTGTATGTGTACATTATAATTTCGTTAAATAACGTCTAAAATAAACAGCCATTGATAACAGGGAATTGAGACGAAACGTGTTTGATACTTACAGAGCAGGCAGCCGAGACTTGAATCAGTAGAGTCATTGGGGTACCACTGAGGGTCGTGTGTGGGGGACGGCATCCAGCTGTCACATGAAGAGGGAAGGAGCTTAGATCTATCACTCCCATTCAGTTTAGGAGGTGAGAGCAATGATCCATCACCTTGGAAAGAGACAGAGAGACCAGAAGTGAGTGAGTACCAACTGAGATAGACATTCCTCTAATATCCACGTTTAATCCCACAGGTCGTACCATAGTGCGAGTTGATGGCGAGCTCAATAATAGAGTCGCTGATTTGAGTTTGCGGCTCTCCAGATGGAAGAGACTCCTCTGGGGGGCCCGGTAGAGAGATATCCAATAAGGAAGCAACACTGGGAGGGGCCAAGAGGGAGTCCCCACCCCCTGGAGAAGGTGGAGAGACACCATTCTGCAGGGACTCCTGCAGACAAAGAGAACAAACAGATCAAGATATGATCAACTGTGCATCCAAAAGTGAAAGAGGATCTAGGGAGAGGATTATTTATTACCTCAGAAGGATCCTGATCAAGTAGATCAGGCTCTAGCTCAGGTGCAGCAGGTGCCGAGTCCATGGCCTCCTCAGACTCCACAATGGCCTTTTCTATACTAGGGGCCTCCACTTCCCGACAGGGACTGCCAGGGATAATGCCAGCAGATTTTGCAGCCAGGTCAATTGCACCTGAAACAAATTCAAGAGAAATTCAAGAGTGTGTAGTTGTGGGATTCAAATGTTCAGTGCACGAATGCATCTTTTATCATTTAGTTTCTAATTTGATTCTTACTAGATAGCTGACTAGCGGGCACAGGACTAGCTGTAGTGGACAAAGCTTTTGAGGAAAGTTGACGGTTGGATGGGGCGAGACGAGTTTGTATTGGACGAAAAGAACCAGTGCCTGACAAAAAGACAAAATGTCGGAATTAAGATCAGACAGACAGATACAGTTATCCTGAACGTATTTGGACACTTCAGCTGCGCTCAAAAATACATACATCTCACTCCTTGACTTCAAGTCACTTTTATCATTTAAACCAAACTTTTTTGTTTATTAAATGTTTTGCTTGAAAAGAGTTTTTGTCTCTTTTAAAAAAAAATTAAATGTCACTTGGTGTGATATTTTGTTATGTAATAAAAATAAATGTCCAAATACTTAGGCCACTTCATGTGTGAATAAAGGTGCATTTAAAGAGTGTTACGCATTAGTGTAGTTAATCACCCGTAGCAGATGAATTGGAGAGAATGGAGAAGGAGCACACATGAGGCGAAGTGTCTCCGGTGGTTCGTGGCAGCAGTGTTCTCTGTAAAAAAAACATGTGCAAACTATTAGAATATCTAAATAAACACAAACAACAGAAGGACAGCTCCAACGTGAAGAGTATAAAGAAAGCAAAAGCCCCACTTCCTATTAGTTTTTCCTTCCATCAGCACTTACCTGAACCACAAGAGGTTTCCTTAGTGGACGGCCCCTCCCTATTTTCCGCTGCTTTGAAAATATATCTGACTGAAGACAAAAAGCATAATTAGAGGAAAAAGGCTGTTAATGGAAACAGACAAAAAAGAAGAAATGATTACATTTCCCCACAGAAAATAAATAATCTAAATCATCCTTGAAATATATATCGTATGTACACTACTGTTCAAAAGTTTGGGGTCAGCATAATTTTTTAAAAATAAATAATTTATTATCAATTATGTTATTCAGCAATGGGGCCTTAAATTAATCAAAAGTGACAATTTTACATTGTTAAAAAAATTTTTATTTCAAATAAATGCTGTTCTGTTGAATCTATTCAAGAATCCTGAAAGAAATGCATCGCAGTTTCCACAAATTTATAACAAATATTATGTTGTCAAAATTGATAATAAGAAATGTTTCTTGACCACCGAATCATCATATTAGAATAATTTCTTAAGGATCAAGTGACAATGAAGACTGGAGTAATTTGAGATATATTTAAATAGAAATACATTTCTATTTCTTTTTCAATTTCTATTTCTAGTTACTTTAAATTGTATGAATATTTCACTATATTACTTGTGTACATGATCTGGCCGACTGACAACTTTAAATACATTTCAATATTATATTTAAAAATATAACATAAGCTGGTCCAACATGTCCTACTGCTTTCTAGAAACACTGACGCTACTCACACTGATGGAGTCCAGCTGCTGGCGAAAGGCTAGCTCCGCCTCCTTATTAGGAGAGAACATCCGCAACTGGCGGGAGCTGTTAGGAGGCAGGGTCGTTGGGACAGCAAACCCTTCGCTGTCACCTCCGGAGGCCAGCAGAGAACGTGGCAGGTTCCTCCCACCTGCCGAGAACACACCTATTTAAATTCCAGATGGTCAATCTGATACAGAGCAGGAGCACTGCAATACACTTTTATTACAATATTGAGTCAATATAAAAAAATTTTTTATTTGATTTAAGAAGAGATGGTATGAAACTGCAGGATTTTTTCAGCTGTTACCTCTTGCTGGTCTATTGATTTGGGAACAATACTTTGCTCAGTTTTGGGAGAATGTTCATTATACTCACTTTAATAGTAAAGTGTTTCAATATTTAAATATTTCTTCTATACCAGTTTAATGTGCAACTAAGTAAACCATTTACAACCAAATAAATCCCCTGCTCAACCTGTGCTGGCGTGAAACTATCTGCCAAACAAAGGCAAATGGGGGCATATTTGGGAAAATGTATTATTTCTACAATTTCAGATTTCAGAAATGACACACTTTAACTTAATAAACACAATTTTGTCTGTGTACCTGGGATGACTGCATTATTCAGAAGAATTTTTGAGCGTGCCGCATGTTGCTGTCGCCCCCAGCTAGGACTGCGGGTCGCTCCAGCTGGAGTTCTGCCTGGAGGTGTCACAGATGATTCCTCTTGACCTGATTTAAATGGTGAAGTGCCCACTGAACACACCTCTGGAGTCTAGGACAGAGAAAATAAAAATATATTATTATAATTAAATTAAAACATATATTTATACATTTATATTTATTATATTTATTTATATGTACAGTATTAATTTACAAATTCTAACAAAAGCTTGTTTTGTGGCTTTTATGGTGGGTTTGTGTAAGTGTAGATTAGGTGAAAAGGTCAAGTCTAAGGTTTAAGAGAGAGAAAAAAAACAGGCTCACTGGTTTGGGGTTGACCTCTGATGACACTAGTCTCAGGAGACACCGAAGCACACTTTGAGTGCTGGGTAGGGCTGAGGGCTGGGGCTTAGGTTGCCATTCATACTCCAGCTGTAGTTTCCCAGGCTTGCCCAGCATGAGGTAGAGTTCTGCCAGTGTCACATTCTCAGAGCCCTGTGAGCTCCAACCATCGTCTCGGATTTGTTGAGGAGATCGTTCAGTCCCGCCCACTTCCTCACCCCGCCCTTGAGGTTCTGATGGTGGCGGTGCTTTTTCTGATGCAACTTCACCTGCCGTTCCAGGCTCCTCAATCCGGCCCTCTATAAGGGTGGGTTCTCCCTGAGTGACGGTCTCTTTGTCCCGCACACTAGCATCACTCTGACTCACTGCCTCTTGCTCCACAGTCCCCACCGCATTTCCCTCCTGTCCAATGGGGAGAGATGGATTGACAGTTGGACTGACTGGAGAGGTAGTGTTCAGGGTGGGATTTACACTGGTCTCCAAACTTGGAGCGGAAGTGCCACTATCAGATCCTTCAACAGGATGTCCGTCGCTTCTTTTCGGGTCTCCTCCCACCGGGCCCGACTTGCCTGATTTTCCTCTAGCAGGCTGAATTCCCAGAATGTGAGCTGCAGGCAAGTCCCTAATACCTGTCCGTCCACGCCCACTCTCCTGCCAGTGTACCGTGCAGGAAGCCTTGGAGTGCACAACACGAGCCACACCTGGCAAAGTAGTAACTGTGCTGTTCTCTGCAGGAAATAGGAACAGGTCCTCTGACTCACTAGACTGGGCCAAGCTGTCTAGAGCTTCTCGTTCCGCTAAGCTCTTGCGCTATGCGTGACAGGTTAAGGAGAATTACTGTTATAAAGCACATAAGCATGAGTACTGGCTTTAGCATGGAGAACTCTGACAAATTTCCCAAACAAAGCTAACAAATCTATCACAAATGTATCCCATAAAACAGAGGAGGAAGGAAAAAGGAAGGAAATTGAACTCTTGACTGCATGCTGAGATATCTGGTTGAAATCTGAATGCAAGGATACAATTCGTTGATCCTGGACAGCCCACTTTTGCTTCAGGAATTCAATGAGAGTGGAGACTTTCCGGTGCAACTCGACGACCATCCTACAAACACATCACAGGCATGGGTGAACATTAAAACATTTGTTGTAACTTTAATGTCACGATGAAATTGAAGTATCGACAGATATTTTCTTCCGTATGGTGACGTACATGGAAGTGTAATGTATTATCGGGAAAATAAAGTGGTTCTTGGTTTTATGTATCGGTTGATGATTGGATTTTCTGAATGGAAGCAAATGAATGCAAGCTTGCAGCGGTGAGTATAAGTGGACAAAATGATTGGAGAAATCTAGCAGACGTCTGTCCACCAACAGAACGAATTATGATATTTTTATAAAAAAATTGTGAGGTCCAAAAAATTAAACATGCATGGATGAATTGCTCACAATAAGATCAATAACATAGATTTTCTAAATTAAATAAAAATACATTTTCATGACTCCAAAAATGATTATGAATTAATTTAACATGAAATAACATTGGTATAACATGTTATGACATGTTATACCAATGTTATAACATTGGTATAACATGTTATAACATGTTATAACATGTTATGACATTTCAAATGCTAATACTAATTAAGAATAAATATTCCTGCATACTTTAACAATCCAAACAATTCCCAGATTACAGAAGTAAAAAAAGGCATGTTGTCTTTAAGATTTCAAAATAATACAACTTTTGCAATAAGCAATGAAATAATAAGCCAAGTGAAGGTTAGATCTAAAACAGGTGGATCAGTGAAGTATGCGAGAGAGGCCAAGACTGTGCATTAGGGGTGTAAGAAAATCAATACACATGAATATCGCAATATTATGAAACACTGTATCGATATTTATTTATTTGTTTACATCTAAGATTCATGTCAGTGGCTTTGTGTTCAAACCCGACCGATGGAAGTGTTCTCTCAGAAAGGGTGCATGGTTAGCGTTAGCATTAGCAAACCCTGCTCACAAGATAATAGAATTATACCGGCTCCCGTCGCGGTGTACAGAGCTGAAGTGTGGACTCATTTTGGCTTCCACTATAAAGAAACCACTGAGGTCGACAAGTGGTGATTGCAAAATAAGCCATGCTAAAATCCAATACGCAGGAAACGCTTTGAATCTAAAGCTCACTTATCCGCGCTGCTGAGAGTGGCGTTTCGATAGAATATACAAATATGTGCTGCACGCTTTCCTCTCAATAACAAAATAAACACAACAAAAAATGACAGCAGTGAGAAATCATCAGCAAGATAGCAGCTAATCATAGTGATGTTTGCACCAGCTCTGCTATTCAAGCACTCCAGTTAAGACACACTTATTTATATAGCACTTTACAATAGACAAAGATGCTTTAAAACAAGCAGCTTTACAGTATTAAATATAAAAGAAAAAAAAAACAGTGTCATGCAGTCATGGAGTGGACTATGCATTTTCTGTATACTTAAGAAATTAAAAATTGCTATGCTGTGAACCTTTAAAGCAGGATTCAAGAATGTATATTATATATATATATTATACACACACATACATACAAGTAAATGCAATATAATATATAATATAAATATATAAGTACGTTTTTGTGCATATGGTGGTATGTTCTTTATTTTCTAAAAATAGATCCTCTTCCTAAAAAACAAGAAATATCGCAAAATATCGACTTTCATACAGTATCGTAATATATCGTATAGTGATAAGGATCGTATCACCAGATTCTTGCCGATACACAGTCCTATTGTGTACTGGTGAAGCTCACCTGAGCCGAGGATTATGGGCTAGACTCTGAACCCGAGACCAGGAGTGGTTGCTTCGTGGCTGAAGTTCGACGGCCACCTTCAAAGGTAAACGCACAGGCTTCTGATCCTCCTCATCACTCACACCTAAAACAGAGAATGAAAGGAAGAAAAACTATGATGAAGCCTACTACACCTTCTCCATGATTTTGATGGTGGCCTAGATCTGCATTACCGCCCATTTCCAATCAGTCCCACAGCCTGAAACCATGGAAACCATGAAGAATCACTCCTCCTACACCCTGGAGAGCGGCCTTGGCACACTCATCCGTCGCCCCGGTCCACCTAAATACCCATGGTGCTCCATTTTTTCAGCTTTCTTTTGTTACCCCCTATTCAATCTGTTTAACTCGCTAACTAAATCAATCCTTTAAGAGTGTTTTTGCTTTCTCTCTCACACACACCATCTGGATCGCAGAGCTTCTTCAGTGCGCGGCACATGGGAGCTTTAATCCTCAGGTTTCTGCCTTTGGAACGCACTGTGGTGGCCCTGAAACACATACACACAAAATTATAGATGTACCCCAATATCATCACAACAGATGTTCCAATTAGAAATCATCCCAACTGTGTATTATTGAAACTTATTTTTCTCACACACACTTACCCCTGTTGGATAAGCTCATTAAGTTTGGCTACATTTTTGTCATCCATCACTAGAAGGAACAAGAAGACACCAGGGAATGTTACATTCAATATGTCCCCATGTGCAACCACTTAAAATGTCCCCCTTTGATCCAGAAAACCAATTGACTGATATACTTACAGCCTCCGACCTTCTTCCTGAGTTCAGCATAACAGATGAGGCCATAGAGCTCCTGAGAAGACTTTTTCAGGACACGTGAATACACTGAGAAAGATGGACAAAAGGAAGCAGTAGGATAGGAGAAAGAAGAACATGAAATTATTGAGCAAGTCGAATAAAAAATACAGTAAAAAAAAAGATATTGTGAAATATTATTACTTTTCTTTTAATGTTATTACTTTTAAAATGTAATTTATTCCTGTGACGTCAAAGCTGAATTTTCAGCCTCATTACTCCAGTCTTTCTACTACAAACATTCTAATATGATGATCAAGACACATTTCTTATTATTATCATTGTTGAAAACAGTTGTGGAAAACATCAGGATTTCAGGATTTCTTAATGAATAGAAAATCCAAAAGAACAGCATTTATTTGAAATAGAAATCTTTTGTAACATTATAAATGTCTTTACTGTGACTTTTGATCAATTTAATGAATCCTTTCTAATTATAAGTGTTCGTTTTTTTTAAAAACCAAAACAAAAAATCAATCGTACTGACCCCAAACTTTTAAGTGGTACTGCATGCTTTTATCATCATTATATTATCAGCAATCAACCAATGTACTACAAATATAGAAGTAGAGTTCAATGCCGTTTATAATACATTTATATATGCTAAACATGTACGCTTCAAATCACAATAAGGATGCAATATAAAATCATTAACATGCAAGCAAATGTGGATAGTGTGAGCACACTCATTATTTGATAATGCCTTGACTGACAAAAACCAAGCAGTGTGGTAGCCAAGAAGATTAAACTTCAAAGATGAACACTACAGAATGAATTTAAATTGGATGGATGCTAGGTACATCTTTGTTGTGTCAAGCTGACTGATGGACAAACTGTGACCTGAGGGGAAACAAAACCTAATGTGAGCCATGTGTTATTAAAATGGGGGGGGGGGGGGGATTTTCTTTGGAATTCATGCAAAGAAAATAACGGCTCAGTTGGCATGGTAGTCAACAGATAATATGAAAAAATGGCTAAGCTACTGTTGAGTTTTGAAAAAAGGCAGACTATTTAAATTTGTACTTGATTGTACCTGCCATTTTTTACCTAAGCAAGCATTACCTTGACATTTAAGCAGTAAAGTTGAACTAATACTGTCACATTTATCTTGTAGGAATCACCACTACATAGGAACAGACATTTATTAAGCGTGTTGGTCTGGGGGAAAAAATGGTAAAATTGTAGAATTAACATAAGACTACAGACCGTTTTCGGTAGCAAAAACTAACTTTACATCAACTAAAAACAGGACATTTGTTGCTTGATGCAATAATTTAAATTTAGATATTCAACACTAAAAATCTGTATCAGATTTAAATCTCACACAAAAGTTCTACATGTATGTACTAATAACTATGTTAGGGGTCTGTAAAAGCTGTTCATGTTTATGAAAGAAGTCTCCTATGCTCACCAAGGCTGTATTTATTTGATTATGGTAAAAACAGTAATATTATGAAATATTACAATTGCAAATTTTTTATTTATTTTAAAATGTATTACAGTTTCTAATAATAATATCAGGATTCTTTGATGAATAGAAAGTTCAAAAGATCAGCATTAATTTGAATTAGAAATCTTTTGTAACATTATAACTATCTGTATTGCTACTTTGATCAATTTAATGCATTCTAGCTCAATGTAAGTATTAATAATAAAAAAAACAACTTATGGTAGTGTATATATTTAGGAACTAATATGGACAACTAACCATCTGGTCAGAAGCTCCTATCAAACAAAGGACTCTACTATGGTCTGTTAATGGCATACAAAGTATAAAGTGTGCATCTGTCAATCTCACCGTTGGTGAAATCGATGTGTTTAGAGATCTTGTGCCAGGTTCTGTAGTAGAAATGGCGCACCTGCTCCTTGTTCTTCACCATACTTGCCGGTTTACCCTTCTTCTTATATTTAAGAGCAATATTGTTCTGAATAGCTTCAAAATCCTTCCCATGCTATGAAAGAACAGGAGAGACAATGACAAACAGTTATCCATAGCTGTAGATTTAAATAAAATACAAAATATATGAATCTTCCATTTACATGACAAATTAGAATGTAGTAAGAAATAAATCAAAGATATCACAGTACAACTGTACTTTTAGAGATGGCATGTACATAAATTAAAACTATTAGGACAGTTAAATAGCAGTCGGTCCCTTGCAAGTCAAGAAGGGACGGAAACTTTAATAATGGAACTTATTCGGTAATACTGAAAATTCTTTTTCTAATTTGAGTTTGTTTTTCAAATCACCATTGGAAAAAACCTACAGTTTACTAAACATCCAAAGGGCTGCCAAAAGATTTCAGCAAGTTTCATTTTCATTAAAACTGACAAATTACCTCATAAAGTCCTTCAAAGAAACTGTTCTTGTCCTCAGTGCTCCAAGACTCCCACTGTCTGCGCACTCGTTTCTGACTCCCCCCTTCCTCCTTCTCTGCAGGGCCCTGGCCCTTTGGGGCCGATCTGGATGCTCCAGCTGCCCCAGAGCCGGCTGAACCCGCAGCAGCTGTCAAACACACGGAGGGACCTGCTTCTGCACCTGAGAAAGCGAGGGGAAAAGAAAGAAGGTTAGTATGTCAGTTCTAACACATGCTGTAATTCTTGCAGAGAAAAGCATTGCAACAAGTCCAAGATCAAAAAGATACATATATATATAGCCCAACACTAAACAAACTGTCACTTATACACAAAATATATCAATAAAGAGTGATAAAATGAACAAGCTTAATTTGGATGGCTGTGCAACCAATTACAATTTATTCATAATATTTTTGGGCTGTTAAATTTATGTTTGGCTTAACATAACAGATATTCCAAAACCAAGGAAACATTTCCACTTTTTTAAAAAGAAAGCAAATAATCACCTCAAACAAACAAAAATTGAAAATGCATAACCTTAAAATGTGTGCATGTCAGGAAGCATGTGTGGAGTCCCTCTGAGGGTGTCCAGACCTCCCCACTTACACACTCAAGAGCATGCAACAAGAGCACCCCAGAATACATTACAGCTGCTATGCTATAGTCTACATTTAAAATAAACATTGATTCCCTTATAACCCCTGTGTACATTCAGATCACAACCAGATCATTCAAGCTTGTGACTTGTGATCCTGATTCACTGTAGAGGCAGAGTGGTCACTCATCTCCTGATCAGATGCACAGCTGGCTGTTACATCAGAATGAAACCCCTGACAGTGATTTGTCACCTGCTGAATGACAGCTGAATGACAGGAAAATAAATAACCATTGAGTCTGCTCACTTAAAATAGTGCACTGGTGCTTATTAAGTCATGCAATATGGCTACAAGCAACCAAAACATCCCAGTGCTGAGATTTAAGAGGCTTCAGTGTGAGCAGTTTAAGTCACTTTAACTCCAGACAGCGTGAGAGCTTCCCCGCGTTACGTGAAATCAAAAGCAGCACACAAACTCACAGATCACTGTACAAATGCTTTGAAACACGATCAAAAGTGACATAAAAGTACAGAGATCGGATGCACTGACAGGTGAGCATCGCACACACACCTCGAGAGATGGCCACTCACCTTTCGCTTTCGCACCGCCGTGACCGTTCAGCGCCGGGGACGCGGCATCTTTCCGTATCCGCTTGCTCGGAGGTCGCACGCTGGAGCGAAGAAAATGATGCTGGTCCTGGTTGTTCGGGGCAGCCAGAACCGGGGAAAGGGCTGTCGGGTTTAGCTGGACTCCGGGTGGGCTTGATGTTTGGGTGGAAAGAGTCGGAGCCAAACCGGGGCTGGCCGCGCTTGATGGATTAAGTGTTTCCTCTCCGACTCTCTTTGTACTCGTCTCCTCGCTCGCCTGATCTGCGCTCTCTCCATCCTCGCCTCCTTCGGGCTTTCGGTCCGGTTTGCTCGGCCCCTCGACTCCCGAACCGCCCCCTTGGCCCACTGTCATCCTGCGCAAACACAAACCAAGCATATTCGTAAACATTTTCCGCGACTCAAAACAACGATCAACTTGGAAAGACGACATTCTGCTCAACTCAACATGGCCGCCGCTGTTTGTTTCAAATCCCCTCTCACCGTCCCGACAAATCGCATCGAAAAATATCCACTCGCTTATTCACGAATGTGACCAAAAACATATATTCTGCTTTCATCACAGCCTGCTTTTTGTGTAGTTTGGCGTGACTCGAGTTGCAAGCTGCCCTTTATTTATCTTGAAATTCAAGCGCGAGCGCCTACACTTTAGCGCCCAGCAGAAACGACAGACGACAACGCAAATCTTTCGCGCATTCGACCTCTATCTAAAGTGCTTGTTTCTCAAGCACTCTTACCCATTCTCGAGCTCTTCGGAAGCAGACGGCGTCTTCTTTCTCTTCACCATGAGTTCGGAGATTTTCGAGGCCAAAACTTGACGAATTTGAACATATTCAAAGCGCAAACGAGGTCAGGCAAAGTCGTCCTCTCCTGGCTGCTGCTCCTACTGGGGTTCAACTCCGCGCAGCGCAACTGGGAGCTCTCGTAGCCACAGCAACTCTGACTCACAAACTCACTAGTTTTATCACAACAACAAACACCTGTCATTTAGCATATGTTTATGATAAAACACCGCACCACGACGCCAACTTTGAATCTGACTGTTCACCAGATCTGCTTTTGAGGCATTTCGGTCAATACAAACCAATGCACGCGCACAGCAGCTTCTGTTCTCTCTCTCTCTGGACTTTGCTTACACTATGTACGTCATCATAACTAACAGAGCAGAAGCATTTTAACATGTGTAAAATTTTAATTTTGCTCAGTGACACCCACAGTCTCTATATATCCCAAGATTTAATGGCTACAGTGTTAGTTGATTTCATCATCTCAACAACAAGCAGGACAGACTTGATAGAGCACATATAGATCACGTCCTCGAGAGGGGGTGTGGTATGGTGCTTTGCATACACAGCAATAAATTAAACAATCGCAGATATATAGCAGTGACTACTTCTAGAATCTTTCATCTTCACTGCTTTTTAAAACAAAAAAAGTTTCACTAGTCACTTGACAATGTTTTGCTTGATTAGGGTGTGTCTTTGACTCATAAGAGCTTACAATCTTTTGACATAACAGACTGTCAAAAATAACAAATGTCAAAACACGTTTTCCTCGATAAATGTAGCAAACATGCATGTTTAGATGTTAAGAGTTCCGTTGCTTCCTATTATATTTTAAACATTATTGCAGCCTCTATATTGTGGGTGCAAAACAACTTTTAGCTTGATTTAGGCTATCCCATGAATTACATTGTCATAATGCCTTTATGAAATAAGATACAGTTAGGCAATGCCATATCTCAGCTGCTCAACCACTGCAGCTGTCAATGTCCCTGTGTCCAGTCCAGTTTGAAGGGAGCAGCTACATTTAAAAAATGCTTTTATTTCCCCCTCTTTGAGCATTCAAGTTAGATTTTCTCAAAAGTGTATCACATATATCACATTTAGTTTGCCATGAAAGAACACCATGTGACTGAGCACCAACAGTGACAGTTAAAAAACAACAATCTGAAATACACTGTCAACTTGATTCAGTATCACGTGCACAATTGTGAATACTACACAATTATCCAGGTCATTTAGCTATCAAACATCTTTTGAGGGGCTTCAAATATTGCATGAAGGACATGCTGTTAGTCTTATTACACCATAAACGAATTGCAACAGCTGACACCTAACCAGCAGTGCCAGCTGCACATTCATTGACAAA
The DNA here is from genome assembly GCF_949319135.1 of Squalius cephalus. Taxonomy (NCBI): domain Eukaryota; kingdom Metazoa; phylum Chordata; class Actinopteri; order Cypriniformes; family Leuciscidae; genus Squalius; species Squalius cephalus. The sequence continues at coordinate 43,795,539 of NC_137122.1, read as the reverse complement.
GTTGCTCCGCTAACTTGCTAGCTAAACAGTTACCGTTTCGTTTGCAGTAAAGTCATATAATCAACTCAGACATGTAATCAATAATTACGTATTGACAAAAATTTATTTTTACCAGTTCTATACCTGTTTAGGAGATTTCTTGTTGGCCTTGAGAAACTCCAGGGTATCCAGAAAGACTAAACAGAGGGGTAAGCAGGAGAACCACTGAAGTGCATCCCTTCCTGTTTTCCTCTGCTGTCAGGCACGCCTACCACAACTCAAAAACAAATCCTCTGATTGGTCAATGTGATGCGCATCGACGCGTTCGTAAAATGATTGACGGGGGAGTTATCCAGTCAATCATTTAAAAACAGAGGGGGCGTTTTTTCAAAGCAGCCAATCAAAACTTACGTTCGACTAACGTCATTTCATTCATCTCGCAAATGTTTTAAAATAACGGTCCCACCCAAAATGAACAAAGACCGACAGACACTCAAGGAAAACATGAGGGAATCAGTTATTATTGTTAGTGAAAGTCAATGTAATTTACACGTTTATATATGTTTAAATTATATATACATACATACATATATAGAGAAGGATATATATATATATATATATATAGAGAGAGAGAGAGAGAGAGAGTCAATATTTTACATTTTGATATATTAAATATTTTATTTAATATTATGTTATATATGTAATGTACATGTATTTTAATATTCAATATTTTATTTTATTTAATAATTTGTATTCAACATTTTAATTGTTGTTCTGAACAAAATATTGTACATATTTATTTTTATTATGTTCTATATTTTAAATGCTCATAACAATATAGCCTAACTCAACATAATAACACATCCAGGGTTTAAAAAAACAAACATATAAAGCACTACAAGGTCTTCCCATTTCACAGAAATCTTAAAAACACTGGGGGGAAAAATCACAGTTTTAATAGTGTTCCTGTTATTACTAGTAGTCATGATACAATTTACAGAAATCATACAGAAAAAAACGTATTGTTTGGTACATTTTTACCTATAAATATAAAATGTACTATTATAATAGATCACATATACATTTTTAATACCCTTGTCATAATTTGTCATTTAACAAACCTTAATATCATTTATATATTTTTCTCTATATTGATGTATTTTTTATAACTGATTTTAAGACGGACAGGGAAGTAAGACGTACTTTAAGCTAACCAATCAACTCACTCGGTTGGCCATATAAAACCTGACAGCCAATAGAATTCTACTTCAGTCAGATTGATTTCTAACAGAGCCATTCCCATAATCATATTTGCAGCTCTGCATTTGAGCTGTCCAATCCTTTCTGGGCGTGGTCAGACAGACTTCACTTTTTTGGCATAGTCTTTTAGTTCAGCAGTAGTTGTGGCCGAGCACTAGTGTCTGCAGGAGGGCTCCGTCTGTTGTTGAAGTTACTGGGTCACGTCGCAGTAGACCGAGACAAGCAACCATGACTTCAACCAATATGTTTCAGGGTCTTGAAACTAGTGGCAAACCAAGTTCAAGGTATGGGGTGTGTGCGCTGACAGTTTATCTGGAACAAACCAGCGTTTATTGTGAGTTTGTTGTTGACACTTACATCTGTTTGTCTGAATCACTAATCATCATTCTTTAGGGGTGGAAGAGAGCGGAACTTTAGCATGGCCAAGCGCTACATGCTAACTCTTAGTAGCTAAGAGACAATACTTGTATTTAATGCACCGAGCGAGGTCACATTTCTGGATATAACAATTTAAATAAACAGCCGTGGAGTGAGTGTGTGTGTGTGTGTGTGGTGGTAAAATACGATATTACAGACTATTTTGGTTTTAATTTAGTCAATATTGTTTGTTAGCCGTTAGCGGCAAATGTCCCGATGCTCAAAGAGAAGTTTTAACAGCCACATAGACGTATTTTACTTTTAAGCAAAGACGTATTTGCAATTGAAAATAATGGCTACGTTTAAAAAACTGTGTTTTTTTTAATAATAAATATGAATTAATGCACAATGCAGACTTTGAAGTAGGCACATTTCCTGGAAACGTTGTTGTTCGGAAACGAACATATACCGCAGGCTTTCGTTTTGTTTTGTTTATTGTGCTGGGCTTTCATTTTAGTAAATAAATGCACGAATGATATTAAAATTCAGCGTTTGACGTTGGGTAAAACTTTATGGCCTTAAAAGCCGGACCGCCTAAACTCACAACTGCAGTTGCGATGTTCACCCTCACATTTATGGTGGCGCTGTGCTGCTATGTTACGTGTTGTTTTAGGTCATTTTTATTAATCTACAATTCTCAGTGTTGAGATAAAATATAATATTTGTGTGAATTCATGTACATATTTGTATGTCTGTGTTTAGGGTACTAAGACCTCCAGGTGGAGGGTCCAGCAATCTCTTCGGTGGTTATGAAGAAGACACTTCTGCCTCCAGACGGCCAAACAAAATGTCCTCCTCTATTTTTGCGCCTGCAGAAGAATCTCAGGGGAGTCCCAAACGCTCCAATCCCCCAGGTGAGCTTTCATCAGACAGTGTATTTTCTGTCTCGGGCCTCTTGCACTCTCTGAGTCAAATTCATCACCACACTGTTACTCAGTTTTATGTGTTTGAGTCTCTCTCTCAGCCACTATGCAAACGGGCACTTTTGCATTTGTTATCTTGTCATCAATGGCAGCATCAAAGCCTTTACCTCAGTCTGACAAATTAACCAGTCAGTTAACTCTGTGAGATCATACACGGTCTGAACTGATGAAATTGCACATCTAGATAAGGTTAAAGTTCACGTTGCTTAAACACTAGTGGCTCTGTCACGGGATAAGTATTGATCTGAAGTTTAAAGTGCCCTTAAACGTTATCTAGTTTTGAGACTAAGTTCTGGGGTTATAAGTGGTCCTCTTCGGTTAGAATAGTAAGAATATTTCATGCTGTTTTCATGCTTTGCCCTGAGGGAGCAGCTGCTGAGCATGTCTTTTCTTCCTCACTGACATGCATAGAGTTTTGTAATTGGACAGGAAGAAACTCACTGTTTTAGAAATGACCAAATTACTGAAATAAAATCAGCTGTTTGCAATGACTAAATCAAACAAAAGTAATTGAAATAGCTCAATGCTACAAATCTACTGGTGGCCTCATAGTGTGGTAAGGGGGCTGTTCAGGAGCTGACAAAAAAACTCTACAGAGGGTTAAAAACACAGAGCAGAATATCATTGGCTGCCCTCTCCCATTCCTACTGGACATTGTAAACACCGCTACCTATCTAGAGCAAAAACATTAAGGACTCTTCTCACCATAGTCACCACCTGTTTACCCTCCTGCCCTCAGGAAGACGATACAGGGCAATTAAAACACGCACTGCCATATTCTTAAATAGTTTTATTTTATTTTATTTTTTTTATCCAAAAGCCATCCAGTCCCTAAACTAAGGGCTATCTTCCACTATTTATGTATGAAAACTTACTGCGGACTGCAATATCTGTTTGAAACCTTTAACCTGCACTGCTGCACTTAGGTTTATAAATGTAATGTGATTGTGTTGTTTACATGCGTGTATGTATTATAGCACAGCTGAAGAGTCTCTGAAATTTTGTTGTATCCCGATGCAATGACAATAAAGGCTAATTCTAATTAACTAAAATGGAAAAACAAATTCTAAATAATAAAACTATAATAGTATCTCAGTGATACAAAAATACTGCTGCAAAGCTGTCATTCACTTGTGTGTAAATGAATATTGTTTCATTGAGAATATGATTGTTTGAATGTATTGATAACAAGTATAAATGATGTTCCAGTAATTGGCATAACTAGCATTAGTGTATCTTAACAAGCTCTGATTTATGTGTCTCTAATTGCCTCAGGTGGAAAGAGCAGTGGGATATTTGGGGAGCCAGACGCTCCTTCGACTCGGAGCAAGACAACTCACCATGGTGGAGGATCCAGTAACATCTTTGGGGGACCAGAGTCGACCCCATCTTCTGTGAAAAGTCATCCTAACAAACCAAAGGTAGACTACCCCTAGCCAACCTGTATGCTTCTGCTTTTACATAGTTACTAAAAATGTATCATGCTTTCCACAAAAATATAAAGCAGCACAAGTGTTATCACCATTGATGATGATGATGATGATGATGATAATAAATGTTTATTGAGCAGCAAATCATCATGTAAGAATAATTTCTGAAGGATCATGTAACACTGAAGACTGGAGTAATGATGCTGAAAATTCAGCTTTGTCATCACAGGAATAAATTACATTTTAAAATATATGCAGTGTTATTTTAGATTTGATTATTCAATATCTCTACCTGAAACCTGCCTGAAAAACCTGAAAGGCACTGTTTATTTCATTTGTATGTTTGTTCTATTGCAAGGGATCTCCAACCCTGCTCCTTGAGAGCTACTGTCCTGCAGATTTCAGCTCCAATCCCAATCAAACACACCTGGACCAGCTAATCCAGCTGTTCAGGGTTACTTGATAGTTGCAGGCAGGTGCGTTGGAACTGAAGTCTGCAGGACAGTAGCCCTCCAGGAGCAGGGTTGGAGATCCCTGTTCTATTGTATTTATTTGTGCTATTCCTTGATTTGATTATTTGTTCTATTTCTGGTACAGACTGTTTACTTGTCTTTAACAATATTCTATTTCTGGTACAGACTGTTTACTTGTCTTTAACAATATTTGCAGTGTATTTAAGATAGGCTAGTAGTTTTTAGTGTCATAATAACCTTATTTATTAAGGTAACCTGGGTCAAAAACAATGAAAATAATAACTAGGCGTAACTTATTTTATTTATTACTTTTTTATGGTTGGGCCAGTAGAAAAATCCTTAGCGTGTAGCCATGTTACTGATTTACTGTATTTTTGATCAAATAAATGCAGCCTTGTTCTTTTAAAAACATTAAAATCTTACCAACCCCAAACTTTTGAACAGTAGTGTATGTAACAACACAAACCATAATTGAACTCTAAAAATCTGTATTTCCACCCATTTAAACTCTAACGCCCTTCTTTTCTCTGTAGGACAACTTAAGTGTGGGTGTACCTGCTACTCCAGATCCACCAGGTAAAGAAACCCTGTGATTTACTAAATATTCGTCATGTTCTTCACGCCCTAGTTTATTTCTCCTCAGTCTGTTGTTGGCATGCAATTCCTTTTCCAATGGATTTAAATCTCTCTTGCAGCCCCGGTGCCTAAGCAGGCGACTGTAGTTGAGGAAAAAGTGAAGGTGGTGTCTCCTCAACCCACACCTGAAAAAGAGGCACCAGCCCCAGCCCCTGCCCCTGCCCCTGTCTCTACCCCTACCCCTACCCCTGCCCCTGCCCCTGTCTCTGCCCCTGCGCCAACAGCCAATCAGAAATCTGAGCCAGCCACACAGCAACCAACAGAAAAAGACCATGAGCCACGCCTCGGACCACGACCTCGCTCTCACAACAAAGTGCTCAACCCGCCAGGTGGAAAGTCCAGTGTGGTTTTCTATTAGCCACAAGTTCTGCTTTCTATCATTGTCACTGCCCCTCTTCCATCTGCTTTTAACCTGTACTAAAACTTATCCCCTCTCATTTACTTTATCTTTTGGTTATTTGTTTCCCCTGAAGTCTGTCACTCTTCATTCCTTTATTGCTTTTGCACTTTCTGATTCATTCCTCACTTTCCCTTCCTCCTTTGCATCTAATTAGAATCAACTGTTACTCCAATAACTGAATGGTTATGTTTCATTTAAAATGGTTTGCATATACTGTTGTTTCTCTGTATGATTATGTTCTCTCAATTTGCTAATGTATTAAATGCAAGTTTGCCTCAAGAAACTCAGTACAGTCTATGCAGTGTTCAACTGGATCCACTGTTGGTCGCCAAAGCAAGCTCTTCAGTATCAGTGTGTTCAGATCTTCCTTTGAAACTCAGTGAATGTGTTCTGATGGTAATGGACAGTTTACTTTTGTGCAATAAGGTGACTTCATTTCTCCTTTTTCCCCTCTTGCATTTTTTTTTTTTTTTGTAGTAAGACACCAAGCCAAACGTAAAAGTAATAGCTTAGACGCAAAACCAAATGCACAGTTGTAATTGATAATCGCAGAAGCACACATGTATGGCAATGTAGAGAATGAGTACAATCAGACATCACTAACATATCACACTATTACAGTGTCCATACATGCATTTGAATGTAATCAGAGACCCTTAAAGAATCCGCTGATATGCCTGATTCTGTACTTGAAAAGAGTTGCTGCGCCATGATTGTTTAATACTTTGTTGAATTTGGCCTTTGTTCCCATTAGCCATCTGCTTTATTCTTTACATGGCAGTTGGAAGGTCAAATATGACACATCCGTGGGCATGTGTGGGCATTTCCCACATTACTAGTGCCATCCCTGCCCAAAATACTTCAGTGGATGCTTGGCAATGTGACTGGCTGCGATGATGTCACGCAGAGGCCTGTCTCATACAATACACTTCTGTATTGTTCATTTGTATGCTGTATTGTGTTGCTTTTTTCCATGACAGTAAAATAATGTTTTACCATGTTGCTCTAAATAAACCGAAATCTTCATTTAAAGAGTTACTTGTGTGCATGTGCTTGCTGAATTTTAAATTTTAATCTTAAAGGTTTAGTTCACTCAAAAATTAATATTATTTTTTACTCTTCTGTTTAAAATGAACGAAGACCACCAGAAGGTTAAATAAACAACATTTACATTTCCTTATGTTAGGACACTAATGACATATTTGTATTTTTGATAATTGGCAGTGTTCTACATGAGATATTGAGCTATGATCTAGTTTTATAATCGACTTTTGTTCAGGAATCAGTGGTCAATACAATGTTACAGAAATGCAAATGACAAATCAGGAATCAGTGGTCAATGTTACAGAAATGCAAATGACAGAAGTTTTACAGGAAATGTACTTTTTTCAGGAATTTGCAGGTTATGCCACACTGACAGAGGCTGCTCACTGCAGAGCCAATGGGTGGAGCTAGATGATCCAACCACACCCTAACCCTATATAACTCCACCCATTATAGGTCTACAGTGGCAGTTCTGGACTAGAAAAGCTCCACCCATTAGGTCCACAGAGGGAGCAAATGGGTGGAGCTTACATCTGGCTCCTCCAAGTCCAGCGAGAAGGAGCGAGTGTCACTTGGGCTTAATGGGTGGAGCTAGAATATCAACCACACCCTACCCTACCCACAACTCTATCCCTCCACCCCATTAGTGTCCAGAGAGGTGGAGCTGGACGTCATTTGACTCTGCAGTGAGCACCACTTGCACAGAGGTGGATCTGGACTAGAAAAGCTCCACCCATTAGGTCCCGTACAGAGGTGGAGCTGGACGTCATTTGGCTCTAGCACCACTTGCATTGACAATTGCCTTTATGGTAATGCCATTTGAAGCCGCGTGGGGACTAGCAAACAACATGATGCATTCTGTGATGGGTTTGGCAAGAACTTTTGCAGTCGGCTCTGAAAAATTGTTTCTGTGATTCCTTAAAGGGATTATCTGCAAACGGGAAAGTGAGCTCATATGTGCGATTCCCTGGGCCCCTGATTTATTTATTAGTGTCGACAGCACGCTAAAAAAAATACATACAAAATCAAGGATTAACACATTCAAATATGAATTAATTAATTTTTTATATTTAATAGGCTACTTATTTACGGGATAGGGTATATTAAATATAACAATAACATAATTGTGGCTACTATAAATAATGTCGTTAATGGTTGGTGTGTTTGATAGCAGCAATGACAATGAGACATCACTATTCCGGCCTGCTCCATGCAGGCGCTGTGACGTCAGCTGGCCCCTCCATCATCATCATCATCATCATCATCCTGCGAGAGAGAGAGTCACCGACGGAAACAGCATCACGAACCCCCGCCGCCCTGTCAACCACCACCGGATTGATTTAAAATGCCAAAAATGAGCAGTCTGACATAACGCTAGAAAGCAGTATCTGATTTTGGTACGGTAGCGGTAGCCATTTATTCCCGTATTTATTTATTTATTTATTTATTTATTGTCCGGGTTTTTTTCTTTCCTCCATTGATTTTCCAGTAATGGCTGGGCTCGCGAGCTGCGGCTGTTGAGAGGCAGGTGCGTCGTCAGAGGCAGACGCGCGTTGGGCGTGATGCGATGGATTTCGCTCCAACCCAGCGATGAGACAGACGCAACCGGGGAATAATCGAGTGCTATAGCGAGGCGCGTGTGATCGCGCTGCCGACACTGGCGCAGGACGCACGGGCGGGGAAGAGGGCTCGTCCCCTCGCGAGCGCTCCGTCTGATCAACAAATATCGAATATTAATATTATAACGTTCGTGCGTCCCGAAATCCGGCTGTTGCTGGTGAAGCCGGGCCGTGGAGCGCATCGGCATCATGTGCACCTGATGAAATTGTCATGAATTGATAGAAAACATTTCGCCATTTCGATTCGCGTCGCCGCTGATTTATTTATTCTTTCTCTAATAACGAGCTTCGATCAAACGTCGCCAAGATGATGGAGCTGGACGAGGTGGTGTACCAGGACGATTACGGGGCCGTGTCTGTCATGTCCGAGCGGGTGTCGGGCCTGGCCAGCAGCATTTATCGGGAGTTCGAGCGCCTCATCGACAGCTACGACGAGGAGGTGGTGAAGGAGCTGATGCCGCTGGTGGTGAATGTTCTGGAGAACCTCGACTCGGTTCTAACGGAGAACCAGGAGCATGAGGTGGAGCTGGAACTTCTCAAGGAGGACAACGAGCAACTCATCACGCAGTATGAACGGGAGAAATCGCTGCGCAAACAGGCGGAGGAGGTAAATAATAATAATAAGATGATCTCATCGCTCATTATTTTCATGCATACTATTCATCCTATTCAAGCAGGAGAGTTTTGTTATCTGATCATAATTGTAAAAAGCTAAGACTACCCTATTATAGACTACTTACATCAAATGCATATAGATATCAGTTGTCACCTCCCAAAAATATGCCTTAGGATGACATTTAAATGCTTAGTTTTATGATCAAAGCTCTGTAGTTTTAAACATATAAAGCATGCAATACAGTGATGACTGAGAGATGTACAAATAAACATTCCTCAAAAGCCTCATGTATCATATTTGATGCTCATATTTTAACATGATATTTGGATTGTATATATAGGCCTATATATAAAGCGCATGAATGATCAAGTAAACCTAAGTTGCTTTAATTTGAAAATGTTCTTACAATATAAAAGTTATTATTATGTTTATTTTATAAAAACCATTAAAGTTGCAAAACGCAAATGATAGCAAATAGGCATGTGTACCACTGCCTGAAGGTGAACATTTTTTTAATTATACTAAAGGCGTTTTACTTACTAAAAATGTATGAAATATCCATCAGATGGCAGGAGGCATGTAGTATATTGTTTGCAACAGGTTTTTTAGCAACTTAGCAAAGTTTTGTTGTCTTTATAGGGCTAAAGCTTCTATCTATGTACAAGAAGTGCTACCTTCTTGCTTATTTACACAGTAACTGTGATGTCGTAAACAATTATTGCTGCTCTTTGAGAAGTAACTATTCCGTAACATCTGTGTTGACCTGGTCAATTCATTGTCCTTGACCCTGGGACATCCACTTGAGAAACTTTATCCAGTCCTGTCATGTGCAGTAGAGTAACCCCTTTGTTTTATCCCATAATGAATTGTATGTGTTGCTCTACCTATTACTGCTGGAAATAAATCTCTAAATCCTATACAAAAGATTGTCTCATACGCACGTTTGTACATAAGTCATATGCAGACAAACACTCTTATCTTTTCTTTGTGCATCAGCACTACTACAATGACCAGACAGCTACAGGGAACAGATGCCCTTAATGACCCGCCACAAGCATCATAACTACATACTAACATTGCCAAAACATTTTCCAAATGTAACTATGTTATCGACTGCACAGCTAGAGCATTATTGGCGTTCTTGTTGTGTTAAGTTTTATATCAGAGCTTAAACAGTGTAAGTGTATGCTGTAATAAAAATGTGAGTGTTTAAGGTTGTAAGTATAAAGATTCAGTGTGTGACAATAGCATAGTGCGGTCAAAACTGAGAAATGTAACTTTAAGAGCAGAAATGATTGTACCAGAAGACAGAAAGAAAATACATAAAAGAGCAAAAGAGAAAACAGAGGCTGTTTTTCAGCGTCATAGATGATTCAGAGAAGGAATATGTGCTGATGGAGTGCAGTAAACTGCAGTGATGCTTCTCACTTCTCATTACTTGGTTACTTGATGTCGATCCACACATGTGTGTAATAGTCTATTTTTTATTCTGCCTAGATTTATGTTTATATTTTTCAACATTTTTTTGTTTACAATTTTTATTCCAGAGAAGCAGCATTTTTTTTTTTAATCTCTAGACAGTATTTATTCATGCTCTCATAAAATACGTTGATACTATACAATATATAATAAACTATACTATATAATAATTGTTTCACAATTGTTTCTTCCTGTCCAAAAATATTAATAATAGATGCCGTAAGGGAAATTTGCATGTAGCAGGCTTGTTTAAACTGCAGAAAGAAATAGGCTGTGGTTTAAAATAATACGATTCATTGAATACAGATAGAGAAGTGTTAGGGATAGCTATTTTCTGTTTCATGTTTTAATGCAGCAACACAAAGATTTATTTGCTTGGGGTCAAAACTGGGAGGATGATGGGCAGGGGGGGTGATTATGGGTAATCAATTTTCTCATAGAAGGAGGCTGGCTGACGCTGTAACCCGATTCTCATGTTATGAGACAGACAGAAAGCACAGAGTGAGAGAGATAGTGAGGGATGGAGAGAGAGAGAGAGAGAGAGAGTAAACATCATTCTCCAATTTCGCATCCTTTGGGATTATGGCAGTAGAATATAGTGGCCACAGTAAGAACATCCTTCTCACTAGCCTGTATTAACACACATTCTCCCTCTTAGAAGAAAATGTTCTATATAGAACCTTAAAGGGTTCTTTCAGGCGCTTCATAGAACCACATTAAGAACACGAATTAAGCGGCTTGTAACAGATCCCTAGGGTTCTATATAGAACCCCATTGAACTTGTGTATAGGCTATATCATTATCAATCCTCATGAGAGATATCAGAATGTCTAATGACTATAATTAAACATTAAAATAAACTTGCAAGTTTAGTTGCAATTTAACTTTAGAAAAACCGACATATCTAACAGTATAAAAGATATAAAAGTACAGATTATTTACGACATTCATAATGTTTAAGAAGGTTTTTTTATTCACATCATTCTAATGCATGGTGACATAACAGATGACTTGGCTTTTTCTCCAATTGGTCATATGTAATTTAATGCAGTAATTGTATTCAGTGTTAAAATCTCCTATGCCTGAATTAATATGCAGAGACAGCTGCAAGCAAGTTTGAAAGTTTCCCCAAAAAAGCGCAAAAACTTTTGACGTTGCACGTTATTCAGATTGTTTAGGCATCGAACCAGCCTGACACGGCAACGTCAGCTCAACCAATGGCAGATGGGGAGACCTGTCTGGAAACACTCATTATGTTTGTGCATTTAACAATGAAACTAGTGTTGTCGAAAATAAACATTTCACCTGTAATGGGTTTTCATGATTAAACTGCAGTATTGAATGAGGGATCGTATGTCAAGTATAGCAAGAACTCGAATTAGCATTATGGGATTACATTATACAAATCTTTACATAACTTCCTAATCCCAAATGTAGACATGCTGCTAATATGGGGTATATATAGTACTGTAGAAATGACGTGAGTCAAAAACTCATTAGATGAGAATGACATGATCGGACTTGTGTGATGTTTTCATTGAAGGGGGATTTGAAGTTTGTAGTGTTAGATGGAGTGTGTTTGGTTTTTCCCTCTCTTTGCAGTGCTGGGATTACTGAATTCCAGGAGGCTGTTTGTGGCTGGGCCGCACTGCAGAAAGAGCCTATTGTGTTCCACTTAAATCCTTGCAGCTCAAAGTCACCACACACTGCACTTGGAGTGTGTGTGTATGTGTGTGTTATGTACCATGTAACTGTTTGTGTGTGTAAATGTGACTGTACTGTATTCAAAGAATAAACCCTTCTCCAAATGCATATTTATGTCCATCTGTCTGTCTGTCTCCCATCTATCTATCTATCTATCTATCTATCTATCTATCTATCTATCTATCTATCTATCTATCTATCTATCTATCTATCTATCTATCTATCTATCTATCTATCTATCTATCTATCTATCTGTTTGTCTCCCATCCATCCATCCATGTCTGTCTGTCTGTCTGTCTGTCTGTCTGTCTCTGTCTATCTGTTTCTCTTTATTGTTTTATCTATGTCTATCTGTCTGTCTGTCTATCTCTTTGTCTCCTGTCTATCTGTCTATCTATCTGTTTGTCTCCCATCCATCCATCCATCCATCCATCCATCCATCCATCCATCTCAGGCTTTCACCTGATTCAAGCTGTTAGTTAAAGGATCTGACCTTGTGTGAATGTGTGTGTGTTTGTGTAACAGAAGTTTATTGAATTTGAAGATGCCTTGGAGGCAGACAAGAAGGAGTTGCAGTCCATGGTGGACACATTGGAGCTACAAACAAAACAACTGGAGCTGAAGACCAAGAACTATGCTGACCAGAGTGAGTGCACCACATTGAACAACATTCATTCCTACACACTCATTGACACAAACAGAGATTTGAGTATCTTTCCCTATGCATCCGTGATGTCCTTCTCTTGTAGTCTCTCGTCTGGAAGAACGAGAATCAGACATGAAGAAAGAGTATAACGCCCTTCACCAGCGTCATACAGAGGTCAGAAGAACCCCCATCATGCAGTTTTTCTTTTCTTCTTTCTTCTATTTTTTTTTATCTGCTAAAAATTGGTCTTTGTGATTATGATCTCGATAAAATAATTTTTGGCATGGAAAATGAATGGAAACGTCATGGAAATTCATTGGTCTAAAGGTGTGGGGACACTATTAGCAATAACTCAAAAGTTACAAATACAAAGCTCCAGCTCTCGAAGGAGTCAGCATATACACTGACAGTGATTTTATTTTCTCCAGATGATACAGACATATGTGGAACACATTGAGCGCTCAAAGATGCAACAGTCAGGCAGCAACCAGTCTGAATCCACAGGCTGCGGACGGTCGTGAGTAACTTGTATAATCAGCGTGATGCTGCCATTCCAAGCCTTTCTTTAAATTAAGAGTTTGGAATGTGCATTTTGCATGTTTCTTTTGTGCTTTCAAGTAACATGTTTTGTGGGTAACCAGTTTAATTAAATATTTTTGAATTTCAAACTGCAAACTAATATTCTTTTATTTTGGGACACCAGCTATGACGCTGTATTGCAGTTTGGATGTATGTATCAGAATAGTTTCGATTTTCATTAAACAAAATGGCCCATTATTAGAACAGTTGTCTTGGAGACAGCGTTGCTAGGCACTGGGTGATGATGCTCAGTCACAGTTTGTCATGTCTTGCTTAGTCAGATCTAGTGTTGTGGTTGGCTTATAGTCATACTCAATTATTCACACATCTCCACAAGTTTCACACATTTCTATTTTCCTTTAAACAGAGTCCGCTGATTTCAACTAATTAAACATTTTCATAGACATAATTACAGGCTCAAATTTGAGAGGGTTGTGAGAGAGTCAGAACTGATGTCTTTTGCCTAAGAATAAACAAGATTTCAAATGCTGTAAAAGTAGTTTTCTAAAAAATATATATAATTTAATTATTAATTTATCAAATGTGGAGCTTTTAAATAGCTTTAGGAGTTTTACCTTGACATGTCTGAGCTGAGTGAGTAATCTGCACTGATTACTCATTTACCCACAGAATGTAAAAATATTTGTGTAAAATTATATATATATATATATATATATATATATATATATATATATATATATATATATATATATATATATATATATATATATATAATGTTATATTTAATATAAAATAAAATCTTATTAAATAATAAATTATTCAATGACAAATATCTTTTTTTTTATGAAATAATAAGTTATACAATGACAGGTCCTCTTTGAGATAATCAGTGTGTTATTTGCAATTTCATCATATTTTCAATATGAATCATTTCCATCTATTTTTTTACATACTGTATACTGCATGTAACGTGACTTTATGTCCTGTGTAAGTATTGTGTCACTGTGTTTGTGAGTGTGTGTGTTCACATTCTTTTTGTCTCTTTCTTTCTGTGCGTGTGCCGCTGTGTGTCTCTGCAGTAAACGACACAACTGGAGGAAAAGGTAAAATTGCCCGCTATCTCTGACAGTTTCCCAAACCCCTGTCTCTGCAGTCCTTTTATCTCCCATTTTACTCCTTTGAAATAAAAAAATGAACCCCCTGTCCGGTCACGCAAACGCCCTGCCTAGTTTAGCAGTCTTAGTGTCAGAGACTGAGAAACCTGTACCTCTTTCTCCTATGTGGTTTTGTGTCTTTATATGTTTTCACCCTGTCCATTGAGTTTTTTGCTCATTTTCATGTGCCAATTTAGTTTAGTGGGAAATATTTGACCTTCTACATCTATCTGTTTCTTGTCCTGCAGTAAAACAGAGCGCCCCCCATCACTGAGTTTGTTTCCTGGCGGAGATGGCATGGTACGTGGGGGTCTTGGGGGGGCTAGAATGGTTTCGTCAGACGTCTGGCATTCCAGTGATCTCAGCAGACCTGTCTACGCCCCTGGCTACCAGGTGTGACAGATATGACTCCACCCGAAGCGCCAGGGGTGGAGTCATGATAACCATCATTCTGTCAGACACTCCCCCCTTAAGCCTGCTTGTGTCGAGATCAGGTTCATGGGTGGTTGTTCGATGGTCACCAGCAGGCCTCCAAGGGTCCATGATTTTGGCCGTCCGTCCTCTGCCTTGCTCTGTGACGTTTTTGTCTTATTTTAGCCATCTGAAATGAACAGTTGTGTTTAAAACAAGATGGTTTTAATAAACTGAATCTCACCTAGATGAAGCATGTGTCAGCTGAGCACGCATATCTAATGATCTGTTCTTTGAAGGAAGAGAAGATATGAGTTATTCACTTCCTTTTTTGGACATATGTCACAAGTCACATGAGTATAAAGCAATTTGAGTTTGTTTGACAAAGCTTTTTATCTGTGGAGCTTTCAGCTTCTAGGATTTTTGACTCAAAGATAAATATCTATTTATTCGAAGGATATGCACAGACATTTTATCATTTATACATGTTTTATAAACAGTTTTACATTAACATGTTTGAATTTGTATGACAATATATTTTTGCCTTGCTAGTAAGTCTAAATTTTTGTTTATCAATTGAATATCAAATTTACTAGTGTAGAAGATTTAAGTTTAGACGTTTAGCAGAATATGTTTATTATCAAAACGTGCGTGTGATATGTGGTTCCCTTTCGTTTAAGGAGGATGGCTCAGATTCAGACTCCGTCGCAGCCACGCCCAGCAGCACAGGCAGCAAATCAAACACTCCCACCTCGTCTGTTCCCTCGGCAACAGTTACCCCTCTGAACGATGGGCTGGTGTCAGGGGAAGAGTTCAGCAAGCGCCGGGGCCGCAAGAATGCGAAGCGTCTTAGTAGAAACATGGAGGTGCAGGTCTCTCAGGAAACCAGGAACGTCAGCATTGGTGAGAGAGAGGGAGAAGAATTGAGGCAAAGAATAATCACTGAATAAAAAAAATAAAAAATAAAAATCCTTCATAAGATCCTTCAAAAATCATTCTAATATGCTGATTTGGTGCTCGCGAAACATTTCTTATTATTATCAGTGTTATCTTATTATTATCAGAAAACAGTTGTGGACATTATAGTCCATGAGCCAGGGGGGTTGATCGGTATCATTGGGGGGACAAATGCTATCATTGTTTTTTGGCAAGGTATACACCCTAAGTATTAGAAAAATCATGATAGCAGTGCAGGGGTGGTAGCGAAATCACTTTTTTTCAGCTTATGAAGTTACTAACCCCCTAAAATAAATTCCGTTTTTGAAATCTGGTGTATATCTGGTTTAGTGCCTCGAGTATTGAAGTTGTTGAGTTTTGTGTCCGTGGTGTTCTTTCATGCCACAGGGATAAAAGAAAGCGTACAGTTTAGGTGGAAATTGTGAAAAAAATGTGTGTTATTTCTGGTTTAAAGAAGTCATGTGACCTCTGTGTTTGTCAGACAGATTCAGTACTGGGCTTAAAGGCCCCCTTTCCAACGATACCAAGCACCATATTATAGAATATTGACAATATCCCTAGCATGAGCCTAAACCAGATATACACCAGATTTCAAAAACGGAATTTATTTTAGGGGGTTAGTAACTTCATAAGCTGAAAAAAAGTGATTTCGCTACCACCCCTGCACTGCTATCGTGATTGTTCTAGTACCAGGGGTGTATACCTTGCCAAAAATCACTATGAGACTTTGTCCCCCCAGATGATACCGATGGACCAAATTTGGGGCCCTGGCTCATGGACTATTACTGATATATTTTTTCAGAATTCTTTGATAAATGGAAAGAACAACATAATATTATTTTTCTAACAGTGTAAATGTCTTTACTGTCACTTTTGATCGATTTAATTGATCTTACTACATCTACAGATTTACAAACAATGCAAAATTCAAATTTTCCCTGACAGGACAATGATTGTGTGTTCTTCTTTTCAATCGTGTGTGTGTGTGTGTGTGTGTGTAGGTATGGGCAGTAGTGATGAATGGTCAGAGTTTCAGGAAATTATAGACTCAACACCAGAGCTAGAAATGCGCTTGGACCCTCGAGACTTCGAAAGAGGAAACAGGTAGACGGATGCACATCATTCACAATATTAAAGCGTGAACAAACAGTACAAAATACTCAAGTTTACGAACAAAAGTTACAGATCATTAAGAATACTGTTTAGAAAGTTGCTCTGTGTAATGTAAAGGATTCAAGCTTTGAAGTGAAATAATGACGAGAACTCTTGTTCCTTTGAAGTCCTTCTCAGGGCATAGTGAATGAGGCATTCGGCATCAACACAGACTCTCTGTACCACGAGATCAAAGACGCCAAGTCTGACATCATCGGTGATGTGGACGCAGGAGCAGAACTTCTCGGTAAGCTTCATAGTTCAGATTATGACCTTCAATTAACATTTTACCCCAGCAGTTGATTGACACTTTCTCATAAATGCAGGTTATCTTGTTTTATATGTGACCTGCATTTAATATCAATGATTTTTCATTTTTTTTATTATATATTTCAAGTACCATTGCTAAGCGCATGGTGGCTAAGGGCTTTTCTTGCTTGCACTTTGAACTGCATGCCATTTGTCAGGAAGCCCACACTGCTGGATGTATCCTCAAAGCAAGGTCTCTTGGGATATCATGCTTGCTTTATGTCTGTATCTCCTGCCCCTAAGCACATTTTGGTGTGATGTAGTTGTTTAATTTGAGTACTTTCTGTTATTTACGTTGGCGGTCTCTGATTTGTTTTGTTTCATTATCAAGGTAGAGCTGTTGATTTGTTTATCTCAGTGTGAAGGTGGATCTTTCTTTTGATTGGCCGTCTCACTCACTGACCCTTGACCCCTCTCTGTGCTTCCTTCCCGTGTGTGCTTCTCTCGGCCACGCCCCTAGGGGAATTCTCAGGTGTGTATCTGATCACTGATTGGTTGGTATTTTTATTTCTCATTCTTTTTTGCTCCTCATGACCTTTGCATGGATTTAACATAACAATACACATTAGAAAACACAATTAGTCATATTACATAACAGTTTTTTTTTTCTAGGACACATTTCTCAATACTTAGGTCTTTTTTTTTTCTTCAAAAACTCTTCACACAGTTCTCCTAACCAACTTTCAACTTTTTCACAATCAAGTCATTATTCCATAACACACTATTTCACTCAAAGGTTTTCATCCAACAAACACACTGTCACTTATAAAACACAGACCTAAAAAACACTAACATCAGGTAGCATTATACAATTTTCTTTTGTAAAATGTCTTTACAAAACATGAATGACACTCTCTACTGCTTATAAATCACTGCAGTATATGTTACATAGCCCATTTTTACATTACACTACAAACATTTTTCCTAAGTTTTCTCATTTTGAATGGATGGTAATGAAATTGAAAGACTGTAGGTGTTTAGTTACATCTAATTGCATGGATAGTATTTGATTTTTTTTTAGATTCAGAATATATTTTAATATGGTATTGCTGTAGAAATGTTGCAAATTTCTGTCTTATTCATTATGTTGTACTAGGTTTTGAACTTATGTTTAACAGTTTTGTAAACATGTGCAAATTTGCCCATAGTACATAAAGTTTCCGTGGTGTTTGTGTTTAAGTGAGAAAAGAATTCATGTCATTTCAAAGAATTAGTCACTGAATGCATTTTGTGCCAAATAAAATGATCCACAGTTTAGCCCACATAGACTGATGTTGTGATCACTGAGTGAAGAGTTGTGAAAAAGTGACCTAAGTATTGACCTAAGTAACTGTGAAGACCACATTAAACTATACTTCAGAAACACATAACATTAAACGGTTACACTTTATTTTAAAGTGTCATTGTTACAGTGTAATTATACATTTAAATACTGAGTAATATTAATTAACTACATGTATTTAAAATAGTTTTAGGGTTATGATTAGGTTTGGTTTAGGATTAGTTGCATGTAATTGTGCCTATTTTATAGTTATTGCTATAGAAACTACAAGTAACAAGGACACTGTAAAATAAAGTGTTAACTATTAAAAAATAAAACACTTAAAAATGCAAAACTTTTCAAAAGTTTGGGGTCAGTAAGAATTTATTTGAAAGAAATTAATGCTTTTATTCATCAAGGACTCTTTTAATTAATCAAATGGTACAGTAAAGGCATTTAAATTGTTTAAAAAACATTCTATTTTAAATAAAGGTTGTTCTTTTGAACATTTTATTCATCATAATTCATCAAATTAAAAATCCTAGGGAAAAATGTATCAGTTTCCACAAAAATATTAAGCAGCACAACTGTTTTCAACATTGATGATGATAATAAGAAATGTTTCTTGAGCAGCAAATCAGATCATATTAGAATGATTTCTGAAGGATCATGTGACACTGAAGACTGGAGTAATGATGCTGAAAATTCAGCTTTACCATCACAGGGAAAAAATACACTTTAAGATATACTCACATAGAAAACAATATAGCAACAATATTTCATAATTTCTTATTTTCTTTATCAAGTAAATGCAGCCTTGGTGAGCATAAGAGACTTCTTTCAAAAACATTAAAACTCTTACCAACCCCAAACTTTTGAATGGTTTTGAATTATTTAATTAAAGATAAAGGTCTGATATATTAAAAATACTTTTTAATTTAATAGTGACAGCTGATGATTTGTTTTATTCATTTTTCTTTAAAAATAATTTATCAGGTGTGTGTGTGTGTGCCTATTTGTATGTGTGTGATGATAAATATCTAACATGTGCTTGTCCATCTTTCTCTCTTGCTCTCTTCATCTTTGTTTAATTTCTTCTCTTTTCACTTCCATCATTATCTTCCTCTTTTAATATCCTCTTCTGTCTTCAAATTCATACCTTTACTCCTCCTTTCTTTTGGCTGCCTCCTCTTACCTCGCCACTTTCCCTCTCTTTCCTCCTCGGCTCTCTATTTCAGTCCGGGATGATTTCTTTGGTAAGGCTCATAGCCTCCTTTCCCCCCTCACGTTGTTTTCAGTAAGACATTGTGACACTTTCCTGATTGGTAGCGATGCTTTTTGTGAGATGTTCTCCTGTGCTTCTGCTCTTCTAATCCTATTATCTCCTGCTGCTCAGTGCTGTGCTTTCAAATGCATGGCTTTTCGGCTCATATGAATCATATTATTTTAATCAAGTCTGTTTGGATGTTCTACAGTCCACTTATCAAGTTAGACTGTGATTATGTCCCTGTAGATGTCCTGTTAATCAAACCTGGAAAGGTCATTAGTTAATGCAACAATAAAGAATTGAGCTGATTTCACTCACCTTTTTTTTTTATTGGGCCCTATTAATAAATGTACTGTAATTCTTTGTGTTTGTGGTGTAATTTCAAGCAATTGTGATTTTGTAGTTTTGAATCAGCTGTACCTTAGTCTATTCATCTGAGATTTACCAAGTTCATGGTGGTCTGTACTCCCGCTAACACTGTATATCCCACAGGAATGGGGAAAGAGGTGGAAAATCTACTAACAGAGAACAAACAACTACTGGAGACCAAGTAAGAGACAGAGACCGTGTTTGTATTTGCGCATGTACGTATGCGTCTGCATACCTGACAAAGTCATTTGCCTTTTGTAGGAATGCACTAAATATTGTGAAGAATGACCTGATTGCTAAAGTGGACGAGCTGTCGAGTGAACAGGAAGTTCTCCGGGAAGAGCTGGAAACAGTGAAACAGTCCAAGACCAAAGTGGACCAGAGAGTGAAAGAACTGGAGGAGGAGCTAAAGAGGTCTGGAACTTTTGCCTGTGTTTGTTTGCAAGGGTTTGATTTCTGATTTGTCAATTGATTTGTCCTTAGGACATTGAGGGAGTCCTCCCAATAATGAGATATGACCACATTTTCTCCCCAAAATGTGATATTATTGATGGAGAACTGCTGCACTCCATTACGCACCATGTTGTTAGGATAACAAAAAATTGAAAAAGATATTTTTTTAGGCTGATCTTCCCCAGTGGTCTAACAGTGTTCGTCAATGTCAAAATGATTGAGATGGCCAATCAAATCAAAGAAGGCGAGATAAACATGAATTCCAGCTTAACATTTCCAGTTTTAAGCTTGAAAGGGTGTGAGGCAAGACACTGAACAGAGAACTGAGAAAATGGAGGGCTTATAAACAGGGAATGGGGAAAAAATGCAAGAGACACATTTTTTAAAAGTTATTTAATTATTTACTTCTTTTAAAACTTCAGCGCCGTGTTTCTAGGACGCCTTGTGTGCGAGATGCTGAAAAAGACTTGAGACATGAGCACAGTGTTCAGAGGCATCCAATCCATCTACCGCATGTTTACATAGAAAAACAATGGAAAAGCAGCACAATTGAATTCAAAAACGTATTCTGTGTGACCAGCCCCTTTAGTCTGTGCCTCTGAAAGTGGGTTGTGGTGTTTTTTAGAGTCTCTGTGAGTCTAAGGCTCTGTTTACATCTGGTAGAAGAATGGGTTTTGGTTTATGGGATCACAAGTGGACGACGCTAAATACAGGTGTAAACGGGGTCTAAAACATTTTGAGCTTGTCCACTCCCAGATGTAGTTGAAAATGCATTCGACCGGATTGTTTTCGTATGCGTTTAAATAGCCACAAAAGTCCACCTATAAATGGGATCATGCTGCTTTGTCGCTGCGTGTCGCTGGCGGTGTGAATGGGGCTTTAAGGTGCATTCACACTACAAGCGCCAAAGGAACATGATCCCATTCATTTCAATGAAGAGTGGGCGATTTCCGGCGACACGAGCGACTGCGTAAACATTATGGTAAGTGCGCTAGGCAGACGGGATTTAAACTTTGTTTGCTGGAAAACCAAGTTTGGTTTGAAGACAAAAAACGTATCAAGCACAATGTTCTCTCACCATTCCTGATTTCTAATGGGGCGTGTCCAGCGACGCAACAAAGTTGAGATCTGTTCAACTTTATGCAAATCAAGAGCGACTTTCGAGAGCGACAACCAATAGGAGTGAAGACAGTGGAGTGCACATGAACCGTTGCTCTTCAGTGCCGAGGCAAGGTTAAGGAGAAGCTCATTTTAGATTTAAATTAAAGTCCTATAATTTATGATATGTCTCCGTGTACATACGGTGTTACTCGCCGTGCTGACTCCGAGCCTGAATGGTTTCGTGAACCCAGATAGACCGACATTTGCCCTTTTGCTGCAGATAAACAGCCAATGGCAAAGAGCACTCACTGTTTCTCGTTCATCTTTAATATTAAGCATTTTATGTACTGATTACATTTATATTTAGACTTTTCCCTCCAAATGTTGTAGCGACAAGAAAACTGAATTGTTGTCTACAACATAGACTAACATCTGTAAATGTCATTCACAAAAGTTACTAAGTACCCAGTGGGAAGGCCCATTTGTGACCTCACCGTCAGCCACTGGCGACATGCAGCGACAAAGTCGCCTTTTTTTGCGTAAACATTATGGTAAGTGCGCTAGCCAGATGGGATTTAAACTTTGTTTGCTGGAAAACCAAGTTTGGTTTGAACTTTGAAGCCAAAAATGTATCAAGCACAATGTTCTCTCACCATTCCTGATTTCTAACACGCACTCACAGTGTTCGGCGGCTTCCAGAGCAGAAACGAAAGCGGCTGCTCTCTGTATGTTTTTCTGTCATCTCCGGTCGCGTTCATATGTGAATTGCGCAAGCTTATTTCCTATTTATTTACCTGCCCATAGACCCTCCCCTCAATGAAATCAGGACAGATGAGATTGAAAGTGACAAAAGACACGGATTAAAACACCCGGTGTAAACGGGAATGTGTCTCCCTCGTCTACTTGTGATCCGATCGACCAAAACGCATCTTACTACCAGATGTAAAAAGGGCCTAAAAGTCTCTGTCACTCCACTCTAATTAAAGTCTGAATGTCTCCATTTGATAAAAGGTTGAGAGCTGAAGCATTAGGAGCATCTCAGGACTCTAAAGATGAGGGTGGAGAGGAGGTAAGTATAACACTTCAGTCTCATTTCAAACACCTTTGCTCTGCTCCAAAAACTAGTGAACTGCCTCACCAATGTGAAAAAGTAGTGATAATTTAATTATGTTAATTACAAGAACACCTTGTTTTAAGTCAGTTCAAAGGCAGCATAGCATATACAGTAACCTTCATGGAGAAGGCAATCACGCTAGGTTTTGGAACTTAGCTTTGAAACGATGCTTTTTCTTATATCATTAATATCATTAATACCATTTATGACTTTTTAAAGTGAGATTTTAAATGCATTAAAAGTGTAAAGTGCAAATACACAGTTGTTGAGTGTGTGTATTACCAATCACTTCTACAGGCCTTGCTTTGTTTTGCTCTAGCAGTTTTTAATTAAAATGCAACCCTCAACCTTCTCACAATGCTTCACTACCCACATATTTGATGCTGTGAAATGCTGAAGGGTTGATGCACTAGCCTCTGCTTCACTGCTGCTGTGTTTTGTGGTTCTGCTCTGTTCTGTGTGGCTCTGTGGTGCAGTACTCATCTCCTCTGCAGGACGATGTGGCCATGACGCAGAGACGGCGGTTCACACGTGTAGAGATGGCTCGTGTACTGATGGAGCGCAACCAGTACAAGGAGAGACTGATGGAGCTTCAGGAAGCTGTGCGCTGGACCGAGATGATCAGGTGAGGGAGAAGCAGCCACAAACCTAAAATATCACATCCAAATCAACTTTCATTTAGATACTTACAAGCTTCTGTTATCGTGCATCCAAGCATGTGAACAAAATCTCATACATTTGCACATCTAAATGACTTCATCAATACAACACTCATTAAAAACGGTCAATAGGGGTGTAAAATGTATTGATGCATATTGATGTAATGCATAAAATGGAACAAAACCCCCTAGAGTACATAACTGATAACATAAACTACAATACAAATGTTAGACTTTTTCTTGAAAGAAGTTAATACTTTTGTTTAGCAAGGACGCATGCAATTTTTTAAATTACAAAAGATTTCTTTTTTAAATATATGCTGTATGAACTTTCTGTTCATTAACAAATCCTGAAAAATAAAATGTATTATGGTTTCCACAAAAATATTAAGCAGCACAACTGTTGACAATATGATTGACAAATGTGCAGCTGTTGATAAATCAGCAGCTCAGCATTGATAATAATAAATGTTTATTGAGCAGCAAATCATCATGTTAGACTGATTTCTGAAGGATCATGTGACACTGAAGACTGAAGTAATGATGCTGAAAATTCAGCTTTGACATCACAGGAAATAAAATACATTTTCAAATATATTACAGTAGGTTGCAGTCATTCTTAAGTTATTAAGTTATTACAATTTAAATTGTAATAATATTTCACATCTCAATTTTTACTGTTTTTGATCAAATAAATGCAAGATTGGTGAACATAAGAGACTTCTTTCAAAAACATCAAAAAATCTCACAGACCCAAAACCAAGTATTACATGTATTTGAACTAAATTATATTGCAATTCATACTTTTTACTTATTTTTTATTTTATTTTTTTTTACATTTAAAGCTGTAGTCCGTAAGTTTTTTGGGTTAAAAATGATCCAAAATACATTTTTGAGCAAGTACTTAACCAGCCAGCGTTCAAAACTCTCTGCTTGCCTTAGCTCGATTCAAAACGGTAAGCTTGTAATAATGCTTTAATTCCAGTAGTACTGGTGGATTTCCGCGGGAAATTGGAGCATGTCTTTGCGTCATTACGTCACATCTGTACACATAAAGAAGGGGTCCCGGCTAGTAGGCTATGAGTGTGAGGATGCTGGAGGTGGAGATTTATAGTCTTTTCTCACAGCACTTGATATAATTAAACGTATCAATTTGATGGCGGATCCAGAAAGGTTCAAACGACAATCACCAGTGACAACTGGAGATTCACCCTGTGATGAGGTTCAGTTCTTTGTAGTGAGGGAAGGAAGAAGACAAAGGGGTCGGCGATGACTGGGACTCTCGTTTTATTCACTCAAGTTGAAAACATAAACAAAAAGGTGTGCACGTAGCGCGTTCACCGTGCAACAACACAGCATAAACTCAGTCAATAATTCAGAATATAAATCGTCAGCTTCTCTCTCAGTCGGCAGCAGCACACGAGGTCCCAGTCCCTCTCTCTCTCTCTCACTCTCTCCCGGTCGTGCTTATATCCGGTCTTTCCACGCCAATTACTGAAATCAGACACAGGTGTTCATCATCTGCACTTGACCTACTTACTCACCGCTCGCTTCCTTCCTCTCTCTCCCGCTACAGACTCCGCAGAACCACGCCCCCCTCGCCACACACCCGTTGTAAAACGCAAAAGACTTCGGACTGGCAACAGAAAAAAAGAGACAGCAACCTGGCCCATACAAAAACAAAGATAAATATCGGAGGGGCATTAAATGTAGTCACGCAATGCTGATGTTGTTTACATTAACAATTTGAGAACAAAGTATAATTTGCACGGTTTGACGTGATATTGATCGTTAGATTTTATCAGCGCGATTTAATGCAATGCATTTTTTCCCTTAGTTGGTCAGAACAAAAGTGGATGTTACTTACTTGTTCAGACAACATTTTCCGATGAAAATTCTTATATTGGTCATACTTCCAAAAAGTAGAGTCTGTGATTGCGAATGACAGCATCCACACCGGTGCGGTGACTGACTCCTCAAAACATTGGATTCATCCGTGCTGTGCCGTATCAAGGCACAACCCACGTAATGTTGATAGTTCCGCGAATAACTGCAATTGCAGATTTCGAACAGAGATGGCGACAAAGAGGAAAAACTACGGACTGCAGCTTTAACGCAATGTTAAATTATTTATAATTTTTTTCCCACTTTTTAAAAAGTTAACTTGCAGTTAACCAATAAACAGGTTTTCACTACAGCATTTTTACTATTTCATGTGAAAAATAAAATAAAAATTAAGTGGAGTTCCTAAACATTATTTCAGGAGGAGTGAACCCATCTAATCTTTCAGTTAACTGCCTGAGCATATAAACAGCAGCTCAACCTTGCTCTGGCATCAGCTGTTTTGACATCCATCCTCCTCCACCATCATAATTTAGGCATCTTGTTACCTTACTCATCTTCCAAGCATTAGTAGTCCCATTGGGGCAGGGCTAGGAAACGTCGGTCCTGGAGAGCCACTGTCGTGCAGAGTTTAGCTTCAACCCTAATCAAACACACCTGAACTAGCTAGTCAATGTCTTCAGGAGTGTTTTTCAGGGTTGGAGCTAAACTCTGCACGACAGTGGCTCTCCAGGACTGCGTCTTTGTTTTTATTTTAAATAAAAGAATGAAATGAAATCAAGTGTAATAAGATTTATATTCACCCCCATCCCTTATTTGGCCTAAATGGTCTGTCATTCTTTTTTCTTTTATATTTTGTTACCTTCTAAGGCTACATTTTTAAAACAGGGAAATGAGTTTTCGCTGTACTGCACAGTGACTTCTTGAAACCAACAAGAAAAAAAGAACTGTGATAAAATTGTGATATTCCTGAAAAAAAAAAATCTTTATATTTTTGCCATATCGCCGCCCACCCCTAATCTAAGCGCGAGTTGAAGCTGCTGCCTCGAGCTCCTCCTCTGTTGACAGCAAACCAAATACATTTAAGCTTAATAGCCTAAAGATTACATGGACATTTTATTTTTTATTTTTTTTACAGTGCAGACTTCATGTTCTCTTTGTCCGTTTCACTTCCACAGGGCATCTCGGGAGAGTCCTGCTCTACCAGAGAAGAAGAAATCTATCATCTGGCAATTGTGAGTATTACGGCAGATTTAGACATAATGTTTTTGACTTTTGAAGTGGATTGATTTCACACCATTGCCATGTCTGAATGTTAAAATAGAGTTTTGTTACTTACATATGTTATGATTTACATTTCATCTGTGTTTTCCTGTTCCTTTACCTACTTACTTTGCTCTGTGTCTCTCTCCAGCTTTGCACGTCTTTTTAGTTCATCTGCGAGCCCTCCTCCAGTGAAACGTCCGTACAACAGTGTCAACATTCACTACAAGTCTCCTTCCCCTGCTGGCTACAACCAGAGACGCTCCCAAACCATGTGCCAGATCTCCACTTCCAACTGCATACTGGAGTTCCTGCCTGAAGAGTGAGAAGAGACATGCATATCTGTCTGTGTCCTTGTCCCATATGTCCTCATGTCCTCATCCACACATCCACCTGTCTGTCTGTCCTCCCTCTGTGTCCTCAAAGTGTATTCTCTCTCTTTCTTCTGCTCAGGCAAGCTGACTCCTGCTAAATGGTGTGTGCTAATGCTGCATTTGACTGTTAGCTGTTGCACACTCACACGTTTACTTAGCTTACATAAGGAAATATCATAGGAAATATCATAGTGTATTTAAATAAAACTAACTTATAATAAAAACTACAGACTAACTCTAACATAACCTCTAAAAGGAAACGTTTCCTTTATTTTTAGAACAAAAATACATTTCATTTATTTATCTAATAATTACTTTATTTAGGTTGTGGGGTTCAGTTCTCAGGGAACATACATCATGATAAATGTGTATTATTTTTTAATAAAAGCATCTGCCAAACATTGTTATTTTATTATTATTATATCATTTATTAATATTTTAAATGAGCTTTTATTTTTATATTTTCAGTTTCTCAATTTTAATTTAGTTTTTTTTCATTTTGGTATGTGCTTTTTTGATATGAGTTTTTATATTTCTATTAAAGTGTATTTAGTTTTAGTAATTGTATTACTACTTCAACTTATTTTATTTCAGTTTTCGTTTAAGTTTTCATCTAATAATTATTTAAGCTTTATTTCATTTAACAGAAATATTTTTTTAATAGTTTTAGTTTTAGTACACAATAATAACACTGCTGCCAACTGAATAAATGTGAATATTTGATTCATTCATTTATTAAGTTTTAAATAACATTTTAAAACATCAGTTCACCTCAACATACATATCAGATGTTAGTCTGCTAACATTTTTTTAAGTCTGCTTGCCAGTAAATTAGCATGAAATAGCGTCTGCCAAATGCGAAAATGTAAGGGAAATACATCACATCATGTTTTCACATCACGCCGTGTGTCTGTGGCATTTCTTTTTGGCCTCTGCTGGCTGGCTGGTTCTCTCGCTCTTTCGCTGACTGCTCCTCTCTCTCTCTCTCTCTCTCTCTCTCTCTCTCTTCGCCCTGTAGAATGCCCAGTAACGGTGTTGCATCTCTCCTCAGCGATTCTGCGCTCTGTACACGCAGAGAGCAGCGTCGAGAGCAGTACCGGCAGGTGCGTGAGCACATGCGCCGCAAGGATGGCCCCATGCAAACCTGTGGCTGGAGTGTCCCACCCCGATTCAAACAGGTATCTGCCCATATGTTGACCCTTCACCCCTGACCTCTATAAGCAATTCAGCTCCACACATAGACTGGAGTGGCACTGTTTTGCAGGGAGCGCCCTCCACAAATAAAGTGAAAATAAATATGCAAAGTGCACTTTAGATATGCACCCAGGGTGGACGTGTCTTAGTTAAGCTCCTCCCAAGATCAGGGATGGGCGTTTGATTTTATGTAGGTGATGATATGAATGGCTTGTTGAAGATGTGCAAAAGCAATTTAGTAAAAAAAAAACTTTTTGTTACACCCTCTAACAAAAAAGTAGCTAAGTATGTAACAGTATCAGATGGTTTATCACACTGATAAAAAAATATAAAAGGTGACAGGATTAAAGTGAACTTAATTGTGCAATAAATCAAAAAAATCTTATAAATCTAAAAAAAAAAACATAAGTCAAAAATAGTGATGAAGAACAGCATTTCACTAAAAAGAAGTCACCTTTGTTCATTTAAATAAAGCTGAAAATAAATTAAATAAAATTTTAATATTAGATGTTTTATATTTTTTGATATATAGAATAAAAATTAGATATTTTTATAAAATGAAAATTAAAAATGTTTCTTTGGCAACTAACTAATTTTTAAAAAATAAAAATACATTGAAGGTAAACAGAAATGCTTTTTTAAAAAGTGACAAAAAGCACATAACAAAATTACTAAAATTTAAACTCAAATGAAAAATATTAATAAATACTATTATATAAATAATACAAAAATAACACTGAACGGTGAGTTGTTTATTTGCACTGTTATTTATTTGATCAGTGAATTGTTTCTGTACATGATCCATGCAAATTAACTGATTTACTAAAATGAATCAGGCTTCCCAATAGTATATCCACATCATTCCTACGCACCATGACGCTTTGCGCGAATTATGGGTGTAACTTCCGTTAAGCTGTAAACAATCAGTGAAAGACTAGCTCTATGGATGCAATAATATATATTTTTAAACTGTGTAAAATGACATTACATTATTCTACTCGCCCTTCAACCATTGAACATTAAAAGCACATTTAAAAGTTTTAAAGCATCAACAAGGTACTTTCAACAGACCATGAATACTGTGGTAATCTGTATTAGGCTATATAACATACGTTGCCTTATAATAATAACAAAAATTATTTACTTCAGCATTGCATGATACTATTTCAAAGTGATTTCAGTCATTTTGACAGATAGTAAATTGTTTTTACCTGTGAAAACAAACCTGGAAAGAGACGTGAGGATTTGGGGAGAAAAAAAGAGAGATTCTTCGTGCATTCCAGTGAATTATAATGGCATATATCGTAAATGAAATCGGGAGAACAGACCACAAATGTGCAGTATATGTTGACCATTTTCATAATATTACAGTGGAATGCAAAAAGGAAAAAAGAAAATAATCATGAGGAAAAGAATGCAGTGACTGAAAAGAGCTCTTGCCATAGGTATTCTTGTTATAACATGTCACGTTAAAATACCAAGTGTTATTCTCAAATAAAACTTGAAAGAAAACTGATAGCTCATTGAGTCAAACTGACGGATAAGCTTTATTTGTAGGGCAACCTTATGATTTGAAATGATTCGTTTCAGTCTTTTTGAATGGAAGTTCCCCAAACCGGAAGTGCCACCCATATGTTCACAGATTTTTTGTTCCATGGAACTAGTTAGCGAGTCCATGGTGTGCTGGTTTGTGGCAACAGTGTTAGGGTTGGCATGGTGACAGTGTGTTTGTTAGGGTTGCCGTGGTGACAGTGTCGCCGTGGCGCTAACTGTGATCTCCCACAGAATGGCTCCCAGGCGGACAGCACTCAAGATGCCACAGTGAAGAGGACGCAGGCAAGTCTGAGCGGCAGAGGACCAGCATGCACCTCTCCCACCCTGTCCCTTTAAACCCCGGCCCTAAACCTGACTCAGCCTCAGTCAGCAAATCATAGCGTAGACACAGCAGAAAACTGATATAGCAGAAAATGTCTTTGCTGAAGCTGAATTTATCTTTAGGAATTAAACCTCTGGTATTTCCAGCTGTCGACATGCTTTCCTGCTAACAATGCTTTGCTAACACTATCAAGTTAACACAATATTTAGTGCATTTTAGACATTTGGCCGATTGTACAGTTGCTTACAACCTGCAATGACATAAATGTGCCAGACATCATAATTTAGATGCCAGCGTTATTGCAAGACAACCTGAAATGTAACATTTTTATTTAAACTAAAAAACAAAGTTCCGTCTATCAAAGTGTCATGAATATGGTAATCATTCAGCATTTGATGTGCAATAGTATTTTGAAGTACCATCTGAAACCACTTTTGTAACATGGTACTGTTTTTTGTAAGAGTGCCTTTTTAAAGATAATAAATATAAATAAATGATTATTCTAATCCACAATATAAGCCGCGTTTAGTTGAACTCTAGTGATAACAGTTCAGAACAAATTCCAGATGTCTAAAATGTAGCAAACCTCATTTTCACATATTCACATTCCAAAATGTTATTGTATAAAGGAGTCCTAGATGAAAGTAAACTAATTCAGATTATTCTCTCAGCATTGTGTAACACGATATCCTCCTGGTCCGTATCAAACCTTCCTCCATCTTAGAAACACCTGAATCATGATTTGCTGCTCTCTCTCTGTCTTTCAGAGGCGTTTGCTGACTGTACAGTAGATTAACTCCTGTCATTGCGCATGCATCTGCCTTGTAACCCTCTTAACAGACTTTGATCTGCTGCTCTGGTTTGCTGTTCTTGGTTTCCCCTTTCTCTGTCTGCCCTGGATAAAGGCATTCTTAACCAGGGCATGATGGGAGTTTGGCATCTTTCTGCTTGTAGTGTGTAGCAGTGATCTTATTTACAAAGGCCTTGTAAACATCACCGCCTTCCTGTGTTCTCTTAGGCCAATGAGAAAGAGGATAATCGTATGAAAAACGTCCCTGTGCCAGTGTACTGCCGCCCTCTGGTGGAGAAAGACCCCAACAGGAAGGTAGAAGATGACCGACAAACACAGGCAGACTATTGGTTCTTCTGAGGTTGTGAAGTTCTGAACTCAGACTCTTGTTCTTCTGACACAGCTGTGGTGTGCTGCTGGCGTGGATCTCACTGGCTGGAAGACATCCAATCAGGAGGCTGCAGCTGTGAAGCCATCCAATGGCTCCGATCCCTTGACTGGTGAAGACGAAGGCGGAGACGGCAAGAGCGAGCAGAGCTCACCAGAGAAAAAGAAGGTCAATGGATTTAATAAAAACACATGTAATTAAAGAAAAATGTCTTTTGAAGATAATCAGAAAAATGTGGGGTCGGTAAGAATTTTTGAAAGAAATGCTTTTATTCAAGGAGGCATTACATTTATCAAAAGTGATAGTAAAGTCATTTATAATGTTAAAAAAATATATATTTCTATTTTAAATAATGGAGTTATTTTGAATTTTCAATTAATCAAAGAATCCTGAAAAAAAAAGTATCACAATTTCCACAAAAGTAATTAGCAGCACAACTGTTTTTGATAAACTGATCAAATGGTAATATGTACCTTGAAGGCAATGGATTAAAGCGTTTGCCAAATGCAAATGTAATGTTCTCAACAATGATAATAATAAGAAATGGGCTCCAAATCAGCATATTAGAATGATTTATGAAGGGTCATGTGACACTGAAGACTGGATTAATGATGCTGAAAATTCAGCTTTGACATCACAGGAATAAATTACATTTTAAAATATATTTAAAAAGAAAATAAATGCAGATTTGGTGAGCATAAGAGTCTCAAAACCAATACAAAATCTTACCAACCCCGAACTATTGAACAGTAGTACACACACACACACACACACACACACACACACACACACTCACATACATACACACACACACACACACACACAGTGGGATCAAAAAGATCATTGAAAATTTCATTTCAATCAAAATTTAAACCTGGAAAAAAGCAGAAAATGAAATATTGAAATATTGTGATGTAAAATGAAGGATGAATAGTTACAGTTCTCCACTTTTTATTGGTCACTAATAAAATTAGCACATTTGTGACACTGAAAGCAAAAGGGAGACAAACCAAACAATAAGGAATCCTCAAATTTTTCAGTTAAACTTTTCACTCAATTTGTCATGCAAATAATACAGTTTTTAATTTACTGTATTATTTATTACTTTTTAATTTCATTTAATATAATTGTTTATTAAAGTCACTATCTCAAAATGGGTCTCAGATTTTTCACAGCTTACCCATCTTTCTTTCAGTAGAAAATGCTAGAAGTGAATTTTAAGCATCATAAATGATGAACTGAATTAAATCTAAAGATTGGTATTTCACCCTCTTCTAGCCTAAGGAACTGCATGAAACTGACTCCATGAACAGCCGCGTGTGGATTCTGACCAGCACTCACTCAGCCAGTAAAGTGGTCATTATCGATGCAAACCAGCCCTGCTCACTAGTTGACCAGTTTAACGTGTGCAATGCCCATGTGCTGTGCATCTCCAGTGTACCAGGTTTGTGTAGTTCTAAACACAAGTAAATGCACTGTCGATTGGAACAAACACTGTTGTGGTTGAGTTAACTGTCGCTTGCATTGTCCGTGTGTGTGCATGTAGCAGCCAGTGAGAGTGACTACCCAGCAGGTGAGATATTTCTGGAGCAGCAGGGTGGAGATGGGGCTTCAGAGGAGAAGGGTGGAGTGGAGGGCATGTTGGCAGGGATCACGATCGTGGGATGTGCCACTAACTGCAGCGTAGTGCGCAGCAACTGCTCCTCCCGCACTGACACCCCCGTGCAGGACCGAAGCCAAGGTGAGCAAACTGACTGAAAATGTATGTTCTGAATCTGTGAGACAGTACATATTGGTCATCATATGCTTGGTGTTTAGCTCCTACAGCTCCGGTGTGTAGAAGCTTAGCTGTGTCACAGTCTGCGGAGGAAGCGACAGAAGCCATTGAGGTGTCAGAGGAGACGGGGCCAAGTGAGAACGTGGACAGCACCCTCAGATCTTTCACCGAGCATGTCTTTACTGATAACACACACAGGTACCTTACATATAGCCTACTTTTAAAACCATAGAAGCTAAGCTACTTTAGATAAGAGTGCCTTGCAAATGCATAAATAGAGATTTATGAAAACTTTTTGCACGTCGGACATCTTACAATTTCCTAAACCAGTCATCCCCTATTATATTTTTCTGACTGCAAAAGGATGTTTTTTATTTGCTGAATACTTTAGGCAAGGGCGTAAAATTTAGGAGGGACACTAGAGACATGTTCCTGCAAATATCAAGCAACTACGGAATGGTGCCTAGCAATAATTGTGATCACACAATTAACATATATTTGTAAGTTTGGCCACATCTGAAATGGGTCACACCTTTGACATTATTAGAAGTCAAACTAAATATGCCAGAAAACCCCGTATAAGAGTATTGAAAATAGTTTTCTTTCAGAATCATCATTGTTCCAATTCATTTTAACCCTGCCTGTAAGTGCTCTCCATAAATGATGTATTATGTACTCTGATGCTGATGTATGAGCAATATTAACAATTGCACTGCGGACAGAGTAAACAGTCTCCATTAATAATCCTTGTCCATGGACTTCTTGTCATTATTAGTTACCTTTAATTTTTAACATTACCGAATTCATTAATTAAAGTCAATCCCTGAATTATGTTTTTTTTCCAGTTTTGAATGTGCTTGTTTATATATTCTATCATGAGTAAAGAAGACTAAATTGTAATGTTGTTGGTTCACATAGTCAAAATTGTGTAATTATTGTCGTAGCAACATACTGGCATAATAGAAAAAAATTAGGTATAAAAAAAAAATTGGGTATAGCCAGGTGAAAATGTCTTGTTGAATCTTGTTGACACATAACAGTAAAATACTTAATGTTAAGGTCTGAATGGAACCCATTTAGGCTACCCATGAGCATTAATACATAGAGTCAGGAAAAAGTACTTTAGAAATCAGCCTTTATTAATTATTATTGCAGAGATGGGGTTTGGGGCTGGGTCCGTGGGACTGTTTCTGGGGATTCACTTTTTATTTTACCTACCTTTTGTCTTCTGCATTCTCCTTACCATTGTCTCCAGTTCTTCCCTCAGACTCGTCCCCCAGAAACAGTCCCACGGACCCAGCCCCAAACCCCATCTCTTAAAAATGAATAAAGGCTGGTTTACCTCTTCCTGCCTCTATGTATTAATGCACATGGGTAGCCTAAATGGGTTCCATTCAGACCTTAACATTAAGTATTTTACTGTTATGTGTCAACAAGATTCAACAAGACATTTTCACCTGACTAGACCCAATGTTTAGATCTGTTGTGGTATTTATGCAAATTAGCACATACGTAATTAGATTATGCACCGTTTGTCCATGTTAACAAACCATTTCAAAAAACTTGTAATACATTTTTTGTTTGTCTGGATGCAAGTAATCAACTCAGCAATTTTCATGGTGATATCTAAAGGTTAAAATTTTACCCTATTCACTTGAGAAAAATAATGAATAGGCGTATGAATAGGCTATATTTGGGTCTTTTTCGAAACTTTCCCCTAATGGGATTCTGCGGGGCTTTTTTTTCCTTACTCAGAACATATTGAGGATACAATATCAGTTGAGTTTGCTTCTGTTGCAATTTGTTCAAGGTTGACCCCCATTTTGGCTTAAAATGACTGGACTATAAAAAAATACTCCCTTTATGAGTTATGAGTGTGTTGGCTACCGTATCTATAAATTCTTTAAAAAAAATCTATCGTATGTGCAAAAATGGGGATGTCCCCACCAATATCAAAATCAAAGCTACGCCCTTGACTTTCATAAATGATGTGTTGAATTGAAATGGTCTACTCTGCCATCAGTGAGGCAGGTGTGCCAAAGGAGCAAGTGACATCAGCCCCCACAGACTCAGAAGAGGCAGGAGACGATCGGGCAGGAACGAGCGCCGCCCCAACCATGTGGCTGGGAGCCCAAAACGGCTGGTAGGCATTACATCTTCAATTGTATTTTCACATTATAAAGTCATAATTCCATTTCCAACATTATATACACCATGTAAAATACACTGTAAACTCTGTCCACAGGCTTTATGTCCACTCTGCAGTGTCCAACTGGAAGAAATGCCTCCATTCAATCAAACTCAAAGACTCTGTACTGAGTTTGGTGTAAGTAGAATCCTAATGAACTATGTACACTACCGTTCAATTTTATTGTTTTTGAAGGAAGTCTCTTATGCTCACCAAGGCTGCATTTATTTGATCAAAAATACAGTAAAAGCAGTAATATTGTGAAATATTATTCAAATTTAAAAGAACTGTTACATCTATTTTAAGATGTAATTTATTCCTATGATGGGAAAGCTGAATTTTCAGCATCATTACTCCAGTCTTCAGTGTCACATGATCCTTCAGAAATCATTCTAATATGATGATTTGCTGCTCAAGAAATATTTTTTCCTATTATCAATGTTGAAAACAGCTGTGCTGCTTAATGTTTTTGCAGAAACCTGATATCTTTTTCAGAATTCTTTGATGAATAGAAAGTTCATCAGCATGTTTTTGACATAGAAATCTTTTGTAAGAGTGTAAAGGTCTATACTGTCGCTTTTGATCAATTTAATGCATCCTTACTGAATAAATGTAAAACTCTTACTGTCCCCCAAACTTTAGAACAGTACTATATATATATATATATATATATATATATATATATATACTACTGTTTACATGTTTACCAATAACAAGTATCCCGAGGTATATGAAAAAATTCTGTAATCTTTTCTTCTGTCTTTGTCTCTTTGTGCTTCAGACATGTGAAGGGGAGAGTTTTGGTTGCATTAGCTGATGGAACACTTGCAATCTTCCACAGAGCTGAAGGTTTTCATCATGTTAAACTTATTAGAAAAAGAACTGTCATTTATTATTAAAGCAGGGTTTTGCTGTAAATATTTGTATTCATCCTCTCCATAATGTAAAATCAGATCCAAAGCACGCACATCCACAGCAAAGCTATATGTTGCTCAAATTGAGTGCTCAACAAGGAAATTAATAAAAAAGGAAACAAGTCGGCACACCACGGCTCCAAAAATGTGAAAAATTTAATGATAGACTCACACACAGGTGGTAACGTTTCGAGCACGTAGGCTCTTCGTCTGACTTTTTTTTCCTTTTTTCCTCTCCGTAATGTGAAACATAGATGGACAA
The DNA here is from genome assembly GCF_949319135.1 of Squalius cephalus. Taxonomy (NCBI): domain Eukaryota; kingdom Metazoa; phylum Chordata; class Actinopteri; order Cypriniformes; family Leuciscidae; genus Squalius; species Squalius cephalus. Next base: position 43,759,298 of record NC_137122.1, on the reverse strand, counting down.
TGGGACCTATCCAACTATCATCTAATGGATCTGGGAAGACCCCACCACTCCATTCGATGCATGGCTGTGGTTCATGACAAAGTCTGGTGTGGTAACAAGAACAAGATCCATGTGATCCAGCCCAAGAGCATGCAGATTGAGGCGAGTCTCAGACAGCGAATGTTATGTCCTCATCATAACCTTTGTCTTGGGACTTTTATTTGATTTTATGTTTCTCTCTCTTTCATATAGAAATCCTTTGACGCTCACCCACGCAAGGAGAGCCAGGTGAGGCAGCTGGCATGGATTGGTGATGGTGTCTGGGTGTCAATCCGTTTGGATTCCACGCTCCGCTTATACCACGCACTCACACACCAGCATCTACAAGACGTGGATATCGAGCCTTACGTCAGCAAGATGCTGGGTAACACTTGCTTCTGTGACTTCAACACTTTTTATTTATAGGTTCTGGTTAGAGATGAGTTTAGTAGTGACATAAGATGTTTGCTGAATTGCCTCCTCTTAGCATTTAAGGCTTAGCTTGGCAAAATAATATTTATTTTATTTCTCCAGATCCTTAAAAGCAGTTCAACTGAAAGTTTACACTATAGTAAACTAACTTTATTATTATTATTATTTAAATTTATTGTTAATTCATTATTATGTTAATTTATTGATGGAAACATCTTGCCTAATATATATAAAAGATCAGTAGTCACAATATAAATGTTTTACATTCTGCTGTGTTGTCTGTGATTGACAGGTACAGGAAAGTTGGGCTTCTCTTTTGTCAGGATAACTGCCCTGCTGATTGGAGGAAACCGCTTGTGGGTGGGGACTGGAAATGGTGTTATCATCTCAATCCCTTTGACTGAAAGTAAGTCTGGGGCGAGTTTGTTTGCACACACACTTCAGCGTTCACATGATTATCCTAACCTTTTCCCTTTCCATTGATCGACCAAAACATGTCCCTGTCATTGGTTTATGCTGGTTAGCTCTTCTTTGGTGGTCAGCCAGCATGGTCTTTATTCTGAAGCTTGCTAGCCAATGAAGTCTTGCCGGTTAAGCTAGTAAAGAGGCTTGAATCTCACTAACTCTTCAGCTCATTGGGTTGCCAACACCCTGGGATTAACCTGCAAACTTTAATGTCATCATCCCAGATCATTAACTGCTAGGTCAACCTCCTTAATCCATTAATTACCCAACAAACCTGTTGTCGTCATCTCCTTTCTAGCTTTTCTTCTTTGTTCCTTTTTCTCTATTGTACCACTACCCTCTTTTGCTCTGTCTCACGAGTGTTGCTCTTTTGTCCTGCCTTGTTCCCCTTCCCACTTCCTCCTTCCTGTAGCCGTAGTTCTTCATCGAGGGCAGCTCCTCGGACTGAGGGGTAAGTGTGGATGGAGCGTTACGACTGTCATTCTCGTAAGATCAGTTACATCACACTTCTTTTGGGAACACCTTGGTCTTCTTTCATTTATTCCATCGTTCAATAAACTTTCTTTCTTTCAATGGTTTTAGCATGTTTTGGTCATGGATGACTTATTTCTCTGTGCATTACTACATTGTTTATTTAAAGTGTTGTGGTCATTTTTTTCCCATTATTTTCAACAGGGAAATGCGGAGTCATATAAATATAAATCCACATATACATATTTATCAGATAAATATATCTTTCGCAACATAAATCTAATATAATTGCTAAATCAGAAATATATTCAACAGACTATAGAAATGTATATATGTATATACACTTTCATTACTTATTTCAATAAACAATTTTTCAGTGGTTTTATGTTTTAGTAATGAATGAATTGCCTCTCTGTGCATTACTGTCTTCATTATGTACATTTTAAGTGTTTTAATTTTTATCCATGGATATTTTTTTGCATGCGTCAGCAGATTCATTTCTTTACTTAAGCTCTGGCAGTTCCTGTGAGTTTCTGCGATTGGTCATTGCGCTTTATGATTGCTGGTTTCTGTTCTCTTGTAGCTAATAAGGTGTCACCCACATCGTCAGGGGGCGTGATCCATGTATATGCGGATGACAGTAACTCTGAGAAGAGTAGCTTCATACCATACTGTTCCATGGCCCAGGCTCAACTCTGTTTTCATGGACACCGAGATGCCGTCAAGTTCTTTGTGTCAGTGCCAGGTGAGTGTCAAATCAATAATAGTATATTAAATGCAGTGAGCTGTGTCAGTCCCAAAACATGTGGTCTTTTGTTTCCAGGCAATGTGCTGGCCACCCTGAATGGTAGCGTGTTGGACAGCCCATCAGAGTCTCAGGGGTCCTCAGCCCCAGCGGACACAGAAGCTCAGAGTCTTCAGAACGTCCTGGTGCTGAGTGGAGGAGAGGGTTATATTGACTTCCGCATTGGTGAGAAGTAATTCATAAGCGAAATTATTATGTACATTGGGTCATAAAATCATAACTTCTTCATTCTGTCATTCTCAGGTGATGGGGAGGATGAGACAGAGGAAGCAGATGGTGAAGCTCCTCCTCAGATGAAGCCAGCGTTGTCTAAAGCAGAGAGGAGTCATATCATTGTGTGGCAGGTGTCTTATGTTCCAGAGTAACACGAACAGACACCTCCTGCCTTGCCCCCCTTTCCACCCCCAAAGATAAAAGTATGAATCCTTTCTGTAACTATGCCCCGAATTCTGTACCTAAGCTATGTAACTACCACGGCCTTGTAACTACCCCTTTAAAGTCTTATATTGAACCCTTCAGCCTGTATTTTCCTACCCTCAATTATAACTACCTGTACGATCCTTCAATCCACCCTGTAACATTCCCTTTCCAACAAAAACACAAGGTTCAAGAACTTCCTGCTACTTATGACTGAATGGCAATTTCAAATGAAATGCATATAAACAGCTTAAACAATACCAAACTACGTTCCTGAAAGAACTACCCAGTTTTTGCCAAATACCGTGACCTTTGTTTTTACAGTCCCTCAGCACACAGATCACTCAATGATATGAACTCATCGTGAACTCAAAGAGTTTCAGAGATGAGCGGAATCATTTTGAAAAGACCAGCTAGATGAACAACAAGGAAAATGCAAAAGAGACTTATGTAAATACTGGAATACATCATGCACTGCAGAGAGAAATGATTGAATATGTGAGGATAATCAAATAAATGGTGGCCAGGATTTGTGGGTATTAAGGATTTTTCAGCTCATTAAGTAAATATGTAAAAGAATATTCAACTAAATTGACTTTTAAAAAAAGCACGCAAAATCACTTTAACCAATTGCAGCTAGCCCTCTTTCAACCTAAGTGAAATGTGTGCTGACTGGATCTGCTAACTTCCCTTTTGGATTAAGCATGAGGTTAACAGCTGAACTGAAGCCTTCGATTGGCTGCAGGTTTGAAAGAGATGGACGTCCCGCCCAGTCGCCTTGTATGTAAATCATCACTCTGTGTTCTCTGTGTGGTTAAGTATTAAGAAATAAACATGTTTATGTGCTGAATGCTTCTGTCGTCAGTGCCATCATTTGTTGAAATGCTGTCATAATTTAATTTCATCAATACGTCATACAAATATATTTTAGAGGAAAACACTCTACCATTCAATTTTTCTTTTTAAAGAAATGTATACTTTGATTCAGCAAGGACACATTAAATTGATCAAAAGTGACAAAAGATTTATTTCAAATCAATGCTCTTCTTTCAAACTTTCTATTCGTCAAATAATTCTACTATACTGTCATTTTAAAATCGGATATTTCACAATTTTACTGTTTATATTATATTTTTGATCAAATAAATGCAGCTCTGGTGAGCATAAGAGAATGTTTTAATGTTTCAAAAACATTTTTAAAAGCTTAGCGACCCCCAAACTTTTGAATGGTATAGTTGACACAAAATAATACACACAAAGATCAATGAACAAAGGAATCATTTATTTGTAAAGTTTGGTCAAGTGAGTTCCAACCACTAGACTAGAGCAAGACCAAGCATTATTGGGACATTTAAGTTTTTCAGAGCAAGCTGGCCATTTGTCATTCATTATTGCTTTTCTCTTTGAGTCATGAATAATAAATGTATTTTTACATAGTGCATCAAGATGACAAGAAGAATGCTCATATCAAAAGTTGGATGTAAAAATGTAAACAATGTCTTTCGAGTGGATGTAAACACTAAGTAACTTTAGAGTAGTGTATGACTTATAACTTACCAACCCACCAAAGATTAGTAACAAATTGAATATCTGTAATATATTTTTGCATATTTGCAAAGAAAACCTCACACATGTTCACAACAGCATGAGTAAAGCAGTAAGAAAATGGTCACATTCAAAAAAAACCTTGACCAATGATTGGATTTCAGTGATCCAGACAAATGTCATCATAAGCTACCTTTTCCTTTATTATTTTGGTCACTCTATGGCTTGAGCAGAGCAGCCTTTACTCTGCGAGGAGCAGGTATCAGATGCAGATGAAGCTGTGTGTTACGATGAGTGCAACATGATGTCTTTCAGGCGTAGATCCAGTTGTGACTGCACTCTTCCCAGCAGATCAACTCGTGATGCTTGAACCACAGCGAGATCTCTCTCTGAGCACTTTCAACTGAATCACTGCCATGGATCACGTTCCTGCAAAAGAAAAACAATTTAACATCCAGTCGTCCATCCATCCATCCATCCAGTCAAACATGCACACACACACTAACCTGCTCACTTCCACGCAAAAGTCTCCTCTGATAGTGCCTGGGAGAGAGTCTGCTGGATTTGTCTCTCCAAGCATATTTCTGGCGGTCTTAACCACATCATGCCCTTGCCATACCTAATAAAACATATATAAATACCCACACATAAAGTGTTGAAGTTAGACATCTTCATAGGAACACCATAGCAGCGCAAGTACAGAAATCCTATTGGACCTATATACGGAGACAATGTGTTTCTTACCATAGCAAGAATGGGTCCTGAGCTCATGTATTTGACCAAGCCGCTGTAGAAAGGCTTCTCCCTCAGGTCCCGGTAGTGCTCTTTGAGCTGTTCCTCTGATGCCTACAAGCATTTACTGTATTAATACAGATGATATATTTCTTATGATATATTATTCATTTTCTTAATGAAAGCTCAGTGAAAGATACTCCAGTGGTGCTCTCACCTGCAGGAGCTTCATGCCGACCAGTTTGAAACCCTTGAGTTCAAAGCGGCGGACAATCTCGCCCACCAGTCTGCGCTGAACACCATCTGGCTTCACTGCAATGAACGTGCGCTCGTTTGGGCCAGTCCATCCTGAAAAACATATCTGAAATTAAACCCTTTTAAACCCCCTCGACTTCTCAATGACATCGCTTGTTTTTTAAGTACTTTATTACAAAAAATAAAACGGGTCTATCTTGTAGAAGTTAGTTTGAGTGGTATTCTAATGTTACCACACAATGTTACCACAAAAATGGCAATATCAGAAATCCCTGTCCTTGTGGGGACATGTTTTGGTCCTCATGAGGACAACAGCTTATAAATCATACTAAGTGATGTTTTCTGAAAATGTAAAAATGCAAAAGTGTTCTGTGATGGATGGTCTCTCCGCGGTCAATATAATAAAACAAATTAATATTTTATTCCCATTTATTTGTTTATTCGGTAAGTAAGGTAGTTCGGTAAGTGTTCTTTAAGCACAACACTTAAGTAGAAGTACTTAAGTATTAAACATTTTTTGTGCTTAAGTATTGCAAGTAGTTTATTTTAAAATTTACTAAAGTACTGAAAGTAAAAGTATTGTGTTATTAAGTTATTAAAGAAAACAGTCAAAAGTTTGAACATCATATTGTTTATATTATTTCAAATGTTTAGGACACTCACAATTAATTTGGCTGAAGCAGCAGTACAAGGACAGGGATGTACAAGAGCACATTAAAACACTGAGCTTAACTCTTTGTAAACAAAAACAGATCAAATATGTCCCTAAAGCATCCCTCTCTTCTCTTCCCTGCTTGTGCCTTTTTTCTCCACAGCTTATTGGGTATTTATCAGCATGTAACAGCGATCTCTGGAAGCTTTGTTTATGTCAGGGAGTTCCTGGAATGGCTCTTCATCATGTGTTCCATATATGGACTAAATGTGCATAGGGCGCCCTCAGGCTGCCAGTATGGACTGAAAACACAGTACATCAGAGTATCCAGCGCTCATAATGATTACATCGGCCCATTTTGGTTATAATTTCAATAAATATTATTCCTCTCTATAGAAATCTGACGTAAACCTATGAAATCTATCAATATTTGTCAAAATCTGCACATTTTTAAGCTAAAAGCCCTGAGGGACGCGTATGGGAGCGGCTGACGCTCATAATTCATATTAAAGGTATCGACTATTTTTTTCTATTACATAACTCCTGACACAAATTAAGACATAACTGTCCCTATAAGTTTCTCAGAATAAAATAGTGCTCAAATACTGAAACTTGAGTCTTATATAATTTTAATGATGTATAATTTGTCAAGGTAATAACATTACATCTAATAGTAACTTTAAACTATTTAAACAAAGAACGATTCGGTGCGTCGGCGTCCTCATGACGGCTAACAGTTACGCACTTCATTCTAACGTTATACTATGAATTGTCTTTCACTCCGACAAATGAAAACATGGACTCTGGTCTCCTTCCTCACCCTCACCGCCACGATCGCTCGAAGTTGAAGTTGGTGTTGCCATCTCGAAACAAACTAACAAAGCTCAAGTGTTCTCAATGGAGGCAGGAAGCAGGGCGAAAGGCGGAACGGGAGCGCGGCGCGCGCGGTCTTCTTCATCGCTTGATTCGCTGGTCCAGCTTCATCAAACCTGGTGACAGAGCCATCTACCGCTCTGGCAGAGATGATTCGTAACATTTCTATAATTGTAACGAGTAACGATGCAGCACATAAAAAAATGTATCGGAGAAAAAGTATTAAACTCACCGAAAATATGTACTCAAGTAAAAGTGGAAGTAGGAGAAAAAAATAATACTGTAGTAAAGTACAGATACAGCCTTTTAGTACTTAAAGGAGAAGTTCACTTTTAAAATGAAAATTCTGTCATCATATACTCACCCTCATGTTGTTTCAAACCTGTATGAATTTCTTTCTTCTGCTGAACAGAAAGGAAGATATTTAGAAGAATATCAGTAACCAGACAGTTTTTGGGTCCCATTGACTTCCATAGTAGGAAAAAAATATACTATGGAAGTCAATGGGACCCAAAAACTGTCTGGTTACTGATATTCTTCTAAATATCTTCCTTTCTGTTCAGCAGAAGAAAGAAATTCATACATCTTTGAAACAACATGAGGGTGAGTATATGATGACAGAATTTTCATTTTAAAAGTGAACTTCTCCTTTAAGTACAGTAGTGAAGTAGTTCTACTTCGTTACTATACATCTCACTTAAAATACGCATAAAATACGCATACTATACATCTCACTTAAAATACGCATAAAATCATAATCGATCTACACATTATTAAAAAAAATATGAAAGTAGAATATGCCGTATCCTATTAATACCGCAAGCATTAAACCTCTTAGCCCTCGCCACCTAGTGTAGGTCATAACTGACGTTGACTCCATTTCAAATGTATTATTTGTATTTACTTGCAAATGAATATTATTATAACTTTATGAAAATCGTATATTAGTCGTCGATATCGTTTTAGCGCAATCTATTTCTGTTTAAGGTCCCTGCAGAACAAAAGTGTTAAAATGACTCGAGAGACGTCTTCGTAAGAGCACGTAGGCTATTCTTCTGCATACCTGATTCAATAATCCTCGAGTGTTTTGCGGCTAGATCCGCGACCGCGAGCTCTTTCATGTCGGATAATGACCTTTTAGAGCCCATTATATGTGTGTGTGTGCACCGCAGCCGTCTCGCGCGCGCTAATGCTACACACTAACGGACCAATCACGGAGCAGCAAAACACTGAAGAACCAATCGCAGGAACACAATAGGATAAAGTCAAGAACAAGGAGAGAAAGCATTTTATTACCCGTTTTTTTATTACTCAGATTATTAATTTTTATGTTAATGATCAATATCACATGCTAATTCGTTAACAGAGTTAGACTAGGACCCAAAACACATTTTAGGTGGTAAAATATTTGTGTAGTGCACGAATGACGTATATATGGGCCGCATGTGTTACAGCGAAATGCTTGCGTTACTGCATGTTGCTATTACTTCGCATCACCTTATGCCTATAACAACCTCTCCTAAAACATAGCATTATGTGCGTACATACGTAGCGCTGTAACGTGTACATCTGATAACGTTAGTCAGCCTAGCAAACAATAACTCAAGAGATGAATTAAAATAAGCCGGCGACATGAGGACTGCTTGAGTTGTTCCATCACTTTAAATTTTATTTTGCTAATAAAACGACAAAGACGTCCATAAGGCACTACTTACCCATCTTGAAAACGTTCGCAAATATTGTTAAGCAAAGTATGATCATCTTCGCAGAGCAGGGAACCGGGCGGGCGGGCTCAGGAGGAGTTTTCGGAAGAGAGAAGGGGGAGAGACGCGTGCGCGCGCTGAGGAGTGTCGCTAGGTGACATGCGCATGCTTGCCTGGTTTTGTATGTCCGCACTCCGCACTACTTAAAACATCTTCCCCCGCCGGTCTCACAGACAATGCTTAAATCTAGTCCCAGACTAAAATGAATGTTTGAGCTGTTTTATTTGATAATTCATACATAATTACAAAAGCACAGACTAAATTTGAACTGGTAGGAATAGGGTTAATCTGAGTTTAGTAATTGGCCTACAGTATATTAGCCTACATTTGATTTACCCCATTACAATAGTCCCTTTACAGTTATTGCTATCATAAAAATACACTTACTTGTAGGTTTAAAATTCTAAATAAGGCACATCTAATGTCCATCAGCAAATATTTTATAGAATATTCTATTGCCTATATCTTTTCAAAATGTATAGCCTACTATCGCTCTTAATTTCATGTTATCCTCTCCATAGAGAACTTTAGAAACTAAATCCAACCAGTCATTTAAAACTGGGGATTCTTGCTTTCTCCAAAAAAATTGTATTGCTTTAAAAGCTGTAATTCTCAACATTCTAAATAAGTCAGTCATCTTTATTAAGTAGCATAGGTCGTAAACCCAAAACTCTATTTTGTATCTTTATTATATTTGGTTTCTTAAAAATGTCTTCCTTGAATTACTTCTGTTAAATTTTTTATTTTACAAGTAGCCGAGCCTATAAAATATATGAGTGTAATGAGCTATAAGTTCACCGCAGCTTATCCAACATACTAAAGATAAATTATTATAGTTTTAAGATATTTCTGGTGTTATAAAATATTGCATATTAATTTAAGCAAAATGTATATTTTAGTCAGAATTATTGTGCTATTTGGCGCGCAGAAGCGTTCGTTCAATGTGAAGTTTAGCAGCAAAATGGAGATATTTGCACGACTTTCTAACATTCACAGATGGAGAATATACCTGTGAAATGTAAATTTTGCAATGAGGAAAACACCATGTCTCAAACGCACAAAACAGCACAAAATACATGCTGATTGCTGTGGTGGATGGATTTGATCCATGATCGACCTCTAGGGCTGCTTAAGAAAAGCGTGCACACGCAATTATCTAGACTAGATAAACCTGGAACAAATATGATATGATCTGGATCAAATATGATCTGGACTTTTTTTTTTTTTTACCAGTTTTGTAAATTTCACACAGAAGTTTACACAAATTTGATTGAAAATCAATCTTTAAAGAGGTCTGAAGGATGCTTCATGATCTACTACAAAATTAGACTAAAGTAAGTTTACCCATTTTTATTCAACATCTGTAATAATACACACAACTTAATACTATTTAGCTCACATATTGTAAAGAATATTACACATATATTAACACAGATAATAAAAACAAAGTCTTTCCACAGAGGATTATATTTTTGGGTTTGGTCACCTGTCCAATTGTGCTGAAGAAATCTCCTTTTTTCCCTCTCAGTGATTAGGCCACATAATGCAAGGAAGATGGATAAAAAACTTGGCTATATTTTGTTCTAATAAAGCATAACATTAAACACAAAGCAGCCTTCACTGCAAGCAGTGCCCATAAAATTAGGAACAAGAAATGAAGTTTCCATCAAGACCACTGCAACAGAACTCAGATCTCCACAGCATGACCTTCAAGTGGACCTGAGCATCAGACAGGTGTACCCTCTTGTTTCTTCTCATCCTGACTCCTGAAGTAGTCATAATTGAGCATGATATCCCGTTTCAAAGGTAGAGAGGGCTCTGGGATAGTGCTGGCATCCACACCCAGCTCTTTGGCTTGCTGGGCCAGGATCATGGCACGCAGCAGAGGCGGGTATTTCACATAACGGACAGGGGCCTCAGGAACGGGTTCACAGCTCTTGAAGACCTCTTCTTCATGTTTGGGAACCAGCCGCCAGTCATGATACATCACCTTATCCAATTCGCGCTCTGTGGACTCCTCTTTACCTGAAATACATCCAAACAATGTCACAGTGAGGCTGCTGTATTTATTTGCTACATGTTTTAATTGTTTGCTTGCTACATTTCTTTACGTATATGTAATGCTGTCACTTATTCACTACTGCTCAAAAGTTTGCAGTCAGTATGATTTTTCTTAATGTTTTTGAAAGAAGTCTCTTCTGCTCACCAAGGCTACATTTATATAGTACAAAATGTTATGATGTTATCTATTTTAATATATTTTAAAATGTATTAAAATATAAAATAAAATAAAATACATTTTTCTAAATTTAATTATTTTTTTATTCCTGATTTGCTGCTCAAGAAACATTTATTATTATTATTAATGTTGAAAACAGTTGTGCTGCTTAATATTTTTGTGGAAACTGTGATACATCTTTATCAAAACTGTCTTAATCTGCTCCAAATACACCACTGTAAAATATTAGGTGCTGATTAACTGAGCTAAATTTCAACTTATATAAAATATCCCTTATATCACAATTACTCCACAAGAGGCCAGTATAAAAACAACTAGTTATTAATCTTGCATTTACATTAAGCATACTTTTATTCAAAGTGACTTTCAAAATAATTGATCATAAATATATTAGCAATGCCACAAATATCAAATTAGTACATAGCTAGAGTAGAAGTCATATGGCAGAACAAAAGAGGAAAGATTTTTTTTTTCTAAGGAACTAACTTTATTGAAAAGAATTGCCTTTATTTATGGTTGTGTTCACAGAAAAGGTCTTTTCTTACCTCTAAATGTTAAAATTCCCCATGCTTTCCCATGATCCATGTTCTAAATGAGAAAACATCAGCGTTTGAATTCACACATGCACTGACCTCAATACATAAACATTTGTACAATTCAAATAGTCACAGAACGTACCTCTGCTGTATAATCCACCTTGACTTTTGTTATTTTCCAGTAGCATGGCTCTGTATGCTCGTCCAGCCATGATTTGCGTGTGAAGAGTCGACCCACACCAAACATGCGCATGCCAGCTAGTAAAGTAAAGAGGCGGGTTTCTCTCTGCACATCCTTCCAAGCCAACACAGGCAGCTTTTTGCCAGTGAAGGGCCGTGTCATGGTGTCGTAGTCTAAGGCATAACGCTGAGAGTCCTGGGGCCGATTCTTCAGCTCCCGGTAGGCCCGGATCTTCCGTGCCATCTCGGCTATTAGCCTCAGACGCTTTTTCTTTACCATGTTGCCTGGATGACCAATAAAAAAAAAAATTACAAAAAAATAAGCACCAAAATATGACATAAATATTACATCAGGTTTCACACAAACTTGTGGAGTTCATGCAGCTTGAGTTCTGCAGTCATTAATGCAAATATCAGGGTATATCAAATACTGAGATATCCTAAAATTCATGGAATGTTCAGTTTAGCTATTCACTCAAATTGATATGCTGCTGATAATATAACCTGAAATGAAACGTGAGAAAAATGTAAAATACAAAATAGAAGAATTTAAACTATTAATTTAGACTTTTGGATTTTACTGTATATTGAAACCAGGGAACTCACAAAGAAAAAGTCTTAAATATTGCCAAGTCTATTATTATGTCTAAAAGTTATATTAAGTATTGTATGAAAAATCGCATACGAGTCAGTTAAGAGACTCATATGGGATTCATGTCACACACACAAAAAAAAAAACAAAGAAAAATAATTAGTTTTTCTTCAAATTAATACATATAGGTTTGAAGGCATATTTAAAAGGCCACTCAATAATAAATAGAGATGTGATTTGCAGATATAGTTTTGATCTGTCTACTGAAAATCCGTATGAGACAGGAACCGTTATCAATTTTGCCAATTTCCCCTCATTATTTAAGACGTATGCTAATGTAAAACGAAAAATATATGAAACAGACACATCTGAACAGCAGCTACTTTCAACGAACCAGCTAAACAACCAGCTAAACAGTCTTGGGAACACAATGCTGCACGTGCTACAACAAATAATAAGATACTAAACATAGGGGTGAACGCAAAGCACTACAGCCAAAGCCATAAGAAGAAAAGTGAATTTAATAAATGCAAGTACGCGCACATTCTAATTCATTTTCCAGTGAACGACAGTTATCTTACCTATCTGTTTGACTTGACCTCCACACTGCTGCTGTCCGTCACGGAAATCGGTCCGTGCGAAACGCGCGTGCGTGTTCCTGTTCCGCTTAGACCGACGAACAGCAATATTTGAGAGGCTATATCTCAGATGTTTCTCAATTTAAGTGACCATAAATCTGTTCAGTAGCATAAACAGACCTACATAAATAATCTCTTCTGCAGCACTTTCATTATGCAACAGTTTGTCAGAAATATACTGTACAAAATTAATTAGAAATGCATCATCCAAAAGTATGAGTTGTGTTTACATTTTTTGTAATAAGAGCAACTCTATGATTGATTTTTAGAAACCTTTATTAAGATCTCAAAAAGAACAAACAAAAACATATTCAGCCCCTATTTTAATGCATATATAATTTTCCTTATTTTTTTTCTTGACTCGTATAAAAGGCCATGCTTAATGTATATTACAGAAGAAGCGAGAGAAGGAAGAGAGAAGTGAATAAAGAGAGAGTGAATGGGAGAGAAAGAGAGAGCGCTTATGACATACAATACGTGCAGAACACAGTATAGGGACATGACATGTATATATTTCTATACATACATTAAGAGCAAAAAGTGCTTTATGCATAACAAAAACATGATTTGCCTTTTTTTTTTTTTTTTTTAAACAATGAATTACAAAACCTGCAATATAAACCCCATATGAATTCAATATGAACCTCATGTAGAGATGTTGCACAGATTGAAAACTGAATCAACCTCCACGTCAGTTAGCATCAGTCAGTTTGACAACTGCATCAAGGTATTTTCAGGATAACAGTTTCTCTGGAAATACTGTTCAGATACACATACACACACACTTTGAGTAATAATAACTAGGGCCCAAAGTAATTCCTAGAGACAAAAACTGTCAAAATACACAGGCATTGTCCTCACCATTTCAATGTAATGGTATTTAAAACACATTTATGCAGACAATATTCATAATGACGTCACTGTTGTTACTTACTGTCTGTTGGTAAGTCCAAGTTTGATAAAATAAGAATAGAGTAAAAACATACAATGGTTGTTTAAACATGAAGAGGAAACAGACCTTGGCACTCTGAAGTGCTGAGATGTTTGACGGGCCTGTAATGGAGCATGACATTTGAATATGCATTACTTCAGAGGAGATCAGGTAACGATTTCTACCCCCAAGGGACGCCAGTAATGAAGAAATTTACAGTTCACTCAAGGTGTCATGTATTGTTTGTGTTCCTTGTGCATGGAAACAGTTTGAGTGTTTGCCTGTGTTTCATATGGTTGCATGTTATTGTTCCCCACATCAGAACAGGTTTATGAGGTTCATTTCTTGCTTCTTGCGTCTTCATTCCACTGGGAGTTCACACCAGAATAAAAACTGACTATGAATACTGTAATATATATATATATCCAAATGTCAACTGATGGGGCAAACTACCTAGCCTTGAATGCTAGTTGAATATTTAGCGACAAACTAGTAAAACAGACTTGACTGACCTTGAATTCTTTTCAAGGTTATTCAGCAAGCTCTGTTATCCACCACTGTGATTGGCAGCACAAGTCCAGTGTTTATATATGTCGATTCTTCTTTATCTGTAGAGACATTTTCTAATGTGTGCATAATGACAAGCTGAGTGGATGTGCACACGGCACACGCAGTCTCAGGTCCAGCGGCAACGTTTCCGCTGGCAGGCCTCCGGGTCCGAGGAGCAGCCCTCAGAGTCACTGCCCGACGAGGGTCCTGGCGGGGTGTGTGTGTTCGAGTGGATGTGCGTATGATCCAGGCTCAGCACCCATCCCAGTTTGGAGTGAAGAAGATGTCTGAGGCCGGGCGGCAGGGGCAGGACTCGAAGGGCATCGACTCCGGACGGGAGCAGCTTGCGGAGTCGTGAGCAACAAAGGTACTGTAGAGAGGTGGCAGCGGAGACCGAGCGAATCACCTTCATGCTGCTTTTGGCCGCGGTGGAACACGCCATCGGAAAAACATGTTTATTCTTCATCTCTGTAGCTGCTACACCTGCCACACACACAGCGACATACAGGTTAAATGGTATTAAATGTGTGGTTTAACAGGTGTGTGATTGTTCAGTAGTGTCTGATCTCCAAAACCCAGGGATGTGCAATTACAGATTTTCACACAAGACTAGTCAGTGGGTTGTCTGAACAACTAATTATTATAGTCTTGTAAAACCATGATCACTAAACACAGCTAGGACATTTCTTATGCATATGGATGCAAAGCACAACCCTTAACTGGCACATTTTCAAATAAATACTATTAACTACTAAAAATAATTACTATACTAACTTCTATAAATAAATAATTATAATTAACATTTAACCTCATTTAAAGTTATGTTGCAAAAAAGGAGAGAAAATGTAATGTATATACACACACACACATACATACATATATATATAAACTACCCAATAGAAAAATAATACAATAATATAAAATTATAACAATATTTTATTACTGTTTCTTACAGTTAACTAAAAGAACTTCACTGCACATATATTATCTCTCGTAGAGAGAAAGTGACACTTAAAAATGTGCATTATATTTCAAAAACAAGATAAGATAAGACCGTAGCTGAAAGCAGTTTGTCATGTGTAAGATTAGCTCTTACCGATGCACTTGCGGTTTTTGAAGAAGGTGAGGGTGCCGTGCCAAGTGTCCAAGTGAACACCAATAATGGATCCCTGTCCGAATCGTGACGAAAAGCTCACTTTATCACCGTTGTGATGTAACAAACCTGACAAAAACACATTCATACATTACATTACAGAAGAATCCTTATGCACTATGCCTTGTATATAGTCTAGGTGTTTGAAGCATTAGTATGTGTTTGTGAACTGAACCCATTTTACCTGTATATGACAGACCCCAGCTGTCTTCATCTTTTCCCAGCAGGCTGCAGAATGTGTGTCTGTATTTGTCTAGATTCACATCTGACGTGCCAATACCAACCATCTACATAAACACACACAGAGAATTCAACCATTAGGAATAAACAATCCCATATACACTACCATTCAAAGGGGTTGGTACATAAGTCTCTTACGCTCACCAGGCATTTATTTGATCAAAAATACAGTAAAACTGCAAAATTTCCTAACAATTTAAAAAACTGTTTTCTATTTAAGTATTTTAAAATATAATGTATTCCTGTGATGCCAAAGCTGTACTTTCAGCTGTACCAAAGAGCTTTCAGCATTACTCCAGTGTCACATGATCCTTTTGCTGCTCAAGAAACTGAGTGTAACTGAAACAAAATGTTGAAAACAGTTGTGCTGCTTAATATTTTTTTGGAAATACATATTTTCAGGATTCTTTGATTAATGGTAAGAAAAAAAAAAAATTCCCCAAAACATTTGACCTTAAACTTTTGAACTGAAGTGTACACATTTTCAAAAAGAAAAAGTAAAGCAATGTGGCTCACATCTAGGGAAAACTCAATTGATTCAGCAAGTTTCATCCTCATTAGCTGTATGCTGACAGTTATGCTTCGGTCTGCTGAATCAGCCATGTTGCTAAATGTCTAAGTATAGAATCAGCCCTTTTCAGATAAGATGCCCAAAATAAGCAGAATGCATCCTATTCCTAACCATGCTGAATATTACTACCACACAAATCACACATAAAGACACACTCTTGTCTCTCACCATGTCTGTGCCATAGACAGGGGAAGTCATTTTAATCTCCCAGAAGTGTTGTCCCTCCAAGAGTTCTTTGGAGCCGCGAATGGCAGCCGTTCCACAGCTATATTCTGAGTGGAAGCTCACTTTCCTGTTCTCACAGCTCAGCAGCGTTGCAGACGACCGGCTGCCCTCATCCCACACCCAGTCAAAATCTGACAAACAAGTAAACAGCCAATAAGAGAACAAGTTCAGTCATAATAAGCATGATCAAGGTAAAAAAATAATATATTAATGTTGCATTTGGCACCACCTTGGTCATCTTCTCCACAGTGGCAGTCTCGCAAGTGTGTGTAACCCCGGAGCCGTGGGTTACAGCTGAGCTCCATCTGTGAATCACAGCTGCAGTACGACTCTCCCGTTACAGGCACCGCACTCGGAACCGCCGGCACAATGGCTGGATACTCGGCTTCGGAATCAGAGTCACTGTACTGCAGGACAAATGCGTGCAAATTCAGATCTGACATAGTTTCGGTCCGTTTTGTCAGCCATTTGTGCTTTTTTGAACTGAAACAGCTCTTGTGATGTTCAGCACTTCAGACAATAGGCCATCTCATACTAAAAAAATAATTGCTGCCTCATCTAAAGGCATTTTCACATCATCCACACCAACCTGCTGGCGATCATAACTCCACTCGTCACTCTCGGAGGCGAGCACCAGCGCTCTCGCATCTGCATCCCGTCGGATTCCACTCCACACGTACCTCCACGCCCTGCTGTTTCTGCTCCGCCTTGACATGCCAACCAGGAGCCACCGTACCTGTCCATCACAGACACAACAGTTGTTTGACATAAAGCATAAACAAAGAGAACAAACAGTCCTGCTGGAGAGACACACTGTCAAGGCAAGTCGAATTTCTTTGTATAGCACTTTTCACAATGATCTCTGAAAGTCATGATGTTCATAATATCTTACTATCTTCGTGTCTTATAGTCACATATTAGCAGATTAAAGCTTTGTGACAATTTCCAGTACTGTGCAAAAGTCTTAGGCACATTACTATTTTCACAAAAAATATTTTATTTATATCTTTTGCTGTAGTTTGTCAGTAGGACATAATATCACTTTACATTCCCAAACATTCCTTTTGCCATTAATTGTAATAATCCAGTGAGATTTTTGTATGCACAAGGAGTCTGACAACAACTGGTATGATACACACAGAGATCTGGTCTCACCATCATCTGGGATTACATGAAGAAACTGAAAAAACTGAGACAGACTAAATCCAGTGACCAAAACTGTGGCAAAGCTACCTGAAAAAACTATGAGCAAGTGTCCCTTGGACAAAAGCTGTTTTAAACGCAAAGGGTGGTCACACCAAATATTGACTTGATTTAGTTAATAGAAGTTAAATCATTAAAAAAAAATCTATTTATGACATTTTTGAAAGCATTATCAAAACTTTTCACAGTAATGTAGCTTTGCAGGTAGGTTTATATATATACACATTCACATTTCCAAACATTCTTTTTGCCATTAATTGTAATAATCCAGTGAGATTTGTGTCTGACAACAGCCGGTATGATCTGATCTTACCATCATCGAGTCCGTCTGTGATTACATGAAGAAACAGAAGAAACTGAGACAGACTAAATCCAGAAGAACTGCGGGAACGTCTCCGAGATGCTTGAAGAAACCTTCCTGCAAAGCTACAGTACTGTGAAAAGTACTGGCACTTGTGTTAAAATGCTGTAAAGTGAGAATGCTTTCAAAAATAAAATCACAAATTGAATTTATTTATGATTTAACTTCTATTAACTAATTCAAATCAATATATGGTGTAACGACCCTTTGCGTTTAAAACGGCTTTTGTCCAGGTACACTTGCGCATAGTTTTTCAGGTAGCTTTGCAGGAAGGTTTCTTCAAGCGTCTCGGAGACGTTCCCGCAGTTCTTCTGGATTTAGTCTGTCTCAGTTTCTTCTGTTTCTTCATCTAATCACAGACGGACTCGATGATGGAGAGATCAGATCATACCGGCTGTTGTCAGACTCCTTGTGCATACACAAATCTCACTGGATTATTACAATTAATGGCAAAAAGAATGTTTGGAAATGTAAACTGTTATTTCCTACTGACACACTACAGCAAAAGATATAAATAACTGGCTTGCAACCTTTTTTTTTTTTGGGGGGGGGGGGGGTATTAACATGCTTAAGACTTTTGCACAGTACTGTATATATACATATATATATATATACATATATACACACACACACATATATATTGCATAGTAAAATAAAACCTGTAGCAGTAGTTTGCCTTTTTTGTGCAGTTTTTTCTATTTTGACAGATAATTACCATAACGAGGTTTAGTGTTTAGTCCTCCCCTTAAATTTAAAAATATATACAATATTCTCATATTTTGATGCTTTATTTGAACTTGTATGTTCATTAAAAACAAATATCCCGCCAG
This sequence comes from Squalius cephalus, assembly GCF_949319135.1. Classification (NCBI taxonomy): domain Eukaryota; kingdom Metazoa; phylum Chordata; class Actinopteri; order Cypriniformes; family Leuciscidae; genus Squalius; species Squalius cephalus. The sequence goes on along the minus strand of NC_137122.1, from coordinate 43,740,622 downwards.
GACATCACTTTAAGGAATTGTGTGTTATTATACAGTGTACCAATACATTAGTTTAATAAGCCATAAACTTTTCTGTCCCTACCTCACCTGCTTAAAATAATTTCTAAAAGGACAAGCGAATTGTCTTATCTTATCTTATGTTTTATTGTCAGCCCGTTGCGCGTGAGCTGCGCTCGTAAAGCTACACTGTAGTGTTTCGCGCGAGATGTAAACAGGCAACACGCTCAGTTTAACAGTCAATTATGTGCATTCAGTTATTTCATTTCGCATAAGCAGTCATTATGAACTAGCTGACATGTCGGTATACTGTATCTCCTAAAGACAGATTCCCCACAAAAAATTAAATAAAAAAAACATGTTCTCTTGTTAGGCCTCGCAGAAAGTGGTCAGCGAGAGCCAGGTACCTTGCAAGTCTGTCTGCAGAGATGAAGGCTTATTCGCTTATAGGAGAACAGATCGCCTGTAGTCACACTAATAATATGGAATCCTTTTTGGATTTCAATATTACACCAGCCCATTTGATAATAATTGTAAGAAAGTGCAACAGGCTTCGACATATGATCTTGGCGCTAACGGAGGCTCGCGGACTTAGCACCGCTACATCCTGGCTGCTGCATTCACTAGGACAAGCACAAGCAAACTTACCTGCCTTTTAGGGATACCACCGCGATCGTTGGGTCCCGTATACCTAAAGATTTTATTATGACACTGTAATGTATGTATCTGTGAAGGCAATCGGATTCTGTCCACCAGGCAGGCACCAGCTAACTGTCACACTTTTCTGTGACCTACTTTCACGACAGACGTAAACAATGCTTTAGTAAGTCCCGCCTCTCCAGTTCAAAACCCCATTGGCCGAAAATTCCAAGTGGGTGTGGTTTATTTTCTAGCTCGCGTAACTACAGGTCTAAACAGCTGTCACTTAAATGTCAAACTCATCCCAAGAATGAAGGCTAAACCCCTTTCTGACGTTCACTGCATGCCTCCCAAGTACCTAGAGGCAGATGTTAAAATGTGTTATTATCGATTAACTAGATTAGTTTTGGACCGTTTCAACTAGACAAACAGCTCTTTTCTGCGTTCTTCAATAGCATATTTCAACCGATCAATTTAACCCACTATTTCAGAATGTTCTACCACATGTATCAGAACAATCTGTTATCTACAATGTGTCATGTTTGTTCATACCTACAAAAGTTAGACCCGAATATTGTTAATTTACCTTGATTAAGACTGGTATTTAGTTAATACACAGCTGTCAACAAGCCTCGGTTTAATGCTGCGTTCACGATAAAGACCGAGTCCAGATGACAACACGTGACGTTATATTCGGAGCTGTCGACGTAATCGGACTGGGAATTATGTTCTACATGAACGCTTTTTATCAGTTTAAATCACCTAATTGCGATAATTACGACATTCCATGAACGCACCTTTAGCCCAAAATAAAAATAAATTATATTTTTGCATAAAGACAATGAAGCCTGCAGTATTTTAGGACCATTAAGCGTCTAGTCTTTTTTGTATATTACTTCTTTATATCACAATTTCATGATTTAATGCAGTTTTTTTGTGTATTTATATATATAAACTTAAATAGCTAAAGTAAAAGGTCCGGGCACATTATGAGACTTTCTTTCTTTCTTTTTTTGCTTATTAAAATAATGTCAATGTGTACAAATGCCGTAAAGGTTCAAAATTAGACTATTTTATTCTAAATATAATTTCTTATTTCTTTCTTTTTATTTTGAAACGAGACCTGGATGCTTCTGACAGGTTTCGTGATTGACTCGCAATGACTATAATGTCATAATGACTGTTATAATCCAACTCAAAAATCCTCGTTTGATAGAATCATGTACAGGTGCTGGTCATATAATTAGAATATCATCAAAAAGTTGATTTATTTCAGTAATTCCGTTAAAAAAGTGAAACTTGTATATTATATAGACTCATTACATGCAAAGTGAGATATCTCAAGCCTTTATTTGTTATAATTTTGATGATTATGGCTTACAGCTTGTGAAAACCACAAAATCAAAATCTCAGAAAATTAGAATATTACATGAAATCACACAGTAATTACACAGTAATCCCATGGTCATTGAACCAGGTTTTGGTTCTTTTGGCAGTGTGGGCCGGTGCAAATCCTGCTGGAAAATGAAGGAAGCATGAAGTGCTCTGAAAATGTCCTGGTAGATGGCTGCGTTGACTCTGGATTTAATAAAGCACAGTGGACCAAAGTCCTCTTTTCTGATGAGAGCAAATTTTGCATCTCATTTGGAAACCAAGGTCCCAGAGTCTGGAGGAAGAATGGAGAGGCACACAATCCAAGATGCTTGAAGTCCAGTGTGAAGTTTCCACAGTCTGTGTTGGTTTGGGGAGCCATGTCATCGGCTGGTGTTGGTCCACTGTGCTGTCCACTCAACGCAGCCGTCTACCAGGACATTTCCAGAGCACTTCATGCTTCCTTCAGCAGACAAGCTTTATGGAGATGCTGACTTCATTTTCCAGCAGGATTTGCACCGGCCCACACTGCCAAAATAACCAAAACCTGGTTCAATGACCATGGTATTACTGTGTAATTACTGTGTGATTTCATGTAATATTCTAATTTTCTGAGATTTTGATTTTGTGGTTTTCACAAGCTGTAAGCCATAATCATCAAAATTATAACAAATAAAGGCTTGAAATATCTCACTTTGCATGTAATGAGTCTATATAATATATTAGTTTCACCTGTTAAGTTGAATTCTTGAAATAAATAAACTTTTTGATGATATTCTAATTTTATGACCAGCACCTGTATTTTCCTACTGCTGATGTGACATAATAAACGAACTGGTATTTATCACAGTTCATTTTCCTTGCAGTTACACCGTTTCTGGTGATGATGTGCACTAGGGGGCACTCACTGCTCTCTAGCGCCCCCTCTCCTGTGGAGGCGTGACTGCAGCAACGAAGAGCGTCATGAAGGGAAGTTTGGTTGAGGCTGCAATGCAGAGATTCAGACAACCAGATGGTAACCTGTGGATTAATCCCTCATATCATTATATCTGTCTCTTGACTCTCCATGATGTGAGAGCATCTTGATTGTTAAATGTATAGTTGCAGTTTCTGAATATATTTAGGTGATACACAATTCTCAGATATGCTGTAGTGAAAAGCACTTGGGTTCATAAAAGGTTGCAATTTGTGCCCTGAACTTTAACACTGAACATCTTTAACACTGAACATCAGTTGTAATTTTCCATTTTTGCATCACATGTGTGATTGAATAAAAGGGAAACTGAAATTAGGTTGAGGAAGTTTTATTCGGAAACTGGACAAGCTGCGCTGGTGTTCACCCATTAATGGAACCAGAAACAGTATCAACTACAGGTAAAACGCTACACCTCTGAAGAATGTCATGTTAAGAGTTAAAACACACACTCGCTCATAAACACACATGTGCATTCATTCATTTCACACTTAGTAAACTTGCACATCAATACCTTAAGACAATGGTCTCCATGGTAATCAATGATTAACATACCCAAAGGAACTCAACAAATTTCCCACAGAGCAATTCACCTACCTATACAGATATATATATATATATATGTATATTTCTGATACACACACACACTCACATAATTCATTTAGATAATCAGCATATCAATAAAGACTTTGATCCATTTAAACTGTTTAATGAACATCTGAAAATCTTCATAAATAATCAGCAGAAACAAAACAAACAGTAATAATCCATCTTTTTTACATTTAGGTCCTCAACATCAGTGTCAATTTAAATGGTCCCAAAAGTGAGAAAACAAAATGACAGTTGATTTGTTCTTTAAACAAGAATAAAACTGACAAAATAAAAGGATGACAAACAAGTGTAGCATAGGAGAAAGAGGGCATCTATTTAAACACACACACACACTCACACACACACACACAGGACGAGAGCAATAGCTACACAGCGCATTTACAGGGGAACACACATCAGGCTACTATACACAGAGAGGAGGTTCAATCACACATTCACTTGCAAACAGCACACTCACGATACACGCATGCACGCAAAAAAAAAAAAATCCTCTCTCGTTGTTTCGGGTGGTGAAATTACTCAATTTGTATCATTAGGAGGATGTTTGTGTTGGTGCGTCTGTGTGTGTGCGTGGTTGATGGTTGTTCATGTGTAAGAGAGGATAAGAGCAACGATTAACCCTTGGTGGACAGGATAAGAGCAACAATTAGCCCATAAAGCCCCAGAACCTCAGCGAAAATGAGGATGAGGATCATCCCCACGAATAAACGAGGCTGCTGGGCTGTGCCCCTCACTCCTGCGTCACCCACGATACCAATGGCGAAGCCAGCCGCAAGACCACTAAGACCCACGCTCAGCCCGGCACCGAGGTGCAAGAAACTCCTAAAGAGAGAGACACGCACACAAAACACATTTGGATAGTGTTAGATCTTTTTCTGTAACAATTTTTTTTTAACATTTTGAAGATAACAAAATGTAGACAATTGAGAAATGTAATTGTGATTTTCCCATTACATCCAAATAATAATTAATTAATTAAATAATTAATAAATTGAAGAACACAAGCCTTACACCTCACAGATGTACAGATGTAGTCTCTTCAATTGTTTATATACTCTACCTATCAATTCTAATATAATTTTAAATCTTTTCTGTAACAATATGTTATGTTATGTCTAACTACAAAGACAATAAAATGTAGACAGTAATGGGGATTTTTACACTATAACTAAAAATGTATATATAAAAAAACACACTGCATAGTCTTCAATGCTACAAAAAGTTACAAAAGTGATTCAGTCAAGAGCAGTGAGAAATTCTTTTCTTGCTTGATTAACATTAATGACACTGATAACAGCCGGTTTATTAGGCTGCCGTCACTTTAAGAACGAATACATGATCCAATATACTGTTACACATGTATTTTCTCTCTCAATTGCTTACATTCACTTGAGACATAAATGACTGTTCATGAGGATACTTCCATTGGGTCCCAATTAGAACTCAGTTCAGTACTCGCACGCTCTCTGAGCTGCGGCTTCATGTGCGCATGTCTCTCAGACAGCATGTGCATATAGCAAAACGAGTTCTCTTTCGCTGTTTACTACACTTCAACAGTTTAAAATCACTTGTTTTTAAACCGCAATGCTTAAAAACGCATGTAAACCATAAGCTTTCGTGACTGCGAAGTACAGCAATATCACATGAGCGTAACCACGCTAGAGGTGATAGTCCAAGATCTCTACCGGTTGACAGATTTCTACTGGTTAATCGTGTCTATCGGTTTATATATTCAATTCTAATGAAAGTGTTATATCTTTTTTGTAACAATATATTTTATTTGTCAAACATTATGAAGACAATAAAATGTAGACAGTCATTGCGATTTTTCCATTACAACCAAATAAAAATATATTAATAATAATAATAATTTACAAAAAAAGAACAATACCCTTACACCTCCATGTACACAAACTGTAACAACCTCTTTAATTGTTTATATACCCTCATTGTCTATCTTTCTAATATAGTGTTATATCTAGATTTAGATTATTCTTATCATATAAAACAGATATTATAGATAGCTATTTAAATTACAAACCAGCCAGCAATAAAAAAACGTGCTAGTTTTTGTTTCTGAGGAAGCTAAGTAGGAAAATCAGGCAAGACACACGTGAGGTGCGTGACTCACTTGTAGAGGGTGACATTGGCAGAGATGTTGTTGGCAATGAGTACAGCCACCACCAGGCCGTAAATGGCAATGATACCCGCCATGACCACGGGAATGATGGACTTCATGATCAGCTCCGGTCGCATCACTGACATGGCAGCAATGCCCGTGCCACTCTTGGCTGTCCCATATGCAGCACCCAATGCTAAAAAGAGAGAGGAGGAGAATTAACACGTGCAAGGAGACAAGGAGAGTGAGAACAAGTACTTATGATGAGTTAAAGTTCAATGAATACAGGACAAGGCAAAGTTGTGGGTTTGAGTGAATACCCAACTAATGAACACCATTCTAACACATGAGTCCGAAATGTCAACCCCCGAATACACACCAGCTGTTCCACGAACACTGTGTAACTGTCTTAAGGGAAAACAATACAAGCAAAACCATTGGTTTTTTTTTTAATGCAATGATCAATGTTGAGATTTTGAGCTATTTTGCTTCCATAACATGTCTTCTTTTAGTGCTAAGGAAACTCACACTTAAGTATTTGTTTTATTACACACACATTATCCATTTATGTCTGTCGATTTCAATTACAATACATATAGGCAGTTTTTTTTAATCAATCATGCACTGAGCCAGAAATCTCCACTTCAGTAGCACTTACTAAACTTTCTGGATTTATTCCTTATCTATATTGTGAAGTTTTTTTACAGAGGTGTTTGTTCATATAATCATTTGCCTGTTTACATATGTTATTCCTAAAAACATGGTCATTTTTTTCTGGCTGTTGGCTATATTTTTGGAGTGATACAAAAATATATACAAAATCCCTTTCTGTAAAAGATCTTTATCCAATGTTAAGATTTCTGTTCTGGAAATGTATGCACATCCATGCATATTTAAATTAGATAATTTGATAACATTTGTGTGTTTAAACAACATTTCAGAAAACCTGGAATACAAAACCAGTTAATGTCGTAATGTAGTGACTAATCAGGTGAGGAAGTATGGTGATATTTATCAGTTACATTTTCACCCTAATTACATGTGTTGTCTTGCTTTAAAGCTTTTAAAAGGCAAGGTCAGCAAAACATTAAGACAGTGGCCAATTGTTGTCGCTTTCAGTCACATGACTGACTACAGCAGCGAGTTCCCTTGGTTTGTAAGAAGCCGACGAGGAGGTGCTTCAAATTTATTTGGATCACTCCGGGATTTAGGCACGGTGTGCTGACCGAGACTGAGTAAATGTGAAATACTAAGAGTAATGGCTGTCGTTTGAATACAAAAAAATAAGCGTGGCTCTGACTGAGATAAACAGTTAAACTGACAAGGACGTTTTTGTCTGGGCGTGTAGTTCGTGTTTTAGAAAGTACTGTCGCATTAGATAAGAGCAAACCGGTTCATGTTAATCAAGTAATGCATTTCGCCTTGGCTTGAGAAAAAGAAAATAAATCAATGACACTAAAACGACGCTACTGTTACAGTCTAGACCAATATATAGTATATATATGAGATTATAAGTAGATTATTAGAATAACAAAAAATCGGTCGTGTCTTCCAACCATAGACTATATATGTTTAAAGGACATTAAACAAATGACGTCCTTGCGCAAACATTTTAACAGGAGAGACTCAGCTCGTCCGAAACGAAAGCGTCTTCCACGCCGGGATCGGTGAACCGTGGCAATGAAGGAAATAATGAAACGAAATAAATAATTTATAGATATTACGTCAAGTGAGACGTCATGTGCCGTGATGGAAACCTTCGCATCCCTTCTCCTACTACTAACTTACAGGTACACGGCTCAGCGAGCCGCAACACCACCAGTCTGCCCCGCTCGCAGACACCCGATCGATGGCAAGCGATCATCGCGTTTACTCGGGGTTTTCATTTAATAAAGCATTCACTGAATTTAAGGTTAAAATGACGCGTCTCTTACCACTGAACACCATTGCTGCTGAGGCACCCATCACTGCGAAGAAGGGTGAGTACTCGGGGCTCGAGGCAGACATTCTTCTGTTCTGGCACGTTCAGGACACTAAAACTAAAGACAGAAAGGGAAGAAGGCTTCAGTCTAGGAGGTTAAGGTTCCGAAGAAGATCTATTCTAGGTTGACAGGTCTTGTAAGAGCAGGAGAGGATGGTCACGAATCCGACAGGACGCTGATCGCCGGTGGAGAGGAAGAAAATGGCGAAATGGAGAGTGTCACATGATCAACCATGAGTGCAGGGTCCATTTCCGCTTCTCTGGGGATGACTTATGAATACGCAATGCGTTTCTTTTTAGGATTTTGAAATGACTGACTGTCACGGGACCACAGAGAGGACTTGCAGCGTTTTAGTTGAATTAAATGCACATTAGTAGTTTTGTGTGAGCATTCGGTGGTTCTGTCGTTTGAACAACACCCCTATTTTATAGGCATTTTGGTATATTCCATTGCAGGCTTCCACTTTGATATGTGGGAAATGCAATCCCAGATCATAGAAGGAATATAAGCCTGTAAACCAGTTGGTTGAACTTGTTTAAATCTTTCATAACCACCAGATGTTAGCCACAAATGATATGGATAAGGTCAAATATTTAATGGTATTAACCATTTTTAAGAATAAGGTTGTGAAACTACATATAGGCTATTTTGTCAATCCAATTGACCAGACCCCCATTAATGAAACTAGAAAAGGTTTAGTAAAGCATTTAAATGTCAATTAAATGTTGAAGTAAGATTATTTTAACATTTCCTGTGGACGTGTATGGAGTGTACATTGTCATGTGCTTCGTCTCATGACTTCCAGGCTTGGAGCTGGAGAGTCCAGAGAGGAAGTAACTTTTATGTTACTCACTCTCGGGCACAGACGTGAGCAGACTCCTGTAATATTAAAACTGCTTTATTAGATGAAATGTGTGTGTGTGTGTGTGTGTGTGTGTGTGAGAGAGCTTCCCTTTTCTGATTTTTGATGAGAACCAAAATACTAAAAGTTCCACTTTGAAATGCTTGATGGCTGCTGATGACAGTCACCTGAGATTTTATTACCTACATTTTACACAGTTACAATAAAACCACTTCAGATAAAGAAGACTGAATAATACATGTAATTGCTTAAAGGAAAATACATTAGTTTATTCTATTAAATGAAAAAAAGAAGAAGTGTAAATTCACTGTTTATTTCATCTTTACACTAAAGAGAGACATTGCCAGGCGCTTAGTGGGGAAATGTAAGTTTCTGGGCAATATTTTCAATCCATAATACATTTTATCTATAAACATTAATACCTCAGTTGATTCTGTTGTTCAAGATTCAGTGCTTTATGCAACGAGCTGCTTGGACTTAATTGTCTCACTGTGCTCATTGACTTTAATAGAAACAATAAACATGTAACATGATATAATAAACTAAAGAAATTAAATGGTACATAACATAGACAATTATAATTAAACTAGAAAATATTATATGCCTGCATTTGTCCAGTGAAGAAAAGTCCAAATCTTCAGGAGCAAGGCTGATTTGACTTATGAAAATCTAAATACACATATTATACAAGTGCCCGGTTTCACAGACAGGGCTTAGATTAAGCCAGGATTTGGCCTTAGTTCAATTAGGGCATTTAAGTAGCTTTTATAAACATGCCTTAGAAAGAAAAATAAAAAAACATAAGGGCAACTGGTGTGCATCTTGAGACAAAACAATGGCACTGACATATTTTAAAATCGGTCAGAGTAAGTTGCAAAACAGCTCAAATTTAAATCTAGGACTATCTTAAGCCTGGTCTGTGAAACCGGGGGAAGATGATTTAAGATGACTGAGAGTGCTCATGGAGGGTTGATGTGGTTTCATTGGATGTCGCTGTAATTCTTCATATTTCGTGTCTTCGTCTACGTGGCACTCGCGCACCCGGTGTCCGGTGCTGCTCTCTGTTGGTGATCTGCATCCAGCACAAATCACTTGATCGACGTTTAAATATGTCTTCAATTTCGTCTCGCCTGGTCTTGTTATGAGCGCGGATAATTAGTTTGACGTGTTATATTTGCAGACGTACGGTTTTATTACATAAATGTATTTTCTCAAAACAACCGTAGGGGGCACCCGGATTTGAACCGGGGACCTCTTGATCTGCAGTCAAATGCTCTACCACTGAGCTATACCCCCTCGTCACACTAAGAGCGTTCAGTTATTCATATTTAAAGATACCCATAATGCATAATAATAATAATTTAATAATAATTCTGTTTGACCATCTGTTTAATACATTCATGACGCATAAATAATTCTACACAAATAGGCCGTTTCATCCTCACAAAGGCTCTTTATTCTGAAAATCAATTGGTAATTTTTGAACATCCATTGACATAAAATACATGCATTTGAAAATAGATATATTTTCAGATAGATATGTGCAGAAATTATAGACAGAAGAATATGACACAAATAATAGCCAGACAGCCATAGATCTTCAGAGTTTGTGGTACTATTTCAGCCATGGACTGCGCCTTTAGGAAAATATATTTTAATAGTGTCTTCTAAATAAAAGGTAGGAGGAACACAGCAGTCTGGTGTAGGTTGTGTTTGTGTCAGGTGCTATCCTGTAGGAACAGTGTTTGTATGACAGAGAGATGAGAAGGAAGTGTGAAGCCTCATCTTGTAAGTGTATCCTGCTGCGTCGTCCAGTGGATTCGGTGAACAGCTGTTCCTCATCTCAGCATCCAGAGACATGATCCCACAAACACAGAGCTTCTTCCTGTAAGCTGCAACAAAATATGTAGCGGTTATAGCGAGGCCTAGCAGCTAATATTCATTAAAAAAAATTTTAAAAAACGCGTTAGTCTATTGTGCTTATTTTATTTATTTATTTTACTGTTACAATTTTACTATCCAGCTACATTTTAAAATTATACTCCTAATTACTAACCATATCCACAACCTGCCTTAATACGATTCGGTCCGTCAACCCAATATTATCAAGGATTATCAGCTAGTATAACAGCACAAAGAGTGTTGTTTTTCTTGATGAAGTGTAAAAACACAATTAGCTCAAATTCATCGCCAACCTTTGTGTTCAAATCCCTCCCGGAGACGTGAATCCCGCATCCGCTCTCATGGATGCTATATGGCGATCACAGCATGTAGATGATGTAGGACAGGAACATGAGGCCGATGATGGCGAAGAACATCAATATCAAGATGTCCAGCATGATGTTTGCAGAGCAGAAGCGGAGGATGATCAGGCAGCGATAAGGGCTGTTGGACCGCTGTGGTTTGAGACCCTTCCCGCCAGCTGATCACTATAATACTATACTGTCCTCCCTTCTAGAAAGATGCAGCGAGCAATACCAGAGCGCTAAACGTGGAGTTTATCATGAGCATCCTCTTTTGACGAGTGCAAGATTTGATTATCAGGATCAAACTAGTCTGTACCTCACTATACGAAAAAAAGGGAAGGTAACTAGATAACAAGAAAGCATTATGTTTTTTTTATCAGGAGAGGCAGCTAATTGTGTTGCATTTGAAAGTTGTTTTATTTTATTTATTTTTTACTCCAAATGCATGTTTAGATTCACACAAGGTCAAGCATTTATACATACTCACAAGATTTTTGTGAGTTTTTTTTTTTCTTCTCACACATTTTCTACCTGTTAGTTCCCTTTCAATATCCTTCCTGTTTAATTTTAGGTGATTTGTCATTCAAAAATGACCATTACTAACAGTGAGATCATGTTACACACTGTCATAGATTTTCCACCAGTGTGTAAAAGAAGAACAATCAACTTGAGCTAAACCTTGTTAGATTTAAGCTAGAATAGCATGTATTGGAATAAAGAGATGGGACAAAACAAAAGGGTTTAAGTAAAAATAAAAAGCATTGAAGTATTTAAATAATCTGATTTGGATATTTATGCAATCTTGGATATTTTTAGTATCTTGTTGTATCCCTTTATGTCTCATCTTGGACAACAAAATTTGTTATACAAAGGGGAAAGAGCTTAAGAAATCCAATTTATACAATACCATTCAAATTTTGGGATCAGTAAGATTTATTTTTGAAAGAAAATAACAGTTTTATTCAGTAAGGATGCATTAAATTGATCAAAAGTGTCAGAAAAGACAAATTTTCAAAAGATTTCTATTTCAAGAAAGCCTATTTTAAGTAAATGCTGTTCTTTTGAACGTTCTATTCATCAAAGAATCCGGAAAAAATGTCACAATATTACAGTTTTTACTGTACTTTTTTGATTAAATAAATGCAGCCTTAGTGAGCAAATGATGGCTTTCAAATACATTTAAAAAAATATTGCCCACCCCAAACCTTTGAATGGTAGCGTACATATTAGATATTAGTATATAGCATCTTACGTTGAAAAAGTACAGCAGCTGGTTATATAATGTGCAGAATATGTGTTACAATGAATTGGAGAGATATTGGTGATAGTACACCGATACTAGATATTGAAGAAATTCTGAGGATATGTTTTCAATAAGAGGAATAAGTATAACCCAGATATTGCACCTTTGAAGTTACAATAGTGGAAATAGTTTGAAAGCAAAACACTTACTTTGATCATTCTCTGCATCTATATTTTGGCATTTTAGAGAACAATGATCAGTAGAATCTCATTAGAGTCTTTGCACAGTAACATAGTTTCCAGTTATACATGCTAGGCTCTAAAACATTCTAATACCGTTAACAATTCCTTTCGTTCGACAAACCCGCCTGCCTTGGTATACAAATAGATTTTTTTTATTCCACTGATATTGATAAATTGACATTAAAATTCCGTCTCGTACAATACCAGCAAGGCAATGTGAATAAGCAATGATATGAGGGAAAAAAAATCAAACTAACAAAAACATCAATAACAACGTCTTACAGTTTCATACTTATGCACATGGATCACCCCAAAACCGTAATGGAACAAAACCAATGGAATGATTAAAATCCAAAGCAAAAATGGTCCATAGAATTGTGCTTGGGCTCCTCGCTTCTATTCTACGATGCTGTTACACTCCTCGCTCGCTAAGTGACTATATATGGTTTATTTTTTTCCCTTTATTAAGTATATCACTATTTCCTTGTCATTTTTAAAAGCAGGAGCAGCAGAACAAAAGTATGCTCATATATTCTAATTAATTTCCTAAAGGGCCAGCGGAATGTGAAGGAGCTTGAGAGAATATGAAAGTAGCAAAAGGCTTCGCCCCTTAAGATTCCAGTTTCAACACATGATGCAAATGGTCAGACGTATGGAATGATTGGAATGACCAGAAGTCTTATATTCAAGCATTGTTACAGAACCACAGTCAATGAGATGTGAAACTGTACTGAATACATTACAATTACAGACTGCAAACAAGATATGAAACAATGAAAAATATATATATATAAAAAAAAAAATTAAAAAAAAACTTAACTGATGTTCGGACCAGATTCTTTCACATATTGTCATAGCAACCGATAAGATAAATTTGTTGAGATGTCTGCGAAGTGCTCTATGGCAGGCCCTGAATATTTTGAGGCCTGTGTGGTCATGTATTTTGTGGGTTTGTGTGTGAGTCTTATTAAGACTTAAGTGCCACTTGTGACAGCACCTTTCCAGGACTGAGGAAACGCGTATTTAACAGATAAACAGACAGCAAAAGCAATAGACAGAGAGGTGCATACAGAGAGAAAGATAGGGGTGAAAGGAGTAAATCATTCACTATTTATGCAAGTATGTGTATGCGCTGTTGGGGTGTATGATTACATACTGAACTATGTTTGTTTTGGATCATAACCGGGTCACAGCGGCTGACCCCTGATAGGACAGTTAGTGCAGGAATAGAAGAGGAAAAAGATGAGATCTTGAAAGGTGAGATGGCACTCGGCTAATCATCTGCGTCTCTGCCGCAACCCCCCCCTCTCTCTTTTTTCAACCTTTTCATCCTTTCACTCTCTCATGTTCAGATGGCCTCTACGTAGTTAGCAGGCAGCATCCCCTGCTGGCCGGTGCGCTCCACTCTTCCATACATCCATCCCTCGTCGATCTGCTGAACGTCCACTATCAGGTCACCGTCCAGGAACGACACCTCATCCTCATCAGCTGCGGTGTAGTCGTACACCGCTCGGTAGCGCTTCTGCAACACATGCAAAGAGGACCGTAAGGACTTGAAAAGGAGCGTGTGGGACAGTGTGTGTTAGAGTTTTAAGAGTTTATTACCCCAGAGCTGGGAGGAGGGGCGGCAGCGGCCTGACGCACCGGCTCAGGCTCATAGTGATAGTTCTTAGCTGCTGCCGGGGGCTGATATGCTACAAGAGATAAATGTTCACATTTTATGGCTCACAGGAAATTGAGACTGCAATGATCATCCAGACAACAATCCAAATATTGTGTACCTGGAGTTGTGATTTGTTGTGGTGTCTGTGGGTGCTGAGGTGGGCCTTCCCCTCCCATTCGGCTCTTCTCAAAGTCCTCATGGTATTTAATCTGAAACACACAGACATATACAATGTGTCAAAACAGGAAGAAAGAACAGTAACTATGATTTTGTCATTATGTTCGTCATCTCAAAGCCTCGCAAACGAACATTTAGTGATGTACTGAACGTTGTTGTGAATTCTGCAAAATATGTCACCAAAGTAACATTATTTAGCCCAATAACAGTCAAAATTGAGAGAATTATTTGTCCTAAAAAGCAAATGTCTTGGAAGCAGTTGGGTTGAAAATTATAAACATATGCAACATATATGACACTGATTTCCAACAAAAATGTGTACATGAATAATGGAGTTAAATTACAATTTCATACTTTCCAGTTACTATTGCAAATGAAAAAATATAATAAAATATTTGTTGTGAAGAAAAAAAATGGAAATGGTGTTAATGGAAAGACTAATTAAAAAGTAAGTAAACAACTCAGCCACTTACATATCACCGCTTTATGTCATGTTAAAATCGACTGTGGGGTTTTTTAGTGAGAAATCAGCTTGGGAAAATTAAAGGTACATTTTCGTGTCTGTGACCAGTGTGTACAATACTTTTGGAACAAATGTAAAAATGCGTAAAACCTTGATGAAATGTATATTTTTATAAATGTATGATAAATAGAACATTACACAGTTAGTGTAAAAATACAAAATAGATTGTACTTGGTCTCTCTTTTTTATGTAATGTTTATTTAACTAGGAAAATTAAAAGAGAAGATTCTCTGTGTCCCACACCCATTCTACAATTGACTACCACTACCATATATATATATATAAAAGAACCTTTGAACAGAAGTGTATGATGACTTCATTGACCATGAACTTAAAGCAATCATAGAGCAACAATGAAGACAACCACAATGCTGCATTTCAACAGACACATCCTTAAATAGAGTGGTTTTCTTCTGCAGCAGTGGGCCCTTTGGGTATGTGGTTGAGGCTGAAATAACTATAGGAAATTGAAGCGAGAAAGAATAAAAATAGAATACATGATACATACTGATGCAGTGCTATCTTATAATTAAACTACTCAGAAAACAGTTCTTCATTTTGTAAAGTGGTGGTTTCAGCAAGAGGTTTTAATTTAATTAAACTTCATTCTGAGCAGGGGTGACAAATTACTAGTAATTCCTGCACCATCCACAGGGTGTCTCCTGAGCCAGATGATAGAGTGCCATCTTGCTCGCTTTCATACTGACAGGAAATGACATTGCAAAAAGGAAGTTGGTGACATAAATGTTGCTAGGCAACAGCACAGATACTTCAGCAAACAGGTGTGGTGTAAAAGAGGAAGGGTGGGACTAAACAAGTGCTCCATCAAGGTCAAATAATTATGACTTCTTGCTAACAATTAATTAAAAAACAATGAAAGGAGATTAAGATGATAGATAAAATGTGTATGTTTGTGTTTGTTGGAGAGATGAAGAGAACGGTTGGGAGGCACAAAACAAAAAGCAAACGTAAATATCAGGCATAGCACACAAGCGAGAAAGAAAATGAACAGAAAAAAAAAAACAATGCTTCAATGTCTATGTTTTGGTAGATGATTTTGAATTTATTGTTTAAGAGTTGGACCTACGTTGCTTATTTGGTCTTGCGTTTTCTTGATTCTCTGCATCTCTGGTGTGTCGGCCACAGCGCTAAAGCCCCTTCCTTTGTTCTTCTCAAATTCCTCCTTGTAGAGCACCTGCAACACAAACACACACGAAAATTAATAGTAATTATCCAAGTAATCATAATTGTTCATTTTGATTGAAACAAGTTCAGAGGTGTACTTCCCTCCCTTATATTAGATCAGCATAAACGCAGATTAGTTAATGGATAATCATAAAAAACAACATTTGGCATTTTCCACAATTCACATGGTAAAAAGGCCCTCAGACTTTTCCAAATTAAGTCATTTTTCTTTTCAACAACTGGTGAGTGAACACAGGAGCATGACATTTAGAAAATCATTTATCATCAACCTCAAAAGGTCAAAATCTAAATATTATGAGCCGTTTTATTTTCTAATTATTTTACTTGAGGTTAATAATTTTTTCAAATCTATTTGGGTCTAAATACAGTTTAAAACCCTGATTTATGTGGTTTTGTAATAAGCTAGCAATACATTAAATAAAGGTACAAATTGGGCCAGTTTGGAAAC
Organism: Squalius cephalus; assembly: GCF_949319135.1. Classification (NCBI taxonomy): domain Eukaryota; kingdom Metazoa; phylum Chordata; class Actinopteri; order Cypriniformes; family Leuciscidae; genus Squalius; species Squalius cephalus. Next base: position 43,724,319 of record NC_137122.1, on the reverse strand, counting down.
AAATGTTCCCTTTCATCAGAAATGGGATTTTCGTAGAGAGACCAATCTACTTTGAGAGAAACTAAACGAGCCAATGCACATTGGCATGCGATAATTGCGCCAGCTGCTTCTATCACGCAGTGCAGGTATATTATGAGCAGCAGGTGCAACGCATCTTTGCATTTCGCTTCGGAGGCGAGCTGATTCATGTTCTGTTCCAGCAGTCTTGCTTCTAAAGAAGAGACAATTTTTTGAGTGTTCTTTTTGGAAGAAGCCCTCACTTTCATGTTGCGTGTCTACAGCAGGATCACCTCAGAAAAAAACAATGCCTCGCCACTCTTTTTCCCCTCTCTCCCTCTGTCTGCGACACTATGCCTCGCAGATCTCATTCCCCTCTTGGCAACAGGGTGAGAATGACAGTGCTAGACGCTATGCCTCGTCACTCTTGTTCCCCTCTTCACAAGAAGGCGAGGTTGACAGTGTGCACCGTTACAAAACCTTGCCACTCTCATCCCCTTCTGCAATCGCCAGCGGACAGCAGCATGCGGTTCAAGAACGCAGTCAAGCCTTCCCACGCATCCTCTGTCCACCCGTGGACCCAGGTGAGTGTTGCACCGCACACCCAGACCCCACTCTGAGCCGCCTCAGTGCCTCTCGGGTCGGGTCCCTGTCCTCCCCCTTGCTGCCCCTCCGCGGTACGTCTGTGGTTCTGTTGGTCCCGCTGGTACGGTCTCTCGGAGCCTGGCTAGCGCTCCCCAGACCATCCCGCTGGCTCATCCGCACCATCAGACTCGACTATGTGATTCAGTTCGCCCTGCGCCCTCCCAAGTTCAGGGGTATCTGGTTCACCACAGTGATGGCTACTGGTGCTCCTGTCTTACGGGCAGAGATATAAGTCCGACTGGCGAAAGATGGGATTGAGCCGGTCCCTCCAGCCGATATGAAGTCAGGGTTCTACAGCCCCTACTTCATTGTACCCAAGGAGGTAGGTTACGGCCAATCTTGGACCTGTAAGTTTTGAATCGAGCCCTGCACAAGCTCCCATTCAAAATGCTCTCGCAGAAACGCATTTTTGAATGCATCCGTCCCCAAGATTGGGTTGCAGTGATCGACCTGAAGGACGCTTACTTTCACGTCTCGATTCTTCCTCGACACAGGCCCTTCCTGCGCTTTGCTTTTGAGGCATATCAGTACAAAGTCCTTCCCTTCAGGCACCTCAGCCTGTTGGGACTTTGGGTCAACTGGGACAAGAGATGCATTCATTCAGATGCAGGACAGCGGCCCCACTGAAACTTTTTCAGAGGCTCCTGAGGCATATGGCATCCGCAGTAATGCCGCTCAGGTTCATATGAGGCTACTTCAACACTGGCTTCACAGTCGGGTCCTGAGATGGGCATGGCAGAGCGGCACCTACAGGGTTTCCATTACTCCACATTGTAGCCAAACATTCAGCCCATGGTCGTACCCATCGTTTCTACGGGCAGGTGTTCTAGAACAAGTGTCCAGGCATGCTGTGGTCTTCACGGATGCCTCTGCCACCGGCTGGGGGGCCACGTACAACGAGCATGCAGCTTCGGGTTTGTAGACAGGGCTTCAGCTGCACTGGCATATCAATTGCCTCGAGTTGCTAGCAGTACGTCTTGCTCTCAGCCGCTTCAAGGTGCCACTTTGAGACAAGCATGTACTGGTTCATATGGACAGCACTGCGACCGTTGCATAAATTAACTGACAAGGTGGTCTGAGCTCCAGTCGCATGTGGCACCATCTCCTCCTATGGAGTCAGAAGCATCTGAGGTCGCTTCGTGCCATTCACATCCCTGGCAAGCTCAATCGTGCAGCCGACAAGCTCTCACGACAGCTTATGCTTCCAGCAGAGTGGCGACTCCATCCCCAGGTGGTCCAGCTGATTTGGAGGCGCTTCGGGGCCACACAGGTAGATCGGTTTGCCTCCCCGGACACGTCACATTGCCAGTTGTTCTTCTCCCTGACCGACGGAACCCTTGGCACAGTTGCACTGGCACACAGCTGGCCCCGGGGCCTACGCAAGTATGCGTTTCCCCCATTGAGCCTTCTTGCACAGATATTGTGCAAAGTCAGGGAGGATGAGGAGCAGGTCCTGTTAGTGGCTCCCTATTGGCCCAACCGGACCTGGTTCCCAGAACTAGTACTCCACGCAACAGTCCCTCCCTGGCCCATTCCTCTGAGGAAGGACCTGCTTTCTCAGAGACTGGGCACCCTATGGCATCCATGTCCAGACCTCTGGAAACTCCATGTCTGGTCCCTGGACGGGACGCGAAGGTTCTAAGTGACCTACCCCAGGCGGTGGTAGACACCATTACTTTTGCTACGTTGCGGAGCGTCTGATGCCAGGCCTAACACTCGTATTCATTGAGGAACCTGTGCTAGGCGGGGGTCCATATGTGGCGGTCCCTGCAGCGACCCCATATGTGTAAATACCACAGTACGGCTACCCTGTCAGCTAGCCAGTGTCTTTCCCTTGCCCGCTCTGCCGTCTCTGCCGGTGCACTTCCCCCCTAGGATTAGGCTGGAACCACCCGAGAGGCTTCCATGTGTTGCACTCCCTGCTTGGCTAGTCCATATGTGGACATATTCTCCACGTTACCTCCCTCCGGGCAGGTCGTGGCTTTCGCAGCGTTATCCTTCCCCTAGGCACACTTTCCCAGTGTTATCCAATGTTCTTACTAAGTAGGTCTTGAGGAACATCAGTGGCCAGGACTCTCTGCATAAGCTTCTGCCCCTAATAAAGGGAGAGAAGTGAGGCTTATGCAGGGCACTGGAAGGGCCAACAACATGGCATTTTGGTAGGGATCCCATTTCTGTCGGATCCCTCCGACGAACGTTGGAGTGACCATCATGAAAGGGAACGTCTCGGTTACATATGGTAACCCACGTTCCCTGAAAGAGGTTCGTCCCGTCGCCATGTTGTTGTACCATCGCTGCAGACGGCCGGGTCCCTGGCTTGGCTCCTCAGCGAAAAACCAAAGATGCATTGCACCTTCTGCTCATTATATACCCGCACTGCGTGATAGAAGCAGCTGGCGCAGTTATCGCATGTGCATTGGCTCGTTTAGTTTCTCTCGAAGTAGATTGGTCTCTTTGCGAAGATCCCATTTCGGTCGGATCCCTCCGACGAACGTCTTCCATGAACGTGGGTTACCATAAGTAACTGAGACGATGTTCCACAGCTACTGATAAACTTATATTATAAATATATTTCTTTTTTGTGACAATAATAGAGATAAAGAGGATTAATGGTTTATCTTTACTAATGCGGTCAATACAACAACATCTGTAAAAACAGAGAGAGTGGAATAAGATGTCATGATGATTGTTGCTTGTATAATATATAGTTTATCTGACCTAATAGTTCTTACTAAAAAAAACATGGGAATTTTAAAATATATATGTTTTAAAAAGTCACGATACACCAGAATCTGTGTTCCACATAGTTCTTCCTCACACAAGAGCAGTGTTGAGTGTGCAGGTGGAGCCCTGGGAGATGATTATGACTTGACTTGACTTATGCATTCTTTGAGTATTATTTCATGCTTAGGAGTGCAAGGCCACAAAAAACAGAAATCACCAGAAAAGGAGAGAGGATGATAAGAGAAAGCAAATACTGGCATGTTGTACCTGGCTCTGCATCTTGCTTTGCTGTTTCAGGCGCAGATTCTCAGGAGTGTCTGCAACACTGGTGAATGATGTCTTCGGATAGTGTCTGAAATACACACAGAGCCATTTTAGTTAACATCAGCATTTGAAATCCTATAAGGATATGCAAATTAACATCTCAGTATTTCTCCTAGTTGAATGACAATCAAAAGTATTTTTAATTATTAATTTAGTTTAGATATAATATTATTCAAATCACATTTAATGCATAAACTATTTATACTGCTGACTGTACCTCATTGTTATAATGGGCTATTGTATTACCCATCAAGGCTACTCAAATTGGACACTTTTTAACCATGCTGCTGATAAAGACAAAGATCCTGAATTAGTGGTTGTGTAGGTAAATGTCCACATGGGCTTATCACTGATATGTATGGGGATAGTGAAGCGGCACAAGTGTAATTTGTGCCTTGTGTAAACAAGGCAGCTTATTTGCCCTATTTTCACAGACCAACGCAACACAAAATTAGCATGACAGAGACAACCCCAACCACAATCATCCAACGCAACACATAATTAGAGTACCAGAAATAACAGAACTTTACAACAGAGTACACAAATTACAATTACAGCACTAACTGATATATTTGGTAATACAGAAGTAAACAGAACTATTACACTAATCATATAACCATATAACAATATATATGTGCCACGACAGGATTTAACAGGACTGATTGGGTAAAATGAATCAACACAACAACTGAGCCAATCAAAATAGTGTCTGCTCCTGGTTACAACAGGACAACCTGTCTGCTTAGTTAACCTCTATATAGTACACATACACTGTGTTGCTGCAGGTAACCAACACATAATACAGAACATGCTCTGTAAATCAGTTTAAATAAATATAGACTGATCTTTCCTTGCTCAAAAAGCTACACCAAATACTTAAAAAAAAGTCATGTATTGACCTACAAACTAGTTTCAAACATGCTTTCAAACAAGTAGGCTACCATTTATTTATTTTCTGATACAACATTCAATTAAAAACCAATAGAGATACAGGCCTCAACACCAAGGATGGGCTGCAGTCTTCTTTTAGCATAATATTACTATATATTTATTATTTTTATGTTTTTAGTTTCATTTTAATTTTAGTCATTTGGTTATGTGCTTTTGTCATTTTTATTAGATTTTTTAAAATATATTTCTATTTAGCTTTAATTTATTTTTGTTTCAGTTTTAGTTTTGTTCATTTTAGTAGCTACTTCAACTTATTTTATTTTAGTTAGTCGCCAAGGCAACATTTATAGTTTCTAATTTTGTATCTAATATTTATATTTTATTTTATTTCAGCTTTATTTAAATTAACAAAAAATATTTTAAAGTTTTAGTCCCCCTTTGGTGAAAATCAAGCTTTTAATGTTGTTTATATGTCTATGTTTTAATATGCTTTAAGACAAACCATGTGCAAATGCATAAGTCAACATCATTGCTGAGTATTTTCTCTTTAAAACAGCAGTGAACCAAAGACAGTCTCAAAAACATGAACCAAAAGACAGTCTCAAAAACTTTCAGGGAACGTGGGTTACCATACGTAACCGAGACGTTGTTCCGTAGCTACTGATAAACTTCTATTATAAATATATTACTTTTTTGACAACAATAGAGATAAAGAGGATTAATGGTTTATCTTTACTCCTACCACGACTAAATAAACACTAAAATAACGACTTCTGCTAAAATTTCTGTCGATACCAGACGATATACACACTGAGAACTTGTAGCATGCTATGAAGTTATCACAATCAAGGCTTTGCATTTTCTATGAAATTGCTCGTGTTTCTGACGTCACAAACTACCTTTAAACCAATCACCTTACAGAGTTACATTCAAGCTATTTTAAGGCATCAAGATTTTTTTCAAGGAAAAAAAAACGTTTAAATATGTAATTTTGGTGATCAAAGATGAGTTTTAATGGATAAAATTACTGACTACAAGGGGTCTTTAACAATAACAGCACTGATGGAGTGATGGTAAAAACAAACAGAAACATTTAGTTTGGTGTGATGTAATAAACAATGCTGTTGTGATTTCTGCTGATTTAAATGATCATCATAAAGCTATCTAGCTGGCTATTTGGCTAACATGATGTTGTGTCAAGTTACATTACAGCTCTGTCATTTCTAGCGATTATAACAACCTAATTACCGGTAAAAGTTTAATAAATTTGACTGTTGCCAAACTTTGACTGTTATTGCCATTATTTTACTGCCGCCTTTTTTTTCTTCTACACTGTGTCAAGTTTAACAAGTTGAGCCAGACAAATAAAAATATATGCACACTTCTGTGGTGGGCGCAATGGAATAAAGTAAAAATATATATTGTTGTTGCGCATGCAGTACAAAACACAATTTTTTTTTTGCTAAAAGTTATTTCTCACTCAAATCACAGACACAGAGAGGTAAACAAACATGCGCAGATAAATGGCACTCAGGCACCCAGGCTGATTTATATGTTTATATCAGTTAACAGACAATCCCATCGTGATCGAAGCCGATGCTTTTTACTTCTGGTGGACCTTTCATTAGACCATCACTCTCAGAAGTAAACAGGCCTTTATCTGTTGGACGGAAGAGGAAATTACTCTGCCATGCTCATTTAGTCAAATTATCTTCGAGTAAACAGTGGAAGAAGCAGATCTAGACAGAGGGACAGACATAAATAATTTGCTAAATAAAGACTAAAGTCCCCTGGTGTATTATGAACATGAGTGTGAGACACACTCACAAAAGGGATGCATTTGCATATTTTCTATGCCAGCTGGTCATTATGACCTCATACATTTATTCTGGCCATGCTAAGCCTGGTGGTCTGCAATGCATTAAAACACTTCAAGTGTTAATGAAGTATGAATGGGCAGGGATGCTATAACTGAGGTATCTGACTCACAAGACTAGTCTATTAGTGATCAGAAGTGCATTCCAGAGAAGTGAATTCATTTGTGCATGTATATGTATGGGTCATTGTTGTGACATTATAGGAATTTCCCTCAATGTCATTTCCACAAATGACTGAACAATTCAGCTACTGTGTGAGCAGACGTGACCTTTCCACAATCAAAAGACAAAAAGTGTCTGACTTTCTATCTTCAATTACAATGTACTAACTTGCTCTACCTTTAAGATGCTCTTTTTACGTCATTTTTTTAAACATCATTTAAGCCGAGCCAGCTATTGGACACTGTTGCCCACTATTGGAAGTTAGCCACTATCCAAATAGCTATTCAGACATTGTTTTAGAAACCACAAATTAGATGTGGCTCATTTTAATATGCAACACCCACTTTTCAATACATCAAGTGCTGCATTATATTTGTTAGCCTAATTCTCTAAAATGGGATTGTTGAATGGAAATTCACTGTGATTTTAAAGTTGTGACTGAATTTGCTTCTGTATTATGACGTATTTTCAAGTGAAATGGCTTATTAAACAAGAAAAAAATACACGGTGAGACATGATTTTATCCAGTGATTACAAAGTTAAATATATTAATTTTATTTAATGCCAACTTTAAGAATATGTATAAGCAAACAGACAATACACAGAAAACTCACATGCAGAGAGCAGCGATACTTACGCATTACAGTATGGTCTCTTCTCAAAGCCTTTGTAGTTCTTCATGTTTAGAGTCATCTTACAGACCTCACAGCTAAAGCATCCTTTATGCCAGTACTGAAAGAGAGAGACACAGAGAGATGACAGATTAAAGCTTTAAAATGTGTTTGTATTAGGAGGTGTATGCAAAAAAACAGGGAAATTGTCTGCAACTGAGTTGGGAGAGATAAAGACAAATAAAAAGAGCAAATGAGACGAAGTCCTTCAGATCCCTTAGAGTTGCTAATTCAGTCGCTATGGCCGTTACAAAGTCTATGCGGTTCACTCTGAGGATTAAATGGAAAAAAACAATGGAGTGCTTGTTCTTTGAAAGCACTTGGAAAGAAATACAGGCTCAGGCACCACATGTGTTGCAAAAGAAGCCCAACTTGAGGTTACATCCATTCGGAGTAAAGACAAGTTTTTTTTTTCTGTGTGAATGCATTCATTTTAAAGACTCTCTGGCATGTCTTGAGTGAAGATAGTTTATATGAAACCCCCATAGCACACTGGTTGTCAAGTGGTTACTGAGCAAGTTACATCACAATTTTCCCAGATTCTTGCAACATTAGGAAAAACAGAGAGAAAGATCTGGGAAACACACTGACGCTACTGAGATATTGGTCTCCAAATGGCTATAAACCAAACTATGTAGCTGCAATTTATGCTAGTCTTTGATTAGAAGCTTCCTTAGTTAATGTTAACCACGGGAGTGTTTCAGTAATAAGAGACCACACACACAGAGAAAATGGACTGGGGCGACTGACCTGACCCACTACCCTACATTCCATCTATACAGCCAGTCAGGCATGCTAACTGCAATGCGTACAATTTAGATGTGGATATGTTTGTATTTCTATGTCAAACACTTTCTTGGCAGTCAGCTGGTATGTCGTAGTTTGATCACATGTGCATGAGTGTGTGAGCAACAAAGTCATGCATCTACTGCAGTGCCAAGGAGAGGAAGTTGCTAGCAAACACTTGAGCAGAGGTTTCGTTCGTAACCGAAAATACACCTTATAGATTTTTTTCAAATGGCAAAGCTGAATCTTCAGCATCATTACTCCAGTCTTCAGTGTCATGTAATCCTTCAGAAATCATATAGGCCTAATCTAATATGATGATTTAAAGAAACATTTCTTATTATTATCAATGTTGAAAACAGTGCTAGATATTTTTTGTGGAAATTGTGATCTTTTTTTTTTTAGGATAGGATTCTTCAATGAATAGAAATCTTTTGTAACATTGCAAATGTGTCAATTTGAATAAAAGTATGAATTTCTTTTAAATAAAAAAAAATCTTAATGACTCCAACCTCTGAGACTATTTTATGGTGTTTTTATTGTTCTTTTTGAAGCTTGATGGTCATCATCTTCTGCTATTGTATAGAAAAGGGCTGCCTGAACAATCAGCTTAACTTCTCTTTCTGTGCGCCGCAAAAAAAAAAAAAAAAAAAGGTGTCCTGAACAAAGAGTACATATTCATTTGACCACCTCTCTAGGGTGCGGTTCTTCTGAGATGTTCTTCAGAGTGACAGAAGATGACCTTAAGCACTGAAGCAGAATGATGAGCAATGGTTGGCCTCTCTTTAAGCTGAGGAACCATCAACATGCCTCAAAAGAATGACAGTGTGAAGCAACTTGTGTTCCTTTAGGCAATGAATAGGAACCAACTTGTGTACGTATGTGGTGGGGTCAGTGCTATTTTTCGACATTTGTGGGAGGTGTGCCATCAAACGCCTCAACTTTTACTCTTACGTAAACTGCAAGCCTCATTCACGCACTTTACGTCTGTGTAGTCATTCCTCAAGCTGTTTCGTTCAAGGCCACGGAGACTGTCGGCAATCGATTAATATGCTTTTAACGTCCATTACACGCGTTACTTATTATCACTCCGCCCCAGTTTCTCTCCCTCGCAAATACTTGCACTGCATGAAAATAAAGGAGGCCGACCCCACCCTCTTGGAGCATCTAAAGCCATTCAAAAACTCAAGATTTCACCACTCACAAAACCAGCGCGATAAGGATATGGGTTAAGAGGGGGGTGGGGTCAGGAGAGAGAGAGAAAACGTTTCAAAAGCGTGTCGAGCAGCAAGCGACACTTCCTCTGGCCGGTTGGTAAACATGTAGTACAGATGTGCACATCATGTAAATGCAAGGCGGTTAACGTCGGACTATATTTCAGGAATACGTGTGGAATTGGCCCAAATTTAGCACGCTTTTAATAACTCACAGGCCTCATACGTACACGGGCGAAGTTACATATCTGCGAAGCTGGCTAGATATCAAAAACCCCGAGATAATATACAACCCAAACCGCGTGTATAAGCCAGTTGTTTGATTGTCGTTAAGAGACACTAGAGTATGACAGGACTTGGGCTGTTTTGGGTTTTTCGGGTCCGTCCATGTCGCCCACAGGACAGACTGACACGTCATAAACAAACCACCTCCTCCTCCTCGCGACAGAGGCCACGAACGGGCTGATGGCGTTTGTTTGAAAAATAACGACTTCCGCGGAAAATTTCTGTCGATATCAGACGATATACACACTGAGAAAAATAAATATATCATCGACAACTTGTAGCATGCTATGAAGTTATCACAATCGAGGCTTTGCTTTACTAGCCCCTTCGCTTAGACGTTTCCGCTCTGCTCACAATCTCGATAGCCACCACATCGGAAATGGTCTTCTTTAAGCCACATTATTAAATCTGCATTATACATATCTAGATCCAAATATACACCATTCTCACGGCCAGATGTGTAAGCTATGCTAGCATATGCTAAGTAACGTTAGGTTCTGCCTTACCTTGTCAAGGCAATTCACTTTTTCCGTGGGATACACCACTCGGTTACATCTGCCACACAGTGGGTTCATTTTGGAGAAATAGTAGCGAAGGAATGAGTTGAAGAAACGATCCGCAAAGCAGAATTTGCTAGATAACGCGCGAGGTGTGGATCGCTAGCCGTTGATGAGTCCAGTTCGCACCGCTGGCTGTCAGACACGGAAGGCGCGCTCACGGCACTGCCGCTCTGTCCTGCTGCGCGCTCCCGTTCAGATAAGCAAGGGCATTCAGCGGAAGTCTTGCACTCTCAAATATTTGTTCTTTATCACTTGAAATGGGGAAAAAAATCCTGCTCTTGAGTTAAAGGACTTAAAGCTTGTCGGATCTTGTGTTTATATTCAGTTTTATTTGTTTTAAAACCACATGATCCACCGGATCTTAATACAGATATAGACATATTGGGAGTGTACCTGCCCTCATACTGTCTATTCAGTCAAACTATGGCGTTTTAGAATAAACACTGATAACAAAGTGCGCATTCATCATATTTAAATAAAACTAAAACAGCTACAGTGTCTTTGCTGTTTGTTAATGTTAAGCTATTCACATTATATCCAAAACAGTGAAACCGACGCTTGTTTCAGTTTCGAGCTTTATACTTTGTGCCGCCCTTTGTTTGAGCGACACCTGGTGGCTAAATGTGCAACTACATACATTTCAGTAAAGTAGGCCTAAAATACTTTTTTAAAGATATAGTTCACCCCTAAAAATGAATATTTTATCATAATTTACTCAACCTAATGTTGTTCCAAACCTGTATGAATTTCTTTCTTCTGTTGAACACAAAAGAAGATATTAGTAAAGAATGTTGATAACCTGACAGTTGGCGGAAGCCATTGATTTCCATAGTATTTTTTTCCCCCTACTATAAGGTTTTGAGTCAATTAGACAAATGTGTGTAGTCTCCAAACAAAAATTTCAATTACACCATATTTTTTTGTTATAGCTGTTGGCTAAACAAGTGAACACAATCAAACCACGCTATATACATTCAACAGTTTTCAACTGAATAATGAAGGTAAATAATTGTAGATAAAAGACATAAGCATTTTTCATAAATATCACAAGTTGTTACATGTTTTTTAATTGTTCCAAATTTATAAAGAAAAATCAGATCTTGCATTTACAGTTTTTTTTGGGAGGGACATAGTACTTGTTCAACAAACACAGATTTCCCACTTCGTCTTGACAGATTGACATTAAATATGTTTGGTGAATATATATTCTGAATATAGCCTATAAGCTTATGATTACCAAAATGCATCTTTTTGTTTGGGGATAATTTTTTGAAAGTCGTTTATGTGCCAACATTTTATTTACATTTTTACTTCTTGAATTGTTCTGTGTTTACTGTTTTATTTGATTTATTTATTTGTATATTTATTTTTTATATTCATATATTTAACTTTTTGTTTCTTGGGCAAAATGTTATCTTTTTTGGTAGTTTTTGTGATTTTATTTGATTATTGAATTTAAAATGTTAAAATGTATTATTTGTTTATTTTTGCCAAGATTTAGTGGCCAATGCTGATATATACTGGAGAAGAGTCCCAGCCTCTCTTACTTGTTGGCCTAATCATATAATGTTGGCTTCTGATAGATGTAAAATGTACACACAAAAAAACAGTAATAAATGGACTAAAGTTACATGTGGCACAACAAATTATTTCATTGTGTATTAGATTTCAGATTACATTCTATCCTCAAAAACATTTAAACAAACAAACAAACAAAACCATACTCATATTATTGCATTATTTATGGGTAAATGAGACCACACAGTTATAAGCTCAGAATATGCACAACACAAACAGTCACACCTGCATACAAACACACCCACTACAATATTTAGACAATGGGCTGAGCTCTCAGTAACCTGTGAAAATATCACCTGTGGCACCTCATCTGTAAGGGGGTATAGCTCAGTGGTAGAGCATTTGACTGCAGATCAAGAGGTCCCCGGTTCAAATCCGGGTGCCCCCTGTTTTTTCTTTCTATCTTTTCTTCAGACTACTTAAAAATGAGGAGAAATCTTTAGTAAGCGGTTTTCAAGTAACACATGGCGATGACATAGGCCAGTTATCTGAAACCAGCCATGAATATCATATACCAGTAACGCAAAGAAATGGCCTGGTTACCAAACACACAGATTTATGACAACATGAGCTTTCTCTCTCTCTATCTTTCTCTCTCTCTCTTTTTTATTGTTGTTGTAAAAAGCCGTAAACCTCAAACCAACTATTGCTTGTTTAGGCCAACAAGTAGCCTACACTATTAAGATGACAATGGAAATATGTGAAGGGTTGCACAGGAACAAACCAGGAAGAATCTGCTTTGCGAAAAGAAATAAGGCACACTCAAACCCACTGAACTACGTGTCAGGTATCAGTAACGATGCACAAATTGATCTGATGAAAGTCTCATGAAATCAAAATGTCTTTCTGTATTTGAGTGGAATGCATGTAGTTATATACGTAGCCACCAGGTGTCGGCCCAAACAAAGGGTGAAACAAACCTGCGAACAATTTTATCAAGCATCTATTCTAGTGGAAAGGTGTGAACATTATAAGTGTATACTGACTGTGTAACAAGGTCAGTAATCATCATTAAAATCAAATTATTTGTAGCATGAGCTATTGATGTGGCCATAACAGAGTTATCACAATATTGCAGTCACAAGGATTTTCCTTTTTGAGAACAAGGCAGTAAACGTGTAAACTTAATGCTGAAATTCACTAACGACTTTTAATATCGGAAAATATTTTAAAACAGTAGGAATCATACACTTGCCGACTTTTTAAACGGTTACAAAGAAAAACGCACGTATAGGCTACATAAATCATGCGCCATTAGTGGATCTCAACCTTTTTTTATTTCAAACTAGAATAGAAAGACCCAGGCCTATATGTTATAAAATAACCAAATTATTATTTTTTAGTTGTTTTAATGCTTGTTTTGTCTTATTAATTAAAAAATAAATAAATAAATAAATAAATATATATATACAGTATATATTTATATAATTCTGAGGCCACATTGGAAGTTTGTTGAGCGCTCCTAGTGGGCCCCAGAAACCACTGCACTAAACGACTGAGAATACACATAACACATTTAATGTTGTTCCGAACACAACAAACTAAACAAAAGCAGAATGCCTCGTTGCTAGGAGACGCATGTCTACAGACAACAATATGTGTTCTAAAATTCCCTCAAAGTATCAAACATGTTTAACAACCTCCAACTGGATGGATTCAACTTCAACTTCCCTAAATCTGCAGACTGGGTCAGACTCTAGGCTGAAACTGAAAATTGGGCCAAAAATAAATTGTGTCGTGTTTCGCAGCCTTAACAGTATCGTTCTTGTGAAATGTCATTACAGCAGTGTTTTGATGGAAGTTGGTTTCCTCGTGCTTTTGGATTGGATTGCCGACTGTGAAAGCTGATTGTTCTCATTCTGCTGGATGATCTATCTGCTACCCCAGATCCCTCTGTCCACTCTGTCAGCACTGGGCATCACAGGAACTCCACTTTGCTGGTTTGAATCTCACAGGTAGGGTAGCTATAGGTCTTTCAGGGTGGGGGGAACAGACACAGGCTCTGGTGCTCTTACCTTCAACTGCTCTTGTGAGTCTACATCCCCTCCAGAAGGTCGGTAAGTGAGCAACACCTCGTGGTACCTTCACCGAGAGGCACAAAATCACTTTCCAGAATGTTTTCGTTCACTGTTCCTTGCTGGTGGAATGATCTTCCCAACCCAATCCGCAACGCTGAATCCCTGACAATATTCAAGAAACAGCTGAAAACCAATTTCTTTCTTTCTTTCTTTCTTTTCTTTCTGGGAGTATAAAGACGCACTTTTATGATGGACAGAGGCACTTTGATGAAAAATATACCCATTGACTGTCATTATAAAGCTTGGAAGAGCCAGGACACTTTTTAATATAACTCTGATTGTATTCTTCTGAAAAAAAGAAAGTCATATATGACGTCAGGGTGAGTAAATCATGGGCTAATTTTCATTTTTGGGTGAACTATCCCTAGGACCATAGACATAAAATACAAATAGGACTACCAAATTGCCTACCACAGTTTTTGGCAAGTAAATCACGTGATGTGACACATCCTATTGACCCTGTTCACATTTCTGGGTTTCTCAGAAGTGGAAGGCATCATAGTTGGGTTAACTTCTATAGCGGTGAATGAAAGACTACATTAAATATATTTTTTTGTGTTCCAATTTGCTCAAATAGCAATAGAAAAACACCACAACAGCGTTTTCACAACTTTCAAAAAGAGTAAAAAAATAGATAATGGCAGTCGGAAAAGAGAAAGTTGTCAACTTTGTCACATCTGCGGTATTACAGTAAAAACACCCTCACAGCAGCGTTAACCAGTTTTTGTGTAATATAATACAAATATAGTGTTATATGCGTAATTATCTTTTATTATGACAGTATGTGGCAACATGTACGTTAAAAGCGCATATTCTGCACTAAACAATGATATTGCAATATTCTAGACTCTTACATGTATCTAACGCCACACTTACACACTACAGAAGACTGTACATTTTTTATTTTATTTTTGTATTTTCAAATTACTTGTATTTTAATTAAATATTTTTTTCACAGCAGTATTTTGTATTTTATTTAAATACATTTGATGAGTAAGTATTTGTTATTTGTAATTAAATACTTTTTGATGTATTTGTGCCCATCTCTGGTTAAAGGTTGTCAGAAGAACTGCTCCTGTGCAAAGAGGGCAACTCCATGCTACACAGGATGCCGTTGCCAGGGGTTGGCAACCATATGTAGTAGAATACAGCATGCTGAAACACTAGAGAGCAGCGACAGCAGCAGTGACTCCGAAAACAGCTGAACAAATTGTACACTGTAAAAAATATTTTCATGATTTGTTATCACAACTTTTAATCTTTTGTCAAATCAACATAGATAATGTTGTTCAGATAACATATATTTTGAGTTTCTATTTATTAAACCAATCTCTTTGTTGCATTAACTCAATTTTTTAATTTCAATGAACTCAAAATTTTAAGGCAACCAGGTAACTTACATTTTTAAGTTAAACCTTTTACTCACTACAGAAATTAGTTATCACCCTGAATTGTAATCTGTTTGTCTGTTTCATTAATCGTTTTTTATTTTTATTTTTGTACAAATTGCTACTTAATGTAACAGTTTTAATCAATAAATACTTTTAAACCTACTCCACACATGACTCCTGTGTGTTTTAGTCTTTCAACATTTAGTTGTCAGTACCTTTGTCTCACACTCCAAACACCAGGATTGAATAGTAACCAGCCTAACCCAAAATCCTCAAATCCTTTTTTTTTTGATTTCGATAGAATAAATAAAGCTATCCCACTTGTGAAAGAATATTAGAAATACTAGACATTGCAATACAAATAATAGATATTGCATAAATATGCAAACGATATACTGTGCATACAGAAACAGAGCAGTATACAATTAACACCAGTTAATGGTAAACTTCTTTCTTGGATCTTGTTTGAATTGACAGGCTATTATAGGCTTGAAATTGAATTCCCTCTAAATGTGTTATGGGCCATGAGGACTGTCTGGTTAGTGAAAATGATCAAAATATGATTTCATCTAGTAAAAGTTAACTTCACATTGTAATTTGTTTATTTTAACAACAACAAAGGGAAAAGAATGCTACCGATTACAAATGGAATGTTCAATATTTTTTCTTTTTTTTTGCCTACCTATGAATTAAGAGGCATTGTTAACTCTTACATTCTAATTATATGTACAATCAAGGGCAAGGCATCAGATGAAAGCTTATCTTCCACTCTTTTGAAAGGTGTGCTCAGTTTGTTTCTAGCATAAAGTATCAGGGAGATATGGCTCAGGATTCATGAATATAATTAAACCTTTTTAGCATGTTTGGGTGATTCCAGGGAGTTAAAGCAGAATTTGAGGTAGCATTGTTTTGACCCTAATTACAAGTTTCCAGCAGCTTGTTGACCGGGTTGTCCACCCAGGTTGTGATCCTCAGACATCATAGATTTCATTTTTATATGACAACCTTTTACAGCAGCCCATGTCTGCTAAACCCCCTTTGCCCCCTGGGTAACATGTGGAACAACTCTTAGAAGAGTGACACAGCGCTGAATTAAAAGTGTTTTATGTATGAAATCCCATAGTAATCTTGTTGAATGGCAAACATACACAAAACAAATATTCACACTGTCACACCTTTTAAATAGCCAAGGGTGTAGACTGATCATTGGATGACTACTCCGTGAAAAAGACACCTGTGACTTTCATTAGTGTGTGGGGGTATAGCTCAGTGGTAGAGCATTTGACTGCAGATCAAGAGGTCCCCGGTTCAAATCCGGGTGCCCCCTACTTTTTACTATTTATTAAACTCAGACCACATTGTTAAATGACAATAAATCAGTATGAAAAAGCATGTAACTAACTACAAATCTTGGCAATAACAGGCCAGGAAACTGAGAACTTCCATGAATCTTCATGGTCTTAAATCTCACCTGTAACACAGTGATATGGGCCTGGTTACCAAACACACACCCTTACTGACTACTAAGCAATTATTTCATTATTTTGGACTCACTTGATGACTCAACAGGAGGAGAAAGCATGGATAGACCATCATCACATTTACTCACTCAACAAGGCTGTGTTGTCATTAAATGTAAAAACTCCCAGTGGTTCTTAACTCGGGTGCCGGGGCCCACTGGGGGCCCACTGGGGGCCTCAACAAACTTTGAAAGGGGCCACAAGATGACTTCAAATTATTTAAATTAATACAAAACAAGCATTCAAATAAGCTAAAACAACAACAACAAAAAACAAGATGTTTCTTAGTAATTCATATTTTTTAAACAATATACATCTTTCTAGTTATGCCAAGCTCTAAAATACTGAATGAATGAATGATTTTGTGTGTGGGGTGTGGGTGGTTTTTGGAGTAAAAAAGGTTGAGATCCACTGCCATAGACACAACACATTTTGAACACCTTGTGACATGCTAATTTCAGTGATTGTTATCCATCATCTTTTACATTTATTTCTGTTGCCAATCAATGTATCGTCTATACATTTCTGTTGCCACACACATCAGCACATCAAGTGTAATTTAGTCAAGCCAACAGGGTGAAGTACTGTTAGTATTAGCATTAACAACAGTTTTAATTGATTTGTTTGTTAAATATTAAAAGAAAAGGACATAGATTAAAATCATGTACATTAACTCTTTATTTACACCAGCATCATTTTATGTATAATACAACATGCAGGCCAAATCTTGATACAATATAGTTTCATAGGGCTTGCTAATGAGCAAAATTACATCAGCGATTTACACTGAAATAAAATTATTTATAAAGACTTTTTACAAGTGAGAAAGTCTGTTTTTCTCCTAAATAAATATTTACCAAATTTAGCTCATCACCTACACCTTTGTGAGGTAAAAAAAAAAAAAAAAAAGGTTATTCAGAAACCTAGTGTTAGGGAATTTACAGTTAAAGACCCAAGGACCGGATATGATTAAAGAAGACCAGGAGTTAGAGGTGCAGTCAATTTAAGACAAGAGCCAGAATTATAATAAATTGAATTTTTTTTTTTTACTGAAGATAGTTTACAGTTTCATCAGCAGAAGTCATCTTCAAGACTCACAAGGAGTTTGTAGGCCGCCCCACTTACAGTTACAAAGATCACAGCAATTATACCCTTCACCAAGGTCTAAGCTACTTCATTACTTCAGGTTGAGTGATTCTGACTGGCTAAGTAATAGATAAACATAGTAAATTTCCACACATGGACTGATGGGCAGTAGCACATCTCCATAGTCTGTACGGCTGCCACCAGGACCCTGAGTTAGGTACCAGTGGCCCTCCGAGATCACAAGACTGTGTGCCTAGACGCCAACATGTCGAAGAAAACAAGTCAGTAATACCACTTGTTCCTTAATCTGTAACCAATATATCAACACACACTCACAGACACTGCTTCTTCCAGGTTGGATTTAGTCGGGCTCTAACTATAAACAGGAGACTCTTCCCAAAACATCCAGGTGACATGTTCTTTCTCTCAGTGAGAGGACACTTTAATATAAACAGTAAAGTAAACGCTTTAACTAAGAAATTGTCACTTAAACAATTTGGTTCCAATGACCCTTGTGACCTATAGCTGTCATGGTGAGCTAGAAGAACAGATATATGTCTTTAATCACAGGTTGAAGACCTTTCTCAAACAAAACGAGTCCATATTTCATCTCTGGAAGCCGGGCTCAATAAACTATTGCTGGCATGGGCCAGACCCTTCAGTCACCTCTCAGATATCAAATACAGACATCAGAGAATACATGAAAAGAAAATTTCAGTAATCACACCAGAAACTTCTATAACCAAGTAAAATCTCATAAGCTCATTTGATATTTAGAAGGAGAAATATTGATTAATACCTTGCTTATAATCACTCAGATATACAGGGTGGGCCATTTATATGGATACACCGTAATAACATGGGAATGGTTGGTGATATTAAAGTCCTGTTTGTGGCACATTAGTATATGTGAGGGGGCAAACCCATCTTGAGGAGTTTGCCCCCTCACATATACTAATGTGCCACAAACAGGACTTTAATATCACCAACCATTCCCATGTTATTACGGTGTATCCATATAAATGGCCCACCCTGTACATTGAAGCAGCAGTGGACTCCATATCCACCCCCTTCACTAGATCATTTGTAAATGTAGTGCTGGGGACAGCTTTGATACAATGATTTCTACCTTAATGCATTAGAAAAGTAAAATGCACACAACATGCATGCTAAATAGATGCTAAGGTCTTTGGTCTGTTTCAAGTAAGAGTTAAGAACAAAAGCATTAGCATACAGTTCGACAAAATGAGGGGACAGATTATCATCTGAATGTTCAATGCAAATTGAGCTACAGTCAGCTTCCGTTTGATCTGATAACGATCGATTGTCGTACGGCCAGCACCTTTGTTTTACATACTCAACAGTCAAATACATTTTGAACCCAGGCTAAATACATTTCTCAAAGACAAAGGCAAGTTTTTAGTAGATTTTTATTTGTACAAAACTTTTTTGTACAAAATTATATAAGAAAACATACTATGAATATCAAGTCTGTCTACTTTCAGAATAAAATACTTGAACACTATGTTCCATTCTGCATGCACACATCTGCACAACATACACAAATCATTATCAATTCCTTTTAAATACTTCAAGTAATGTTTTTCAATAGCTTAGTACGGGCATGTGAACCGTCACCCTCCCCCTCTCAGATGGCTGTCTGTAGACTATTACTCCACATGGGAAGCGGAGCCGTCGGCACAGCCAGAGGTGAATACAGTGGCACCAAATCATCATGATCATGTCAGATCATTTCAGAAGTCTGTAATGTAAACATGTGGACCTCTAGAACGGAGTCACATAATGTCCAAACACAAACGTGTATACACACATACACATTCTCTCACACACGCAGAGAGTCTTCCGGGCTCATTCTGGTTTCCAGAGTGGGTGGATGAGGTGTGTTCCTCCAGACTACAGCATTATTTCAGTATTACTCCGAGAGGCACTGAGAGCTGGATAAAAGTCAAAGAAGGCCTAATCTCTCTTTCAACAGTTCCAGAGGCTTAAGAAGCACCGCTGCTGGACTAATTCGCCACAACACGGGAGCGCATCCAATCTAGACTGGCAGGTAAACTGTAGGGGGAAAAGAAAGAGGTGGTTATACATTATAAAAAATGGCTCTCACTCAGGCTACTGGCTTGGAAACATCTTAACCCTATCCTGCCTACTGTATAATATTGACAAATTTACAAACATGATCACAACACAACAAAAAACCAGTTGTACACAATCTGCTACATGCCTTTTGTCGTCTTCATAAACTGTAAATTTACATTTTTTAAAAGTAAAAGGCCTTTAATGATAATTCTTAAACTGTCCACCTTCATGTCTTTTTGCTGAGAAATCAATTTGAAATCTGTCAGCATAAAAATAAATTTGATATTGTCAG
Organism: Squalius cephalus; assembly: GCF_949319135.1. Lineage (NCBI taxonomy): Eukaryota > Metazoa > Chordata > Actinopteri > Cypriniformes > Leuciscidae > Squalius > Squalius cephalus. Next base: position 43,704,138 of record NC_137122.1, on the reverse strand, counting down.
TAATATTTCAAGTTGAACACTTACTGGACTGAAGCGACTTAGGTTTACTTGATTATCCATACATCATATTTCAGAAAAACTACAGAGCTTTGATTGATAAACGAAGCATTAAAAAAAAGCATCTAAATCTTATATTATTGAAAGATTGATTATTGGAAGAGTGACAACTGATATTTATATGCAGTTTATGTAAGAAGTCTGCTACACTGTTATAAAGATCTCATAAATCTACATTACAAGTTATCAGAATTCTTCTTACTTTTTTGCCATATAAATATCAGCAACTGCACCAAATTGCATATTTTTTGCCTCTGAATAAAACTGAGGTGTTTATTCCTCCTCGAGTATAAGCTCCATATTCTCTCTATATCATATACTATAATAGCAATTAAAGCCAGACGTATCAAATACAATACTAGATTTAAAAAAAACAAAAAACAAACACATACAAGCTTATAGATTTTTTTCCTAAAGGTTCAATAAATTGCTGATTTGAAAGGAAAAAAAATATTTTTTTCTCACTACTATTTAATATGTCAGGCTTTACAGGGTTAAACAAGCAAAACACAGTGGTAAACATATGCACTCCTATAAAACACACATACCCTTCTCCAGTGAGAGCGCAGCAGGCCTGGACATGCCAGGAACGAGCAGTGAGCGAGCTGAGGGTCAGACTCTGAGAGATCTCTGCAGCAGACATACTGTTCTTCATGTCCTGCTTATTCGCCAAAACCAGCACAGATGCGTTCTGCAGATCCTGTGTGGAGAAGGAATTAAATGAAACCATGTTCAAAACAATTAAGACTAGGGCTGATCTCACTTGGGATGGTCTAACCAAACCCTAAAAACCTGATAATTTGTTTGCAAATCCAAAAATGCACATGGAAATCCCTAGATGAGTTTTCAATCACGTTAAAAAGTTTACATTCTTCCTTTTATCAAAAAAAGATTGATAAAAGCCAAAAAAACAATACTGTTTTGAACATATTTAAAAGGATAAATAAATTAATAAAATACTAAAATAAATGCATTTAAATAGATTTTAAACCCAGACCTTGATAATACATGTGCATGAAAAACCATGAAATATTCCTAACAACTGTGTCATGAAGCAGCTGAATGAAAACTAACCTCGTGTGCAAGCATGCGATGAAGCTCCTCTTTAGTTACAGTCAGGCGTTCTCGATCAGTGCTATCAACAACCAGGATGATAATCTGTTACATTTAGAGGGGAAGATTATACATCTTGTAAAGGCTATAAATTGACATAAATATGCTGTATATAATAAAATATATAAATATTTTATACACTATTTAAATATACTGTATCTGTCTCTCAGCAGTAGGGAAAGACACATAACCAGTAGAGATTCACATAACTCCGGTCACACTAGCAAAGCATGCAGGTTAAGGATACACACCTCTGTGTTACAGTAATACGAGTTCCAGGTAGCTCTGAGATTCTCCTGGCCGCCAATGTCCCAGACGAGGAAGCGTGTCTTCTTTATGGCGATCTCCTCTACGTTGCTGCCAATTGTGGGAGAAGTCTGCACAGCTTCTTTAGTTAAACTGAAGAGAACAGGGAATAGAAGGTTTAAAAGTTGAGTGGAAACATCATGTAATATGTCAATGTGTCATGTACGAAGCCACGTGCTTCTCCTGCTTATACTTTCAAAAAGAAAAACACTTACAACTGGTAGAGGATGGTGGTTTTCCCAGCATTGTCCAAACCGACAATAATTACTTTGTGTTCTAAGAAGAGAAAAGGGAGGATGTTAAAAAAACACCGACATTTTAATCAGAATTTGTTTGCTAATGTCATTTGATAACATCAACCTTAATGTCCAAGTAACGCAATTTTGAGAACTTAGTGAACTACGTCTGCTTGGGTTAAACAAAGTTTGGAAAAGTTGTGTAAATTGGTGTAGAATAACAACAGGTAAGCAGAACTCCTGTGATCTTTGAACCTCACTGGTATGTACAATCTTATCTGACATGTATGCAGAAAGAACAGAACATCCTAACACAGACTTGCATAAACGTGTGTTTCTCAGTGACATGTTATTAGTGTCACTTAAAAGCCCTTTTCACATTGGAAACCTGGGAAATCTTGTTTCTCATTTCAGCATTACTCATATTTTATCATGGTTTAGTCATTTGACTTTGAGAATTCACACTGTAACGTTACATTTTATTTACAACAGCGCGTGAAAGTTTCAGAAAATAAACAATGCTAATGAATGTTTAATAAACACGCACCGATGAGGACGTTCATGATTGGTTGCCTGTTGCTAAACAACTTGGCGTTATATCTTTTGACACCATAAGTTATAACAATATCGTAAATATGAACCCTGGGTTAGAGGTGCTGCTGACCATCTTACAGAACAACACACGAGAAAATCAAGATTAAAACTGAGTGTGAAAACACGTTAACTATTAAGAGTGAAGAGTACAAACAAAGTTTCTCAGAAGCCAGGACAGAATGATGTCCGGCAAATTTTCTTTTGATTAATGTTACTGAAAACAAGTAAAGGTAGGCTATATTAACTACAGCTATAACAACAAGGCAATTTTAAAAATACTTAACTTGGAAAAATAATACTTAAAATGCTATAATAATAAAAATCTTAAAACCCCAATTTCCAAAAAACCTTTTAAAAAAAATTCGCTTACCTCTATCCCCGAAAACAGTCATCAGTTTGGCGAACAGTAGCCCCATTTCCGAAGGCAGTGGATTTAAAAGGCCGGATTTGTTAACCGATCACACCGGGTCTTCTGAACTCACCGAGCGCTGAAGTCTTCTGGTTCCTTTGGTTCTTTATATCTGAGCAGTAAATACTTCTACAGCTGTTAAAGCAACAGACCAACGAGCTATATAGTATCCTCTGTTTCTTGTTGCTCTGTATTGTCAAACATGCATTAAGATGTCTAAACTATGGTCGAAATGTTAAGAGATTCTTTCCCTAAGTGTCTGTTATTTAATCGGCTGGTGTCTGTCTAATAGCCCCTTTGCTCTGATACATAATATCGGGCCGAACTACGGAATTTCGTCGTGTTTTTCGTGGGCGAATGCATATTTAAACGATGAGTAATGACGCATAGGTCGCGTCACGCGTTTCAGGGGTAGTCGAAACGGCAGTCCTCATTGGACGCCCACGGGGATGACGCATATTACCGTACAATTCTTTTTGTCCGTATATGGAACGGGGCGTGCCGTTCTTCGACGGTGTGCTGTTGTGTTTTCGAGTTACAGGGGAATTTGAGAGGAAGTTTAAAGGAACTTTAACCAGAAAGTAAAAGAGAACTCATGGAATTCCCTAAATTAACCAGTATAACAAACTAATTTCCTCGTTGTCATGTCTCTTACATCTTGACTATTAGACCTACTGACTCAAATCAACAACCTTACTTGAGAACTGTATTTACAATGCCTTGTATTTGTCTTGTTTTTTGTTGCATTGTACTTGTCTGTAATTGAACTAAAGAAATCCTTACTTGACATTTTCTTTCTGACCCCAGTGAGCCCCTAGATTCTATATCAACTCTTATACAACCAGAAATCAATCAAAATCTACCAAAACAATATTATTGACTTAAGTATATTGATTTGATTAAGTGATATAGCTTAAAAACAAAAAACAAATCATGTGAATTGCCACCAGAATATCGCAAGTGATGAAACCACAATCTTTCCATACTTGTCATGACATGCTACTTTTTCTGTTCCTCTTGATATGATCTGAGCACGATGCGTTTCCTGTTGTCAGTCTCCTTCTAAGAGTGAGCTGAATCAGGTTTCTCGCACACCCACACCCGTGGACTCAGCATGAGTCTGTGTTTTAAACGCTTTGGGTACTTCTTAAATGTCATGATGTGTGGAACAATGAGACACAGTGTGAGTGCATCTGCTACAGGAAGAGCAAGAAGCATGTAATGTGCAGAGCGCATGCACAAATGTGCAAGTGTGGTTAAGTGGCATCCGCACATCTGGCCGAGAATGGTGTAAAGTGTTTTTTTGGTGTGGTGTATTTTCATGTACCCACCTGTGAACAGAAACGGTTGTTGGTTCAGGTCAAGACGTTTGTGTTACAATACGGAAAAAGAATGAAGGAAATATTTCTTCTCATGCCTAATTACAGTTTCCAGGCATTGCGATCATATTTTGCAAGCCATTAATGCAAAGTAAATAACATGTGATGCTCTTTATCAAGAGGAGTTGATCAGATTCTTTGCGTGATCAGTACATAACTACAATTCACTCGTGTGAATTCAGGGGTTTAACTGTTAACCAGGATTGCCCCCATAAATGAGAGGTGATGACCATCTTTTTATTTCTTCCTCGCACCCTATTGTCTCAAATCCTGCATTGTTTCCCCGCTCTTTCCTTTTTTGTGTTCTTCCTGGCCCCCCACCACCAGATATTCTCTCTCACCCTCTCCCACCCCCATCACACCCTTTCCTCTTACCCCTCTATTTATCACTTCTCGTTTACCACATGTCCCTTTTGGACTCAAAGGCTCCTTGAGGCCTGACACAATATTCGAAGACCTCCCTCATTTGCTAAGATATTTCCAGTATTTCTGCTGTAGTATGACTTTTATATTGATATATTGAATAAAACTAACATGGCTTATAGCCTAGTCAATTATTTTCATATATTAAAGAGAATTAATTTAATATATTATATGTAATATTTTAATTACTTTATATTTAATATATATTTTTTTATATTTAATATACTAAATTAACCATTATTAATTTGGTGATTCCAGACAAATATACTATTTTGTATGTTCTTTAATAAAAATTATATTTATTGATTGAAAATAAAAGGGTATTTTTGGGCATTTCAATCTGGATTATAGTGTGATTATTTTAATATATTAATAATCATTTATTAATTGAAACAATTTTCAGTCACTCTGCGGCCTCTAGAAGTTGAGAACCACTGATCTATACTCTGCATACATTTTGTAGGCTTCTAAATGACGTGAAAACAGCAATGGCACAGGAAACAGTTGATCCAGATTAAATTTTTAATTAAAATATGAATTTATCCACAGATTAAAAACAAAAGAGTAAAATGGAGCTACAATCAGGCACCAAAGAATACGTCTGTTTTCCTTATATTTTGAAACAATTGCGATAATGCAACAATAACATTATTTAGTAAGCTATCTACTTGTATATTTAGCAAATTTCATCATGATGATCTTTTAAAACATAGTTGAGGGTAAAAAGAGGCTCATAGACATTCACCAATGCTCTGGTTACATAAAATAGTAAAGACTCCAGATTTTCTTCCATTTCACACACACACACGCACACGCACACACACACACACACACACACACACACACACACACACACACACACACACACACACACACACACACGCACACACGCACACACACACACACACACACACACACACACACACACTCCTGGCCACAGATATAACACAAAAAGCAGTAGCATTAGCATGAGTTTGGCAGTAGGATGTGTGTATCCGTGTATGTCAGTGTTGAGTTTGCAAGAGTAACTGTGTTCCAGCTTCTCAGACTGTGAAGTGATTCCTTAAACTGTCATGCAATAAACACTTTGTTTAATCTTAAAATAACTAGCAGTGCAAACATATCGCTTTTTTAAACAAGGTAAAATGGTAGTGTAGACTACTATCACACACGACAACAATAACAACAACTGTCCATGAGTTGCACTGAGTTAAGACAACCCACCATGTTTACGGTGGGAGTGGCCTGATGAAAGATTACGGCACTTGTGATTGGTTGGCCTGTGTGACTGAAGTGTGAATAAGGCAGAACATGTTTCCAATGGCAGTGGTACACTAGCGGCACAAATGCTAAAAGCCCTTGAGCAGGCACAGAAGACGAGACAGAGCCGGTTACAATCAACACAAAGCAATTTGTGTTAATGGTCTCAAACATTTTGGGCTTTTAGTTTGAAAATGTGTGACTTATTTATATTTGCATATTAGCCTTTTAAAAATGCTAGCTGATCTGGATTAACGTCTTGATGCACTTGTTAGCCCTATTAAACTATAACATGTGAGCACCACAGCACCCCTTCTGGATTGGAGGAGTACGCAGCAGCGGCGGAGCTCTGTAAAGGTTTTAGCAGGCTAAAGACTGGGTAGACCTTTTGAGACTCAATAAATAAAATAAATAGAATAAAATATGACGCAAAAACACGCTCTGCAGTAGTATAGTCTGGGAAATCAAACTGGTGGGTCACTCCCAAGACTTTCATGTATCAGAAAGACCTTGTTTAAGACTACAGAGGATGCACACACGCACATACGCACCCTTACTTTTGCAAGATTTTGGTTATACATTGTGAATCATGTTTAATGCTCAGCAAGGAAAGTCATGCAGTACTATACAAAAGTAAAACAGAATGAAGAAAGCTTCTTCCTCCTCAAAAACAGGTTGAATCTAAATATGTAATGACCGAGAGCTTTGTTAGCGTAATGCGAATGTCGTGAGTGTTAGCTGTACAGCGTTTGTCAATGATTGTGTTTCTCTGGGTTGTAAACAGATTCAACTATTGAGATTCTACTTAGTGTCGTTCTAAACAACTCTTCTCGGGTAAACCTGCTCTAGCGAATGTACACATCTCTGCTCCACTCCTCCTGGCTATGGTTACGGCCCGTGGTCGCCCCGCCGCTCTCTGCGTCCTGACAGTAGCGCTCCCTCAGCTTGCCTCGTCCACGTTGGTGCTGATTGGCTGGTGGTGGGACCATGTTGAGGTTCTCCTGGTCAGGCTCCGCCCCTTCGTCCTCCCAGGAGGCCTGGCGAGGAGTGTGGTGGGCAGGGTTTAGGCGGTACGAGCGGCATGGGTCCGGCTCCTCGTACGGATCGGTCTCCATGTCGTCGGTGTAAGCGGAATCCCGGCTGCCCTGGGTCTCGGAATCGAACGTGTCCTGCCGCGACAGACCTCGTCCTCCTGTTTGCAACTGGCTGCGTGAAGAGCGCAGCGGCTGCTTCCCACCCAGGTCGCTCTGGTAGTCTTGGAGACTGCCGCGTTCAGGCCCTTCCCTCTTCTGTTCTCCATGCACCAGGAATGGCCCCTACAGCAAGCCACACCCCCGAAACACACCACAACAGGCCAGGCACATGCAGACACACACAAAAATAGAGCGAGCGGCATGTTAATACAAAGGTTAGAGGTCAGCTTTTTACCTTACAAGTTAAAATAAAATATTTCAACACATTCCAGGCAACAATGTCCATACATAAAAATGCATTCCTTACTCATGCTTTTATGGGAAAAAGACAAAAAACTGGTAGAGAGAAGATATATAGCTTATGCTTTGTGTCGTTGCACAGAGCTATGAACATTTCTATGGATATTTACCTCTGATTTTTAATTGCAACCTCTACAACATTGCTACAAAAGGATAATTTCATAAAATGCTAAACCTTACATTTATGCAATAATAAAGGATCTTGCTTTACTTAAAAAAAAAACAGAAATACCTTTTATGTTTTCAAAAACATAAGAAAGTTAAAGGCATCTGACAAACAACAGACAAAAAGCCACACCATGCACAATAATATAAAAAAAAACACAAAAAATTAGCGCCATCTAGTGGCCATATCAAACCCATCACAAATATTGGGCTTCTAGATCGGTCATCTTTGGAGTCAAAAGTTATCTGATATTGAAACCTGAAAAAATATATACAGAAATATTGACCAAAATTTATTTTCTCTTTTTATCATACATTTTTTTTCTATTATATATATATATATATATATATATATATATATATATATATATATATATATATAATAAATATATTGAACATTTATATAAAATTATCAAATGAAATTAATTCAAAATATTGAACAAAATTTATTTGACCTTTTATCATTTAATTTATCATATAGGTTTTTAATTTTCTTTCTATTTTCAAATCCTTATAAACATAGGACGTATTATATATAATTTCATCAAATGAAGCTATTTCAGTATTTAATTATATTTGAGGTGCCCTGTGAATAAATTAGCTGTGTAACTTTGGTCTCCTAGACAACTACGTAACGGTAAAGGCTGAGCAGATGAATGCTCATTTCTTCTTGTTCAGATTGTGGTGAGACAGTTCTGAAAACGCACACACTGACACACAGGCATTGATCCATCCTCTGTCTGTCTCGCTCACTCACTTTCTCACTCGCTGTCTCTCACTTCTGCATGCAGACACACAAACACACACTTTCATTTAACTTGGGTAAACAACACGGGCGTCAATGCATGTGTGCAAGCTCCTGTTAGAATTTTAGCTCAGTGTTAATAGGATAATGGATATGAGTGGGTTTTTCAGGGCTGGTGCCATGGCAACCTGGAAGAGGGTGGCGATCTGAACTATGTCTCCCAGACGACAAGAGGCCATTGGAAAGTCCGGCAGGCAATCAAATGAGGGCAGGGGTGAAGTGTGTGTGTTTGTGTGAACTGTGGCACGTGGTGGACTTATGATTATTACATGTTTTGTTCGTGTGTATGTTGTATTATTTGTATCATTGAGAGATCAGTCAAAGGAGAGGAGCAGAGACAGACAACAGAATTACAGTTGCGCATTTCTATCTCTTGAGCAGCCATCGTTACTTTTCAGTGATTGGGAGATGGGTTCTGGACCCTTCAATATCGCATTGTAAGCCCGGCCCCGTCTTTAGAGGGCATGTTCCTCTTCTTGTTGCCCTTGCCCTGTAGCGGGGGAGCCATCGAGGAGCTCCATGTTGCGACGCAGGGAAGTGAGCACCTGTACCTGCAGGTTGGAGACGGGTTCGGGCGAGGCTGCCAGGGCGGCTGTGGCCATGGTGCGATTGAGCAGAGGGTTGGGTGGGTTGCTGCTCGGAGGGTGTGTAGCCTTCCAGTAGGCCTCCAGGTATTCAGCCAGGTGTTCACATGCATCCTCCAGCTGATTCTCATCTAATATTATGTCAAAAAGCTCCTGAAAGAGAGAAAAGGAGACGTTTCAAAAGAAAATAGTGAGCAAAGCAAATGTGCAGTTTACATGTTGAAGTTTTATCTGTTATCTATGCTATCTTTGCATTATGACTAGATAAGACTGAATCTGTGAGTACACACATTTTAAAAATGCTGTATGTGTCTAAGTAACAAAGAATGAAGGAAGACCTGAAAGTGTACATAAATGTAAATCAGTAGAAATCAAAAGTCATATTCTCACAGGAGGACACTGAGCGAGTTTATCAGCTGCCACCATTTGGACGTTGAGATGTTTGGCCTGAGATTTACCCCTGGACTTTATCAGCCTCTGCAAAACCTGATAGAGAAGAGCAAATATACATGAGCAAATATACATCCAATAATCATGTTCAAATACATTGTGATGAACACAAATAGTTTGTGGTCAGTTAGATTTTTTGTGTGAAAGAAATTCATATTTTTATTCACCAAGGATGCTTTAAATTGATCAAAGGTGACAGTAAACACATTTATACTGTAACAAAATTTCTATTGAAAATAAATGCTGTTCTTCTGAAACAAATTTATAATGGGTTCCACAAAAATAATCAGGAAGGAACATGTGACACTGAAGACTGGAGTAATGATGCTGAAAATTCAGCTTTACCATCACTTGAATAAATTACATTTTAAAATATATATACATATAAAACAGTTATTTTAAAATGTGATAATAAAAATCATTTCATAAATCGTACTGACCCCAAACCTATGAACGGTAGTGTATATATTGTAGCTAATATTTACCTTTGGAGAGGCGATCTTGATGTAGACTATAATAGGTGCCAGTGATGTCTTGGCCAACTGAGATGGGTGGTTGATTGTGTCAGCATCCAGAGCCACTAACTGGAGCGTCCGAGCCAGCTCAAAGATTCTCTCGATTTCACTTTGTACCTCAGCTGCCAGATGAAAAAAAATTAATATAGCATAATTTATTAATATACTATACACACACACACACACACACACACACACACACACACACACACACACACACACACACACACAACTACATGTCATCTTTCATCTATACACTGCAGAATCAAAACATTCTTAAAAGAACATAAAATAATGGAAAAACAGCATTATGGTATTAATAAATGTTTTCAGATAATGGATCTGGAATATGTGGTTGTTTTTTTGCAGTGTATATCAGAGAATCTTGAAAGCACACACAAACACACCTCAAATTTTAATATACAATGAATTTCAGGAAGACTAACCTTTTATTTCACACTCAAACCCATGTTAGCACATATCATGCACGTGGGGGTTTATATGGTCTGCTCGAATATATGCATGTGTGAGCATGTGCTAGTTTAGTTCCTTTAATCTTTAAGTAAATGGAACGCTGAACAGTATGATAGCAGTTTCCAGAACAGCAGTTGCATGCCATGTGCAGCTTTCTGCATTGATCCACGGCAGTCTGTAGAAAGCAGCAGTTAGCTGTAGATCAGTATGTGTGTTTGAGTATGGATATGTGTGGGTGTGAAGTGCAAGTGGCATCACACTTTTTACAGCGAGTTAGAATCAATGCATTCAGTCATTTTTTCAGAGTGTAAAAAAAAACAGCAAGCCATCATACTTTTTTAGTCAATTTACCATTTAATTTTTTTAAATCAAATGTAGTGCTATTTAAGGGGCAATGTCTCTTAAACAATAATATTTTATTATAATGAAATCAGAACACTTGTTATCAACTGTTATCCAAAATCTATCACTTAATTTACATATACACTACCAATGTTTTTGAAAGAAGTCTGTTATGCTCACTAAGGCTGCATTTATATGATCAAAACAGCAATATTGTGAAATATTATTACAATTTAAAATAGCTGTTTTCTATTTTAAGACATTTTTAAATGTAATTTATTCCTGTGATGCAAAGCGGAATGTTCAGCATCATTACTCCAGTCTTCAGTGTCACATGACCATTCAGAAATCATTCTAATATGATGATTTGCTGCTCAAGAAACATTTCTTATTATTATCAACATTCAGTATATATGAAACATTATATATATATTAGGATTCCTAGAAAGTTAAAAAGAACAGCATTTTTTTTAAATAGAAATATTTTGTAACCATTGCATTTACTGTTACTTTTGATCTATTTAATGATAAATTATTATTATTATTTTTTAAATCTTACCAACCTCAAACTTTTGAACTATAGTGGAGGTACTTTTTACATCCTTCCAAAAAAAAAAAAAAAGTCAAACCATTGAAACTATTACAGCAAAAATATTAAATAAAAAATATCTGTTTAATATCTTAAGATATTATGTAGGATTCCTAATTTTAGTCATGTAAATAATACCAGCAAGCATACCCCATTTTCTTAGCCCATTGTCACTTGATGTAACACAAGATGCATGTTACTGGGGTCTAAATTAATGAATATGACTTGAAAAAGTTACTAGGAATGTTTTATTGTGATTGTTGTCTCAGGTTGTTAAATTTTACGTCTAGATGCACAATACAATATGACAAAAAACTCCACTACACGCTGTGTTGGCAACAATAGGGGCTTTTGCACCGGGTAGTTCTAGGAACTTAGTTCTAGGAACTAGCTACCAGGGTAGTTCCCCGAAAACTAAATGTTCCTCTAGGGCCGTTTTCCTGGTTGCATTCGCACCGCCAGTAGGAAGTCTGAAGTGGCGTAAGGTAAGCCACGCTTGTTGTTGGAACTTTTATTTTGACGGCACAGAGGAACACCTGAGCACACAACGCTCCCATTCTCCATCTTCATTAGTTTACCATCTGTTTAACAATCCTGTCTAATACGTTATTAGATAGAACTGTTATTCAAAGTAGACAGTGTATGAAAAATAATTAGTGTTTGCCGTGTGGTTGATGCTCAATGTCGCTGGCTGAGCAGAAATACATAATCATGTTTCGCTTGGTCCCCTCAAAGTCAAGTTGGATTTTCTCCTCAGCGTAAAGGTTAAGAGGTCCATCTATCATTGTTTTCCAAGTTCGTAGAGTTAGTTCGTGGAGTAAATATATAGGTTTTAAACTGTGTGTGTACACTGCTTTTTATTAAATGGCGGGTGCTGGTGTTTCACGTGCGTTCAGCCAATCAACGTACACTTACGTCACTGGTAGTTCCTATTGTGCTGGGTTAGGCCCTACTCTAACGTAAGAGCTAATTTAACTAAAATTGTTCAGTTCCTGTGTGCGAACACGCCAAAAAAAACCCACAATTAGTTCTAGGAACAATGAAAAGGTTCTTCCGGTGCCAAAGCCCCTAATAAATTTAGCTACACTTTCAAAACACTTGAGCTACTGAAAAATGTAGTGCTGTCATGACTCATGACAACTCTCAGAGTGTTTGGCATGGTAATGGATATGACGATGTTAATGTATTTGTTCTTGGCGGAATAGATCTGTTACGCTGCTGCTGTTATTGCTGCTGCTACAGAGCAAGTATGAGACTTGCTACTGCCAATACATACACAACACGCTACTGTGAGCATGTAAGAATACACTCAGAAAAAAGGTACAAAAGCTGTCACTGGGACAGTACCCTTCAAAAAGGTTCTAAAATGTACCATTTAGGTACTAATATGTACACTTTTGGAACTAATATGTACACTTTGAGGTACACTCTAATATGTACACAATATTTACCTTTGAGGGACTAATATGCACTCTTTAGGTACAAAAGTGTACCTTTTGAAAAGGTACCGTCACAGTGACAGCTTTTGTACCTTTTTTTCTGAGAGTGTACTGATGCTGCACAATATAGCATACATGAATTACCCGTACCAAATCTATACAGATGGAGCTGGGGAAGGTAGAGGGTTTCTGAAAGTGTGCTGCAAACTGCTACAGCAAACACTGACCAAGTATTTGAAAGTTGAGCAGCAAACACATTAGTTGCTGATGCAACAGGAACCAATCAGCTGTGTCCTTTTAAGACTGCAAACAGTGATTGCAAACAGATTGAGTTAAGGACATATCAGCCTGCATCATCTAGAGTTTAATGACAGAACTTATGGATTTAAGTTATTAGTGTGGTTACTTTTAGTTAATAACACCACAACCGACAAGTTAAGACTGTTCACACCAAACTCAAGGTAGAGGGTTAAGTAAAAGGACAGATGGACGTAGAGTTAGATAAATGGATGGAGAGGTGAATGAATCGACAGATGGATGGGCATGAAGGGGAAAAGGGTGGGATGATTGGATACGTACCCAGTACGTCTGACGTGAAGAGAAAGAGAGGTAAGAAAAGTGTGGTGAGAAGGTGTGGCGGGAGAGAACAGAATGAAAAAGAGAAAAAGCCAGATCAGACATGACGTAACAGAGCAAGAAGATGAAACACTAAGAAAAATGTTTAGGAAACAGAGAGAATGTGTACTAGTGTACACTAGTGAAAAAAAAAGTACTCTAAAGAAAGTACTCTAAATATCTATTCTCATAGAGAGCACATATTCACCAAAAAAGTCAATTTATTTCTTTGTCTGACATTTTCCCATTGAAAACACTTAAATATAGTGTGTGACTTTCTTCTTTTCTCTATACCAACTACACCGTAATACCAGAATGAATGCATTTCATTCATCTCAACAAACAGACTGTTTGTTTTGCTCTCAATGTGAATAGCTTTGCACTTTGAAATTTGCTTCACTTTTTTGTTTGCTCTTAAGTGCTTCGGACTAACATGAGTCCAACATATTTGTTAATTGTAGTCATTCAGCCCGCTGCTAAACCAAATGTTCAGTCTGTTCAGGCTTTACGACCAAATGATGGAGCTCTTTCAGATACAGTTTCACATTTGTGTGCAGGTGTGTTTCATACCCAGACTGGATCTGGTGCTGGAGCGCTCGATGATCGTGTGTTTGCTGGGGTTGTTTAGGACGGAACGTTTGGCGAGTGAGATGTCTGCTGTCACCCTGGTGATAGATATTCTGGAACAAACAACAACCCATAACCATGGTATGCCAATTACATACCATGTAACAAGTGTATTGTGGTACAGTATTTCCATCATTAACAACCCACACAGAACTTTGCCATCTATATGAACAGTTTCTTTGATAACATAATCTTGCCAAATTTCATTTTTTATATTTCATGTCTTCATTATGACCATGACATGCATATTTTAATACCAACCTGCCTTCAAATTTGTGTTTTAGAAAGTCAAAGAGTGCTTTCTGCATCATATCTGTCACCTGCAAAGTAACAAACACAGAACTGAACAACATGAACTAAATGACTAAAATTAAAAATAGACAGTTTTTGAGAGAGAGATATTGTCTTGCCTCGTAGCCTTTAAGGGATGGCCCCACCAAAATAATGGGTCTCATGGAAGGCACCACATCATAAGGAGGAACATGTTCCATCTGAAAGTTCACACACACACACACACACACACACACACACACACACACACACACACACACACACACACACACACACACACACACACACACACACACACACACACAAACAAAAAAGCCTCTTCAGTGACATTCAGTGTATAAATCTGAATTATAAAGAACCACTTTTAGGATGCCCAGCTCCCCTTCCCTCCTCTGACAGATCATCACTTTAATCTAACCTGCTGAGGGTCCTTCACTACATGAAGTGTGTGTGAGAAAAACAGAGACAGAGATCCGTTGCTCAACTGATCCCCATTTGCCGTTGCTCCTCCCACTCCTTTTCCCCTGTTATATAATATATGACTGACCAAAAGTTTCAATGCGCTAGTTAGAGTTATGAACAACCGGAATATCTAAAAACAACCGGAACAACTACAATATAATGTCATCATTTTGAATACTCTAATTCCCCCAGTCGGGCATCTGTGCATGTGTGATTGTGTGTTAGTAGCCATTGTGACAGCAGTCACATGCGTGGGCTACGCTCTATTTCACACACCAGTAATGGAAACAGAAACCGTGGAAACCTGTCAGGGTGTTTTTGCCTCATCTTGTGTACATGTGCAAGAGGATGGCATTATGTCCACAAATGTGGGTGGACACATGGGCCAGATTCATTCATTTCTTGATTCAATCTGAATGAGATGAATATGTCCTGTAGAGCTCTAGGACTAATACAACCTGACATTTTTTGCCCTTTCTGAACAGGACTGGTACAGAAACCCTGTGTCAATATGCCACAACAAATCACATTTAAGTCTTTAGAGAAGCAAACTAGCATAGAAGAATTTGTCTTTTCTGACCTTTTCTGAAATACATTCACAGTATTTGCTGAGCTGATGCAGGGACACTATGACAATAGCTCTAAGACTCAGATATCGTCAAAACAAGTGCAAAGACAGAAACACAAAAGCAAAAGTTTGTTGTTGCTATGACTCACCGATTTCTGTTTCTGTTTGGCAGGCCCACCTATCATTTCACACACACACACACACACACAGCAAGAGAGAGAGGGCAAGCAAGCACACAAACAGAAGCTTGTTAGTGACAAATTGTTAATACATTTAGGATGCTTGGAGTAAATTAATAAAAAAATTAAGATGTGGCCAAATGAAGAAAAGAGGGAACTTCTAAAGAATTAGATAATCATTCAGGTTGATCTGAAGTAAAATTCTCCCAGCATACACACAGTCTCACAAGTCTTAACTCAAATTACTGGATTTGTGAGTCTTCTATCTAGATTCACCCAGAAATGCACATTCTGTCATCATTTACTCACCCACATGTTGTTTCAAACCTGCATGACTTACTTTCTTCAGTGGAACACAAAGGGATGTGAAGAAATGATAAACAGCACCAATAAAGTAACATAAAAGTCTGACTGCACAATATATTAAAGGATAGTTCACCCAAAAATGAAAATTCTGTCATCATTTACTCACCCTCAAGTTGTTCCAAACCTGTATGAGTTTCTTCTATTGAACACAAAATAAGATATTTTGAAGAATGTTGGTAATCAAACAGTTGACGGTAGCCATTGACTTCCATAGTAGGAAAAAAATACTCAATGGCTACCATCAACTGTCTGGTTACCAACATTCTTCAAAATATCTTATTTTGTGTTCAATAGAAGAAACTCATACAGGTTTGGAACAACTTGAGGGTGAGTAAATGATGACAGCATTTTCATTTTTGGGTGAACTATCCCTAAGTCTTCTGAAACCAAATGATAGCTTTGTATGTGGAAAGACTAAAATATACATTGTTATTTTTTGATAAAAGTCTTATCTGGTGCAGTTCTCAGAACATTATGTCAACGTACATTCAAATAGGTCAGGATGAGTCGGGCCTGGTTTTACATCTATGATGCCAAACATGATTGGATTTCATATTTTGTTACTGATCACAGCGCAACAAATGTGAATGCACATATTCAAATCACATCTAAAATCGAGGGTACGTTTTTCAGTGACAACTTACATCTTACTCTGTGTTCTTTACACAACATTATATGGCTTCAAAAGACTTGGAATATTGTACATGAATCATATGGACAACGGCTATAGTACTTTTGTGTTGTTCTTGTTATTTTTGGAGCAATCTGAACATTCTTCCTAATATTTTGTTTTGTACACACATATACATTTATAACCTGGTTCATACAGGGTGAGTACATGATGAAAGAATTTTCATATTTGGCAAAACTATACTTTTAATAATGCATTCACTCTGTCCCTTTAATGTGAATTTGAACACAAACAAACACACGAACAGCAAAGATTTCTCACATATTTCAGAGACACAGAAGGTGCTCGGTTAGGAACGAGTCTGATTATTAGTCACATGTGATGGAGGCTGTCTATTGATGCATTCTGGGGTTATCACCAGGGGTTACCTTCTTAAAGAAAGGGAGGCGGGGTAGGTTGCCTTGAGGGGAGGTGACACTTCCGCCCACACCCTTATGGTCACGGGTGTCGGCAGGCTCCACCTCCTCAACATCCGAATCCAAAGCATCGTCATAAAGCCCAGAGGACAAGTCAGCTAGGGGACCGATTGGGAGGTGGGCGGGTTTTAATGAAGGGATAGAACAAGAGAGGGGAGGAGAAAGAGAAATAGAGAAGGAAACGAGAGTGAAAGAAGAGGGAAACAAGGGTAACGGACAGAAAATGAGAGATGAGGAAGAGAGGAAGAACAGCAGCATGATGTACAGACTTTGCTAAGTCAGAAAGGCGATGAAAGAATACAGAAGGTGTTTTAAAGTAAAAAAAAAAGAAACAACCTTTTAAAGAAGTACAAACAGTGGCATGTGTTGTGAAGTCCTTTCTCTGAGTTTAAAAATTCATGTTCCAGTTTCATTTGATGTTTACAGTTAATGGGTTAAAGGACTATGGGAACATAATTTACCGAACTAACAACAAACAAATAATATTGTATTACATTTGATGTTTAAATCGACATACTGTTTATTAAACTAAGTCACATGACAGTCTCATCAAGATTTTTATTTTATTTATTATTTTACATTGATTCCAAAACAATAACAACAATAATTAACTATAATAAATGCTATAGTAAAAACCTGTAAAATTAAAGTAAAAAATGTAAAAGTTTATGGACAGGCCATTTACGATGAACTCAGACTCATCATATGTTTTTTTGTTTAACCACCTGTATTATTATGGTTCAAGTAGATTGGTATATTAACATTATATTATTTTTGTTTTGTTTTTGTTCTGTTTATTATTTTTCATTCAATTACTTCGAGGATGCATTGCTTCACCTGCCTCCTCTGAGAAAATGCCCGATTACAAATGAATCAAACTCCCAGAGCTGACACAGCCATGACAGATCACATAAACTACAGGTAGTTCAAAGATTTCGAACTACAATTACAGGTGATGATGACAATAAAGAGAAAAGGAAGAAAGAAAAACAACAGACTAGAAGAATGAATGATAAGAGGGAAGAGAAGAGGGCAGAAGGGATCCTAACCGGACGTTCTAGCTAACTGTCATTGTATTCAGTGTGAGCCCAGTGTGAATGTAATGAGTCGATGTTCTGTGTGTGTGTGTGTTTAGAAGGACAGGGATGTCATATCTCCATCACAACAGAACCAAAAAACTCACAGCATTACTGTCTGATCATACCTGTTCCAGGTGGAGTGGGCCTCCGGGCACCTGTGGCAACATCCAGACTAGAGCTTCCACCGGACTTACTGGTAAATAGATAGAGAGATCAATGGAAAGTAGTTAAAACATACGGTACCTGTCAAACGTTTGGAAACATTACAATATTTGAATGTTTTTGAAAGAAGTCTCTTATGCTCACCAAGGCAGCATTTATTTAATCAAATATACAGTAAAAACAGTAATACTGTGAAATATTATTACAAATTAAAAGAACTGTTTTCTATTTTTATATATTTTAAAGTGTAATTTATTCATGTGATGGTAAAGCTGAATTTTCAGCATCATTACTCCAGTCTTCAGTGTCACATGATCCTTCAGAAATCATTCTAATATGATGATTTGCTGCTCAAGTAACATGTCCTATTATTACTATTATTATTATCAATTGTTATCAACTGTTGATAACATATTCATATATTCATATTCATCATTCGTTCATCAATAGAAAGTTGAAAAACAGCATTTATTTGAAATAGAAATCGTTTGTAACATTATAAATGTCTTTACTGTCACTTTTAATCAATTTAATGCATCCTTGCTGAATCAAAGTATTACTTTTCTTTAAAAAAAACACACGTTCTAATGGTAGTGTAGCTAGTAATGCAATAAGCCTGTTTCAAACAGCCCATATAAGCAGTATAACTGCAGCAGCAGATACAAGGCTCACTGTGATTGGCTGTTACCTGGAGCTAAGGCGGTTTTGTCTCATTCTCTGTTCTTGTAATTGACGGGTGCTCTCAAGCTTCACTGGACTGGGGATAAACCCCACCTCACATCCTTCCTTCACCAAACGTCCGATCCACCAGTCATTATTATACTTCTGTTAACAGAAAAACACACAAACGTACAAAAATACACAAGTGAACACACAGCCTCTGAATTGTGTGTACGTTACAGATACAGTTCTGTCCATATCACTCTCAGAAGAAAAGGTTCTATAAAACCTTAAACGGTTCTGTAAGGCGCCTCATATATAGAACATTTGAGGGGTTCCCATCACGGAATGATTTTATGGATTTAGTTGTAATTATTATTAAAAAAAATGTTTTTTTAATTTTCATTATATTACATGAATTAAACAGCTCATAAACATACTTTATCAGTAGGAACAATTTAAATAACCTGTTAAAGTATTATGCAATCATTCAAGACATTTCTCCTTAAATAGAACCTTTGTGGCTTTTTCTTTCAAATGTATTCAAGAACCCTAGAGTTCTATATTAAACCCTATTGAACCTTTTCTTTCCAACAGTGTATGATTACATATACCTATAAATATATTGAAGATCTACGCTTGAATAATAAATCAGATTAAAGGTGTTGTAAGCAATTTCAGATATTTTGATATTTCCGAAATTTTATGTCTATGATGTCTGTCATTTTACTAGTGGAAGTTAAATAGCTTACAACACCTTTAAAGGGAAATGTGTTTGTCTGACCTCTTTGATGTGCAGGAAGTCTTTGGGTTCGAAAGAGATGGCCATACCCTGAACCGGCACATCATCATTTGGGCCTGGGTTATAGCCGACATTAGTCCTCACCGCAAACGCTACAGGCTTGGTCTTAAGAGAGAAAGTGGATGAGAGAGAGAGAGAGATAAATTGAGGTGAAATAGAGAATTAAAACACAGAGTCAAACAATCCAGAGCGGAAGGAAGGACACAAGTCATGCGACTGGATTTACAGCTGACATATGGAAGTGATCATATATACAGTGAAGAGGATGGAATAATACTGCAGAACAGTATAGGGCTTCCAAACTCATATCCTGGTGGAACAGCAAGCAACAAGTTTTGTGTAGCAAGCCTCAATTAACACTCTGATTAAGTGTGTTAAATCATTACAAAAAAAAATAATAATTCACCCAGGTGTCTCCGCGACTGGGGTGGAAACATATTGGTGTGGGACCACAAAACAGCCATTTTTAATGAGTTTATGTTCCATTTTTTTTCAACCCAAAAAAGCAGTCTTATCAGTAACTGCTTTTAAAGAAAGTGTGTATTTAAAATATTATTTTAACAATAAAATCTGTGCTCTATCCAAATAATTATGCCTGCATTGATATTTCTCAAAGGTTCTGATTCTGAACCCCTAAATATTTAAATTTTGCAATGAATTCAGTCCAAACCACTTAATGTACAAACTTTTTTTGTATATTTTTCAACCTTAAATGTTCAACCTTACAGTTTAAAAAATAAAATTAAAGTCACCATGAAATCATCTACAATTCAACTTGAGATCATAGCAATAGCAAACCATAACCATCCAACCAATTACCGATGGACAAAATAAAGTCTTGCCCTACATTTTTGTTGGAAAATTTGATGTATGAACTCACGACTCAATTGGACTGTGGAATTGTTGTGTCAAAAGTGATGAGACTTTTCAGTTTTATGGACGTCGGCATCTTTGATATTACTTTGGGTCACTGTCTCTATGGTTACTGGTAAGAGAATATGAATACGGTCTTGATTGCACGTTCACAGTATTCGAGACACCTGTAAATTGCTGAGTGAACGGGACATTTCGAGACTCACATCAGCAAGTAAATGCGGTTGTCATTCCCAAAAACTGACAGTGTGAACGTAGCCTAAAAAAAACTATAGCAACTCCTACTTCATGCCGACTTTAAATTCAGTTAAAAAATGCCCCATTGACTTACATTACATTATACACAATTATCATGGCCAAAAGAATTCATGATAACGATATATCACGATTTCTTTAGAAATCTTGACTAATAAAATAAAATAAATAAATAATGTCAAATTAAGCTTTACTTGGTTCATATTGTGTTTTTTTACTTTTCTTTTTTTTTGAAAAATCACACCATTGCATACAAAAGGAATAACACTTAATAGCAGCCAGTTTTAAACAACTTCCTTCAGTGAAATGATGTGGCTTCATTTCACAGAATGAGGCAAAAAGTATATTATTTTAATATAAATAATGTTATATTACTTGCATTTTAAATATACATTATCCTTATAAAAAAATAAAAACCAAGATGGCTTGAAGAACACAGATAAACCATTATACTGTCGCAATGGTGTGTTAATTCACTTCATGTTTAATTAGTCAAAATGTCTCTATCTGCATTTTATTCAGCTACAGCATGCGCTATCTGGATGTCTTTGTCCATATTAGGGATTTCCTGGAATGTCATAAGTTTTATTACTCCTACCAGTCTCACTTGCTGACTTTCTGTGCGAGGCCGCCCTACGGCGTTTAGTATGAATGAAATAGACATTACATGTGAGAGTTTAGTGCTTCATAATGCTCACATCACCCTATTTTGGGTCTCTAAAGATGTTTGAAGTAAACACATGATAATCTTGATAATCTAACAGTTTTGCACTAAAAGCCCCGAGGGATGTAAATATAAAAAAACCACAAGATGTCAGCAGTTAACAGGTTAGGTTAATGTAACATATCCCGTTTCAGGACTAGCAAAACAATTGCAACTTACTCCTTGTATAGTGGCCAAATCTGCAAGATAACACAGGCAGAGGTGGTTTAACAGGTTGGAGGGCGGCTTTGCCCTTTTTTTTTTTGCCATTTACGCTCACAGTTGATCGGCAAGTCCTGCAGACTGGGGTGATTAACGAGTAATTTTCAAGGTATCCAAAAAACTTACTAGCGAGCTAAATTTCTTGGAGTGCGGGGTAGAGTGTCTCTTAATTTCTGATGACATGATTTTACGCAGCAGCACCAGCTGCACGCTGTGTCTGCTTGTGTTTTATAACAGATGCCAACCAGCGTTAAGGTGCAATATCGACACCTACTGTACATTGGGATGTGAACCAGATACTGGCGCTGGATCATATTATCATATGTGTGAATTTAAATATTACGGTTATTGTCAATACCATTATATAACAACACTCCTAATTTGCATATTGAATTGTGATGCAGCATGAACGCAGCTTAAACAAAAACTTAACTTTAACATATACTTTAACACTTTTTTGTTGCATTGTGCAGCAAGACCTGCGAGCACTAATATCTAAGTCAGGAAATTCAAATCTAGTTAATGATACAGGTGGTTATGAGGAGTTGAGCCTCTCAAAAATATGTTTTTTCTACAATCAATCAAGTTTATTATCATCACTCAGGGCAGAGTCAGAATAATAGACCCATGATAAATGAAAAGAGAGAAACTGGAACAAGAAAGAAGATGAAAAAATAAGACACCTTAGCCTTCTCTAGGGTGGCAAGAGCTTGTCTATCGGCTTCTTTCCTGAGAGCCTCAGGGTCCTCCTCCAGAGACACGTCAGAGTCTGAAGGACGACTGGTGTAGGAGTCTGCTGAGCCCTGCCAGAGAACAGAGAGAGGCAGTGAGAGGGAGGGTGAATCCGTGTTAACAGCCTTTGGCACAGTGTTTGAAAAAGCTCTTTTTTAATTAGTATTCCTTATCTAAAATCAAACACAGTTACAATTTTACATCTCTTCTTCTACCAGGCCAAAAGAGAGATAGCATAAATGATCACATACAACAATGATTTGATATGCAAACTATTTGTGAATGAAAAACAGGTTGACGGAAAGGGCAGGAACAGTGTGGGAGGAAGTGAAAGAGAGCAGAAGGTACAGTACAAGCATGAGAAAAGAGTTTCAAAGAATATGAGAGAAGGAAAACAGAAAGAATACTTTAATACTTAAAGCAGCTGAATCAAAGGAGATGAGCTTCCTATGATTCTTACAGTTTGTGTATGTGCAATGATGTAAACAACTATTTAAGACACTGGTGTTTTCTTATACATGTACTCATATATCCAATTTTTAATTAAATTAACTGATTTCATTTGTTTTGTTGTATTGATAAAATCACATTAAAGCTATAATGAAAACTTTGTCTTCATGATATTCATCATGCATTTATGGTACTTTTCAAATTCTTTTTGCTTTTCAAGTATAGATTTGTACTGTTTTCATAAAAATCATAAAATATGAAAAATGTAATGAATCATTAAAAAAATACAATCATTTAAACAAGGACTATTATGTTCATAAACTTCAATACTCTTCTTATATAAAATTATTAATAACTTTTACACAAATTCCATCATGCCAAACAATTTAGCAATCAATATTTTTTAACTAAAATCTCAGTGAAGAGCTATGACATGTGATGAACAGAATAAAAACACAATGAATGTATAATTTGAAATTATGATTTAAATGCAAATACACTGCTGAAGGTTGTTAGTGAATACATTAAATAAACAAATTACAATGTAAAAAGCGTTACGAGAGTTTAAGTCCACAGGGCCAGTTGAAGAAACACGCATATGCCGGTATTGATTTGTACTTGCTTTAGAGTCTGGGTAAGTTCATGAACATACTAAAATCAGACACACACACAAATCGTCGTGGCATTGACTTTCACAGTACAGTACAGTGTCAGAACCTTTATATAAGCCTCCCACTTCTCTCATCTCTTTTTTCCCACTTTCCTCTCTTTTTTCTGTCTGTTTCAGGTGTCGAGCGGACTCTTATTCGTGGGAGGAGTGGACGGGCGTGCGGACAGCTGCAAGAATGACTCATTGGATGGATGCGCTTGCATGTACATGAGTGCATTAGGTTTGTCACATATTTGTGAGTATGTGTGTTTGTGCCTGTGAGTGTTTTAAATAGAAATGAGAATGTGTCAGGCTGACATATGCTATATGCAATGATGCTAAATTATTCATTGTGAAACAGAGGGTCAAAGAAACCTGGCGCACACACATTAACTATCACAAGCTTCACTAGGCAGCAACAGATTACACACACGCGCAAACACACACACACACACACACACACACACACACACACACACACACACACACACACACACACACACACACACACTATTTGAATATGGTTAAGTAGGAACACACATACCAGAATGATAAAAAAAAAGCCAGACACAATTTCAGTTTTGAAAAATAAAAGCTGACTTCACAGGCCTAACATTTTCCAAATTATATTTTCCACTAGTAGCTCGACTATTCAAATTCAGGCCTTTTTTTCATCAGACCTCAACTTCAATTGGGAAGGCTAAAAGCAACAATTAATAAAAAAAAAAAGCAAATCAAAATGTCACTTAAGTCTGATATCATATCTTCTTTAAGGCTCCATTGTGACTACATAGAGAGGAAATTCATTACACATAATGCATCTATACTACAAGTGAACTTATAAGTATACTAGTAGTTTACTATTGTATACTAGTTTACTATTTTAATACAAGTAGTACATTTTTTAGTTTATGAAAGTACACACTGAAGTGTACTCTCAGTAAACTACTAGTTTTAGTAGTTTGTTGAGGGCTGATTTGTAGGGAAAGACTACACGCCTGCGCACATATATTCAAACGTGCATACCTATAGACTGAACTCGTAATACGCATGTGCACGCCATCAGCGTTCTCACAGGTTCGCGTTTTTGAAGTTTGCGCAGAAAGAAGAGTTTTCTGTTAAAACTGTGTCATGTTAGCAGCCCTAACAGTTAAGTTAATAACTAATGATCGGTGCGACAGAATTGAATCAATCAAAACTAACTTTAGCTGGACAATAACTGTATTCTAGAGCTGATATAAAGCCAAAACAATCTCTGTTACTTTAATTTCCTATTATCA
The DNA here is from genome assembly GCF_949319135.1 of Squalius cephalus. NCBI lineage: Eukaryota > Metazoa > Chordata > Actinopteri > Cypriniformes > Leuciscidae > Squalius > Squalius cephalus. The sequence continues at coordinate 43,679,423 of NC_137122.1, read as the reverse complement.
ATGTAAAGCCGCTTTGGAACAATCTACATTGTTAAAAGCGCTATATAAATGAAGATGACTTGACTTGACTTGACTATACTGCAAGTATACTTGTAAGTGAACATAACATTGTACTTATAGTTTACTATTTATATATTATTTTTGCACTTGCAGTATACTACTATGTTCAAATGTAGATATTCTTTTTTATACTTGAAAAATACCTTTAACTGCACTTTAACTAATTTTGAAAACATTTTATTAGCTTCATGCATCATTTTTTATCAACACTTGAATTTCGGTAAGTTTCATAAAGAAAGGCAACATTTTAAACAAAAAAGTTGACAAAATCACATTTTTGTCAAAGACTACGCCTTGATAGATTCAGAAAGATGATCAAAACACAGGGTGCTTCTCAATATCCCTCCTCATTTCCTCACTTCTCCGTCCTCCATCCTATGACCCGCAAACCGCTTCGAGTCCAGCAATCTTGAAGGACATCTCAATTAGTAAATTGCACCGTGAGGAGGCAAGGTTCGAGGAGTGAGGAAGTGAGGATACACAGGTGGATCCTTTGCGGAAGTGTTTTATCGACTAAACGTGACGCAAGTTTAAATTCTCCTCCCCCTTCACATCTGTCACAATAATTTTAATTTATACTTTACCTTTGCAGTTTAGTTTAAATAAACCACGCATCTCACATATTTCAACAGGGGATCTTGCTTTTTAAATATTTATTATGAATTTCTTAAATAACCAAACTAATACAACATAAGGTCCTTTGAGCGCTGCTGATGATGCTGTGAAGTGACGCTTGAGTGATCAAGTATTCCAATGTATAAAAAAGCTTTCATTTGATTCCTTCGTCCTCCTTTTCTTTCCTTATAGCCTACCCTCGCATCCTACGGGGGGTGGAGCTGAGCCGCGAGGAAAGGAAGTGAGGAAAGGAAACGAGGATGCACAAATAAGAAATGAGAAGCACCCACAGATGGAGTAGATCGAGTCCAACACCCACAAAGCTTCATAGTCGTTTTCTCTTCATGGGTTACGCTTCATTTCATTTGGTAACATTAAGCAGTTTTGATTTGACACGCTGTTTAATGTTTGATGATTACGTTATTTTATATTTGAGTGAGTAATCTTCTATCGATTGTTTCAGCTTCTTCTTCTCCTGTGTTTTGATCCGGAGATTCTGTACTAGAAGATGTGTCATAGCGCCCCGTACCGTGTAACAGTGAAAACATGGATAGCTGGAAAATTCAGTCAATGGTGGGGAAAGAATAAAGTAGAATTAAAGTAAATTCCTATGTACACTACCAGTGGACTAGCCTACACAAAAATTCAGATACGCAGAATTAGAAAAAAATCTGTTTTATATCAATATTCTAATCAATATTTTCAAACAATGTAAGTTTCATAAGACTATATGAAAAACTATGTAAAAAAAAAGTATTTGATCAAAAGAGTTAACAGAACTACAAGCCAAGTATACTTTGAATACTTAATTATACTTTTAAGTATATCTCGATCAAAATATTGAGTACATTTACAGGCCAAATACACTTGGACTTTTCTCTCAGTAAGTCAAGTACACTTAAGTGTAATTTTAAGTATATTTTTGAGAAGTATAAAATGTAGACTGAAAGTATATTTGTTTAATTTTTTAGTTTAAAAGAAGTATACTAATAGAACACTTGAATAAACTTATTTTTCGTTATGGTAACTATATAGCTAAAGGAAAACGTATGCAATTTTTATTCACTCATGTCGTTCCAAACCATTAAAGCTTTATATCTTATGTGGAACACTAAAGGAGATGTACACATGGGCAAAAAAATGGGCCAAGACCAAAATGGCCAAATACTAAGCTTTTGATTGACTTCACCACAAATTAATGGTCAGGAAAGTAAACAAATTTAAGCAAATGCACTACTTAAAAAGCCATTGCTGTCTCAGAAAAACATCAGAGACAGAATGAAGTGTTTTTGGCAGAATATGGGAAGTTGTGTGGGGAGTGATGAATCACAATGAAACACCAGTTGCATGGTGATGCTCCAGAACGGTGTCTTCATAAATCTGCTGAGAAATATAATGAAAAATGCATCTCCAAGTATGGAGGAAGAGACTGTGTCATTGTGTGGGGAACCTTTTTAGCTGCTGGTACTGGGGAGCTACTTCACGGTGAAAAGTCATTTAATGCTTTGGAGCACAGGAGCATATTGGCTTGCTTCCCACAAATAAAAAGTTTTACTTGTTATCTAAGGTGGAATGATCAGATGTTATTTTTCAACAAGACAATGCTGCCCAAATTGCAAAGACAACCAAGAAATGGCCTGAGAACAAGTCCATCAGGCTCATGTTTGGCCTGGCCTCCAGATTTTTACCCTATAGGGAATCTTTGGTCTCACATTAAACTCAAATGAACTGGGAGACATTTTTCAACTATTCAAAAAAAGCCATCAACATTGAGTGGAACAACACCGACTCTTCTTCTTGCAAAAAGCTGACTGCTAGTTGGGGAAGGCTATTCTGTGCCAAGTTACTTTATCTACAGTATTTGTGCAATTCTTTCTAATTTCCTGACCAATGATTTGTGATTAAAATGGTTAAGACCATTAAAAGACCACTAAATAAATATTTTGCCTTTTTTTTTTTCAGAGGAGTGTACACATTACTCGCATCTTGATTTTGGGTGAACCAATCTTCATTTTAATTCCAATGTTTGACAACACAACTTAATCACAATTGAAATAATTTTCATTCATTGGCTCCTTTTTGTGCACACAAGATGCTTTGTATGATCTCTCACAGACTTTTAATTCTGGTATTTGCAATTCTGTCCTGTTTTGTGTAACTGTCAGCCATGTATGCGCTTGGCAGTTTTCAAGGTCGGTCCCAGGTCACCTCAGTAAAGGTCTACGACATCCATTCTCAAACAGCACAGAGAAATTCACAGTAATATCCCAGGCCTAAATGTTATGAAGTTGGCTCCATTGTAGTAGCAACGTTTTAACAATAATATTAGCTTAGGCTCTGCTGAGCTCGTAAACAAAGTTGACATTTTCCGTCTTCCAGTGTGTAAAGTTTTCTAGGCCGTGTAGAAAGCAGCCCACAAACACTGTACATCAATAACACTGTCAGACTCGCGCTAGTCATGACATCAGCGGCGACAAGACAGGAACATGGAGCGGGGAAAGAAACAAAAGACATGCCAAAAGATGACGGCTGACCGAGAGAGAAAAAAAGCGAGAAATGGGACGAAATGAAAAGGAGTGTGTGGGAGAGGTGGAGAGGAAGGATTAGTACTAGCTCTGAAAACATTTTCTCCCACACAGACATTGTGGGATGATCAACTGTAACAACTAGGCCTCTCTATATGAAATGAACAATAAATGACTGGAAGATTTTTCTGATGTTTTTTCTTTTATAATTGTTCCCCAGATTCTATAAGAAATATGATTTTGGTTAAAAAAGTAATGCTATTTATGTACATTAAGCTCTATCAGCAGCATTTGTGGCAAAATTCAGATTACATCAAATAAATTCTCTCAGTCATGATTTTCTCTCAAAAATGGAAGTATTCAGGAACAAGCAAAACATATTTAAATACATTACAAACTTACAGCCACATTATACAAGCTTTATATTTCTGTTATTAAAAAAATGTTATTCAAATTTTGATTTTTTTTTTAAAAAATAGCACAAAAAATAAATAATCGATTTATCACGGCTTCTTTCTTAACTTTCTTAAGACTAAATGTCTAAAATCATGAGATTAATCACAATTATTTGTATCTATTTACTGCCATAGCTTTATGTTTTTCTTGAGGTTTACACATCAAACAGTACTCTAATGATAAAATATTCAGAAAAATATACAGTGTAAACAAACTTAAATAGAAATATAGCCTAGTTTCCAAATAATATTTCACATAGTTATATTATTTGTATTTTTCACATTAATATTGAGTCTTTCTACAAGAAAATGTATGGCTGCCTTTTACAATTTAGGAAGGGGGTCCCTTTGCAAGTGTATCATTATATCTGGGTTCATATATCATAGTGTTTGAAAATGTTCAATGCGTGAAACGTGAAATAGTCACAAATGCACGTCGCTTCTAGAACTATGCAACAAACCCATATGCTTCTGAATTAATTTGTTCTTAGGACAGCTGAATTTTCAGGGTATTAAGTGAACATAGCATGACAAACAACAGTGAGCACTTGTACGCAGAATTCACAAGCAGATAATATTAATGTATGAATACATTGACCCCTACAGCTACAGCAAGGATTAAGATACTTCTAACATATGTTTGCTCATATAAACATCTGATGATACCATCCTCACAATCTGCATAAATCTGATCCTAGACTCTCAGATGTCTTCAAGCCACTAAACCAATAAATCTTTATTATGCTATAATCTGACCGTCAAACCTAAAAAGACAAATTTAATGACAGATCACATTTAGATATGCGTTTCTTATACAGCTATAAATTTGACAAGCCAAATACCCAGCTGTTAGACCAAACCTGTTGATGACACAAAAGATGATGACTTTTTTCTTTTTTACATTTTCTCTGCATAACCTACTAAGCATGCATACTATTTATTTTTCATATTTTCACTTTTCACTAACTACGTAAAAATGTATTACTTTCAAATCAGAAATTAATTTCTAACTAAACAAATCTCCAATCAGCAGTCTTCAAATTTAAACATCCCAACAAACAACACAAATTTACTGAGCCACATGAGACTCAGTCAAGCTTTAGTCACTGTGACCCTGATTTTTCTCAAATACAGAGCAGTTTTCCCTTCTGCATTTCACCTGCTTTTTTACATTACATCACAGCACTTTAGCATTGCAAAAGCACACAACAAGGCTCAGCTAGTGATTTGACTGAATGTTGTCTGAAAAACCACCTGCATAGAAATGTTTTCAGCCTTATTTATTGTTCTGCCTCCCCAAAAATCTCCTTTAAAATTATCATTGGTGAAACATATTTAATCACACCTGATGCAGTTCGTTAATGACTCGATGAAACTTGGTACATATGGTTTTGTTATATAATCACGCTCCATGGGTGCAGAAACCCAGGCTAAGGGCCTTGTGACAGGGCAGCCAGCACCAGCAAGGTCTCTGAGCAGTGCTGGAGGTCTAATTTAAACCCAGCAGGCCTAAGCAGCTGCCCAGCCCAAAATGGAATCAGACAGCAACATGAGAGAGAGAGAGAGAGAGAGGTAGAGAGAAGGTCCAAATAAGACTTATTGCAAAGATCCATGTGTCCGAGGCAGTTTTTTTACGTAGTCGTTAGTAAACCTAATTAACCCCCACATAAACTCACGTTTCCAGGTGTTTCTTACCATTGCGGGCCTTTGAATCCGCGTGTTGGTCTCCATGGCACTCGCTCCTTGCAACGGTAACACAGAGTCACACCCAAAGATCCGAGTCCACACCGAACACGATGTGTGTGTGTAACACAAGGGTATATTAATGTGTGTGTAGCTGTGATGGGAGTGTGTTTCAAAAGTTAGGCAGGGGACTTTACGTGTGTCAGAGAGTGACCAATTGCTCTGCTAACCTCAACACCCCCTCCTGACTCATTCTGACAAACACACACACACACACACACACACACACACAGTTGAAACCTGTACTCAGTTTCTAAGTTAAGTCAGTGAAGGGGGTAAAACGAGAGAGAGGGAGAGAGAGAGAGAGAGAGAGAGAGAGAGAGAGAGAGAGAGAGAGAAAGAATTGGGGGGAGGGGGGAGGGGTCAAATTGCAGGACTTGTGCTACATTTGCAGACTGAGGGGTTAAATTTAGCTGTGACAGGCAGGGGCAGCTCTCTCTCTCTCTCTCTCTCACTCATCTCTTCCGTGTTTAGCTCTGGTATGGAGTGGAGCGTGCCAAAAAGAGTGGGAATGTAAACGTCAGCCCAACAGAAAGAAAGAAAGAAAGAAAGAAAGAAAGAAAGAAAGAAAGAAAGAAAGAAAGAAAGAAAGAAAGAAAGAAAGAAAGAAAGAAAGAGCAAGGAGGGGTTAGTGAGAGACCCTCTTTAACAATCCTCTACATGACAGAAGGGCACCTGACTCATTGTGTCTGTTACCTGTAGATCCCACACATCCGTTTAGTCAGTCACTCCACCTGAGGTTGACTCACTCAAGTAGAACAGCTTCATTTAGTTTAAAATCACCTGCATGTGACCTTAGTAATAGACTGATATGTATTGGTCAGGCAGATAAACCTGCCAGTATTTGAACATTTTGAGATTATTGGACAATAACTGTCCCTGCCCGGCCAATTAATGAACAGTTTGTTTGTCCTTGTGTCATTTCCAAAATCTACCAACAGGCAGGTCAGTCAGTGGCTAATGGACAGTTTCTGTTTTCAAAAGTTTATGCTAAATTTAAAAAAAGAAGAAGTTTATTTTCAGCATATACACTACTGTTCATAAGTTTGGGGTCAGTAGTTTGCTTTTTTCTGTTTTTTTTGGAGAGAAAAAAAATATCAATGCACCAAGGATGCATTTAAAACAGTAAAAATAGTAATATTGATTTATTTATTTTTTTTCAAATACACTTTGAAATGTAATTTATTCTATTGATAGCAAAGCTGATTTGCTGCTCAAGAAACATTTCTAATTATTATCACACTTGTGCTGCTTAATATTTTTGTTGACACAGTGATCCATTTTTTTTTTCGAAAAAAACCCCTATATGAACTTTTTATGCAAAAAATGCATTGTTGGTCTTCTTTTTGCTAAAGCAGTCTGTCTATTGTTGAGTTGAAAATCAGACCAAATTGTAAGTCCAATTTATGCAGAAATCTATGGTAAATCCACACCACATATCCAAATTTCCTGCAAATGTGTACCATCTTCTGCCTTGTAATAAATTTAGTGTTTGTAAGCTGGACAAACACTTGCATGTCACTTTGAATTTAAGTATCTGCTCAATGAATCAATACAAATATCAACACCTGTAAATAGAATAAAAACTAAAGTATAATAATATTAATAAAAAAAACTAAATAAAGAGATACAACATAAACTTTGACTTTTGGAGTCCCAGACATTGGCATATATGCTGGCATCCACAAGTGGTATCTGTTTGTTAAAAACACTATAGGGCGACCTTTGACCCTCAGGAACAGCCACTCACCCATCATCACCTCACTAACACTCTGTCCGTCACCACTCATCATCTTTGCCATGTTCTCTCTCCCTTTTTAAATGCACCTTTATAGCTCATTTGGAACACTTAATTTTCTGTGGATATGCATGTTTATGCCATTATTAAAAATGCCATATAATGAGGAGTTTGTTTTGACACACATACACACAGAAAAACTTGATATAAAATGAAAACACTTAAAACTTTTTCTCCAGTTCAAAAAGAACATTTACTAACACAAAGCTAAACAGAATACTAGCCAACTTCTTACTCTATGCGTATACACTATATAGCCTACTGCTAAATAAAAGCAATAAAAAAGCATACAAAAATTAAGTTATACAAATGATATACATTTAAAATTGTAGCACTCTACATTGTTATACCAGGAGCTCATTCCATTTAGCGTTGCACAGATATTTAGCCTGGGAAAACCCAGACAACTTCCGGCAAATTCAGATTTGCTCGAGAAGTAGTCTGGCAAAGAGCTCATTCAAGCCCATTTCCATGGCCTAGAAATCACGGCACCAATCAGAAACGTTGAGGCGGGCTTTACACAATGACGATCGCTCTGATTGGTTTTAGGTCTATCCAATTGCGCCCAGAGGCATTTGAGCGACGTCCGTTCAACTTTTAAATGCATTATTATATTCAAATTGCAAACACATGAGGACAGTCTCCATGAAAGACCCACTGGCAGATGAACATGCTACTACATTTCTCTCCGAAACGGTAGGAAATTAAATTAGATTTAATAGAGGATTTGAACTGTGACACGATGATTGACAGGGCAGTTTAAGTGACAGGATGCACGCGACAGATCCGTCCGATAAAGATGCTTGCCTACTTTTTTGCTACACATTCAAAAGTAAATACCTTTTCTTCACAAAAAGAGTACATCCTTTTATGGCGTAGTGTAACATGCGAATTGGGACGCAGCATATGGCTTTACACGATGCCGATCGCTCTGATTGGTTTTAGGTCTATCCAACTGCGCCCAGAGGCATTAGAGCGACGTCCGTTGGTGATGCCTCTTTGGAAATGATTTGTCTATGGAGCTTTGCCAGACCATAACTCAGTTACTACTGAGAAAGGTCTGGTTTTAACCAGGCTAACAGATATTACATTTCTGGCCAAAATCATAAGCCGATAAACATTTTCATGGCTAATAATTGATAAATGGCTCATAATAAAATTCTACACTTTTTTGTCTAAATAAATGAATAAATAAAAAACTAAAATCAATTGTTTTAAATGCTACAAGGGATAATGCTATAAGACATTAAAGCCAAATATTGAGATACAACATACATTTGGACATATACAGAGAACAGCTGGAAAATGGTAATAAAAATGAAATAGCCTATGAAAACAAAGACAAAACAACAAAAAAACTTAAACCTCTGGAAAAATATATAATACAATGCATAATATGGCCCCTTTAACCTGTTTGAAGACACAAAAATATAAACCCTCCTTATCCTCCTTCATATACTCTCTGCATGCTGGATTTTTAAATCTAGCAATAAAACCATAGAGATAAATATGAAATTCCACTCTAGACAAAATAGATGTAACCCAGACAAACAAACACAGTAAACAACTCATGCAAACACGTACTGAAGCGGCTAGCACGCAGCAGCTTTTGTGTGGCATCAGGTGTGACCGACCGTGGCATAAAGGGAAATGCGAGGGGATGTTCTGTTGTGCAGCTGCCATTTGAAGCCATGATCAAACACACCAGCCGCTCCTCAGAGAGCCAAGAAGCACTCAACCTCAGTTCTGATCTAATGGCACCCAAACTAATGGGAAAATTAGAAAGTGATCCATCAAGAGAGCCCATGGGGATACAGGATCAATTATTCAGGGGCTTCATCCTAAGAAACACTGGCTTGAGAGCCACACCCATTACATCACAACGATAAAATCATGTGTGTGTGTGTCTGTCTGACAGTGGGACTGATATATGACCCCAGCTGTTTGCGACCACACATTTTTGTCAGCAATCAACACATCGGCCTATACGCTTCCAAACACACACACACACACACGCACATATATACACAAGCACACTAATCTATTTGCCTCCTCCTCTTCCGACTGTGCAGCATGCTGCGGGGAGATTCGGGACCCTGTCACCATGGAAACCTGGCCAGTATAAGAGCACAACCACGTATGTGTGTGTGTGTGTGTGTGTATTTGTTCATATGTGTATACGCGTGGGTGTGTATGAGACCAAGGCCTACACAGGTTTTCATACTTTCTGCTGCCAAAGAGGGGGCAGACACACACAGAAACGTACTATATGGTCATAAATATTCATAAATCTTCTAAGAGCATTGTATGGTAGAAGGAAAATCTTGAAAAGAGCACTAAACATCTTTGAAGTTACACAAGTTTCTGAGCACATGTAATATGAATCAAATTTATGGACAGCTATATGTGAGAATAGGTGTGAGTCCACCTTTCCAGTCTGTATAAAGATCCCAGGAGAGAAGTAGGTATTTAGACTGACGCCCCCTGTGGATGGGTAAATGTCGTTCAGCAGGGGCTGTGAGGAGGACTTTAGGAGAGGAGGACACATTTAAGCGTGACACAGGAACCTTCCTTAAAATGTTAGGTGTATGTGACGGGGAAAAAAAGAACAGAATGCTAGTAGCTAAAATTAATAACTTACTAACAAACAACAAATCTACTATTTTTTTGGTTATACAAATGATAAACATTTAAAATTGTAACATGCTACATTGTTATCATTACATTTAGCACCGATATTAAAATTCTGCACAAAATAATAAGCTGATAATTATTATTTTCATAGCTGATTAATGCAGGCCCCCCTAATCGCATGGTCATTCAGCGAACTTATTATTGAAAGCAATTCACATTTAGCTCACACTAATCTCTACAATGAAATAGAATCAAAGAAAAATTAGTCGGAGCGTATTTAAGGCTGGGCAAGGCTTACTTTACCCTGGCCACAGATTTTATAGTGTTGAATTTTCTCATTCAATTGCCTGATGCTGCTACTATGAAAGCTTGTTTCCGCCACTGAATAAAAATAATAAAAGGTAATTGTGACTTTTTTTTCTCAGAATTGCGTGATATAAACTGACAATTATAAGTTATGAAGTCAGAATTGTGAGATAAAAAGGCGCAATTATCTTTTCATTTTTTTTATTTTGTAGTGGTAAACAAGCTTCTATAGAGGGAAAAACCTGCCCATAACTGCTGGTCAAGGATAACTTTTTCTCCGTAAAAAAATAATATTCGGTGAAACTCCGGTGTTTTGAGCGGTGCATGCAAATCCTGTTTTGCATTGTGTAGTCAGCTTCACTGATTATAACAGAACTTTGTGAGATCGTAATGAAGATGAATAACAGCTTTTTAATGATTATAAAAGAAGCACTCTATTATAAATGGAGCACCAAATCCTCCATATAAAGTTGTGGTCAGAATGATTGGCACCCTTGGTAAATATAAACAAAGAAGCCTGTAAAATAAATCTGCATTGTTAATCCTTTTAATCTTTTATTTAAAAAAATGCACAAAAATCTAACCTTTCATTAAAGTAAAAGAATTGAAACTGAGTGGAAAATCTCTGTTTTTCTCGAAAACACGTTGGCCACAATTATTGGCACCCTTTTGTTTAATATTTTTTTCAACCTCCTTTTGCCAAGATAACAGCTCTGAGTTTTCTCCTATAATGCCTGATGGAGATCCTTCAATTTCATGTTGGTGCTTCTCCTCTTCAGTTCAGTCCACTCATTTTAGGGTCCATGTCAGGGGACTGGGATGGTCATGGCAGAAGCTTCATTTTGTGCTCAGTGACAGATTTTTGTGTTGATTTTGATGTTTGTTTTGGATCGTTGTCCTGATGGAAGATCCAACCACGCCACATTATAAGATTTCTAGCAGAGGTAGTCAGGTTTTGATTTTTTATCTCTTGGTATTTGATAGAATCCATGATGCCATGTATCTGAACAAGATGTCCAGCAAGTTTGCCTCTAGCAAAAAAATAGGCCCACAACATTAAAGATAGAGCAGTATATTTAACCGTGGATATGGGGTACTTGTTATCCCTATTTGCACCAAAACCATCTGGTGGTTTGCTGCCAAAAACAAGTTTTATTGGACCATAGAACCAGGTCCTTTTGAAGTTCCAGTCGTGTCTGACAACTGAATATGCTGGAGTTTTTTGGATGAACAAGGAGGATTTTTCTCGAAACCCTCCCAAATAACATGTGATGTAGGAGTTTGATTTTTTTAGGCTTTCTGACACCAAGACTTCATTAATCTCTGCAATTCTCCATCTATGATCCTTGCCACTAAAACTTTCCTCCTCGCCGAACATTCAGACAATATAGACACATGTCCTCCTTCTAGGCAGATTCGGAACATCTTTAGTTGATTGGAACTTATTTTTTTCAATGCTTTAGCTATTTTCTTACAGCCACTTTCTATTTTGTGAAGCTCAACCATCTTTTCTTGGGTTTTTCTCATTGTGATGGATGATCAAGGGAATTTGGCCTTTGTGTTTCCTCATATTTGCACTCCTGTGGAACAGGAAGTCACGGCTGGACAATTTCATGTTCTTCCTAGTTACCCGTGTGTTTCTTAAAAATGTAAAAATTAATGGGAATATACTTCAGAGATGTGTTACTAGAATTCTAGGGGTGCCAATAATTGTGGCAAACGTGTTTTGGAGAAAAACATTTATTTCATAATGTGACCCCCCCCCCCCCCCCAACTTTCAATTTGTTTACTTTTTGAATAAAAGATCAAAAGCCATCTTTGATCATATTTACGAGGGGTGCCAATAATTCTGACCACAACTGTAGTAGGCTATGCTTGCTTTTCTGTTAACATTAACAGTGGTTTGTGAACGTAGACGGTTTAATAACAAATCATTTATCGTTTATACTGGGATGTGTAGGTTGTGCATGACACGAAACTTGAAACTATTTCAAAGAATAATCTAAATCTAAATGTTTTTAAATGGGAAGTGCATATCCTCATGATGTTGGTTCACCCTCCACTGATCAGAAAATTCATATTTTGTGTTTTGGTGTTGTTTTAATATAGAACTTGGTTTATTTCAGTTATATTATGCTAAATAAATACGGGATGTTATTGTTTTGGTTAACGCATGTTTCTCAGATCATAAAAAAGTGTGCCCCCTATAAAAACTAAATGCCCCCAAGATAAATGGCTCATATGCAGGTGGATGCTGCACATTGGTGGTGGTTGAGGAGATTCCCAGTTCCATGTTAAGTGCTTTAAATGCAGAGAAAGGCACTATATAAACGTAACAAATTATTAGGAGTCATGAAATTATTTTAGTATGTTCCTTAAGTTTCCCTTATAATGTCATTAAAATTTTTTGCACAAAAAACAAATATATATGTGGAAGAAATTGAAAACGGCCACTGTTATGATTGGCTAACGTCATTGCATAGGAAAAAATGTTGACGCACCCTCGCTACTGAATGTGAGCAAGTGTTTTAAAAACATTATCCATATAAAAATGTAATTTGGAGACAAAGCATTATCAAATAATTGTAGTGTACTATTCCAAATATATGTGTGCTGCTCATGTATCTAAACAACATATTTGTTTGTTCCAATATTAAAAACTGCATCCTGCAGGATTGAAGAGCAGAAATCTTCCTGTAAAAAGGAGAAGAACTGCAAAAACACCCACAGACCAACAGCACAAACTACAGGTCAGAGCCTTTGACCTCAGACTGTAAGCACAGGAAGGCTTGGTATAGTAAAGACTGCAACAACTATATTCAGCTATAAAATTGCTGTTATAAAATGAATGCTGAGAACCTGATTACATGGTGTATGATGGTTCAAAAGGGGGAATTATACCTTATGATGACTCAAGAGTGAAAGACACAAGGCATTTCATAAGGAACTGGCCGTCTTACCTGTCGGACGAAGCTGTTGGAGGTTGTGTCTGAGGAGGTGCTGCCATCTGAGCGTTTGAAACGGCTCTTCCTCTTTGCACACTTCCCCTGAAAGAGGGAACATTAGAGAGAGAGAGAGAGAGAGAGAGAGAGAGAGAGAGAGAGAGAGAGAGAGAGAGAGAGAGAGAGAGAGAGAGAGAGAGAGAGAGAGAGAGAGAGAGAGAGAGAAAAAAATGAAAGGAAATTAGAAATAATGGACACTTTTTTGTATGCATGCCCACTCACACAAACACAAACTGTAGATTCCACATCCTGTCCCTGTGTCCAGATATGATTAAGCATAATTACTTATGTCCTCCAGTGTTCTCTGGGAATCAGTAATCTGATTGGCCTTAACACTAGCCAATGGCCTGGCTGCCCTTGGCAGGGCCCTCTATGTGGCATTCATAGGCGCCAGACTCCGTTGCCATCGAGACCAGAAGGAGGCTATATTGGGTTTGGTGGCATTAAAAGACCCTGATAGATCAGGCAATACTGTGACATGTTCAAAACCCACATTAACAGCGATGCACACAAGCTTTCTGACACAAATGCTTGCAAAAACAAAAGCACTTTAACACCAAAGAAAATGACAAATCTCAATTGGAAAGTTATCATATAGGGTTCATACAAGGTTCACACAGTTAACGCTGTCATAATTCCTTCATGGTAAAGAACATCTGAAAGTTGCTGTGTTAATATTTTTGTGCTTGAATAAAAATCTTCTCAAATATACAAATATGCGCTCTTTTTGTGGTTTAAGAAATAAAATCTCTGTAGTCAGCTCTATAAGGTAGGGGTGTAACAATATATCGCAATACAAAAATGCAACATCGTGGATTATGGATAGTGACAATATGTATTGTGAGTTCACACAAAATAAAAATTACTGTGTGAGAAACAATGTTCATGTCAGTACTACATTAAACTACTATATATAATGTTGAATATAATGGACAATAATGCAATGGGGGAATATTTGCGGGTCCTGATAATGCCAAATGTCTTTTTTTGGTATGTCTTCTACCAGTAAAAAGTGGCTTAAAGTGATCAAAAATAATTCTGTTTTCAACTTCAGAATCATGAATATTTTTTATTCTGGTGTCACCATTGTCCTGTGCATTGGGTTTCCAGCTCTAAGTCTAAGACTGTTCATTTCCACCCCCAATGCAATACCAAATTCACCATTTTAATCAACAGTACATTTTTTGTTAACCTGGCTCTTACCATTTGTCTTGAAGCATCGGAATCATATTGTATCGTGAATTCAGTATTGTGGTATCAAATCGTGACATGAGGGTATCGTTACACCCCTACTATAAGGTCTTATGCAAACTAGTGCAAAGTCTGACACATTTGCTCTATAGTTGATTCTGGGAACAACACAGAAAAAAAGCAAGCCTCAACAACAATGGTTTTCAGCATTGGTTACTCTAACTACACAATATTATGATTACAGGCACAGACTAATTGCAAGCTTACTGGAAACTTTTACATAAATCAAACCACAATGCCATATCTTTACCAATACTAGTAAACATCCAAAGAACTTGCCTCTATCTGTGCAGTGCAGATGAAATAACATAACATTCATTTAAAACCAAACAGAAGGACAGAACCCCACTGTCTGCATTGCTGCTGCATAATAGTCTTTGAAAGTCGCAAAAAAGCATAATTTAGCATAAATTATTGTGGTATATACTAGACACTCTAAAAACTTATTTAGCGCCATAGATGATGAATTTCAATATTATTAAAGTCAAAATAAAAATAAACGTTTACCCAATCGTGGACTTGGTGTGCATAAATCACCTGATTTGCTTCACTCAAGTAAAGGAATGATTGTAATTAAGCTAAAATAAAATAAATAAATAAATATTAGATTAAAGACGCCCTGTGGTGAAAATCAAGTTTTGAATGTTGTTTATATGTCTATGTGGTATTTTTAATATGCTTTAAGACAAACCATGTGCAAATTGACTGTGTTTCTTCACACGTCACAAACTACCTTGTAGCCAAACACGTCAACGTGCCGGTGGGCTTTAACATATCAGTAACTATGACTGCTCTAAAGCTGAGGTGTCTCAAGAGGGGCCAGGTTATCCTGGTATATTTTTCTGTTTATATGAAAAATCCGGTACATTTAGCAATATAGCGGGTGAATTATGTATCTGATGTGTATTACGATGTTATGATGAACTATATTTCTTTCTCCACTGACGTTCTGAGTTGTTCAAAGCGTTTCTGGATGCTGACTGCCAGAAGGCGACTGTCTGAGGTGGGGAACGGGAAAATGGTTTGTGTAACATTAGCAGCACATTATTAGACGTTTTATAACGTAGTCAAGCAAAAGGCTAATCATATTAATTACCGTTACGTGTCCGACGTTGTAAAGAGCGATACTATTGTGCAGCATTTACTACAGTAAAGTTGATCGAGTGGATCAGATAGTCTGAGTGGAGTGAGTGGAGGCGGGGCTAATTAGCATATTCATGGTTCCGTGCATATTAAATGAAGCAAGGGGAGTTACTTTCAAGCTATTTTAAAGGTCCTTGCACACTGAGTCCGAAATTCTCATCCAAAATTTTTGTATCCAAAGACCAAGCAGGATATCAGAGCGCAATGCAGTACACAATACAATACACATAAAATATTTTAATCCAACAACCATCTTTACAGACCATAAACTGTTTAATGTGGAAGGATTGTGAGAGGCAGGAAATGCTCATATACAGCAAAACCAGATCTGAGAAAGGCCAGCAAAATGTCAAGGGAGGGAGGAGGGATGTATTGCTATGGTGATGAGAGGTTTCCTGTTGACAAACAGCCTCTGAGGCTAATTGGGTAATTAAGGGAGAAAAGCTGTGCCACGGGGGCAGGGGAAAGGATTTTTGAGTTACACACTGTCACCACTAGTTTATCACAGAAAACAAAGAGAAGAGAAGGCTTAATAAAGTTTAAATTTAATGTCCTCAAATGACCATGTGTGGCTAATGATATTAATATCTACATTAAATTCTGAGGCATGGTCCTATGCTTAACAAAACTAGGAAACACACTTTTTCTGTACTCAACCACCTTGTTCACACACATTCACTCGCTTCTCTACACTCCGCCTCCTCACAGCTATGTATAGACATGATTCAGATAGAGCACATCTACACAGCACAGCACATTCACGCTACTGCATTATATAAAGACCATTATATAAACACAGCCCTAACAATCAGAAACACTACTGAAACATCCATCCACACACCAAACTAATAAGCCGTGCTGAACAGGATGATGACGACGAGTGGCCTTTATGGAACAGGTGCACGTTCATACATCAACCATCCTCTGAAATAAACCACAGAGCCAGTGAGAGGAGAGGTGAGAAATGTATTCAAAAAAACTGAAGTTAAACTGTCTTGTCTCCTCACAAATAGAAAGTGACAAACCTAAAATGTAGACAGAAAAAGAAAGAAGAAAGAAGAGAGTGATCGGGTAGCTGTTTGTTCAGCTTTTACAAGGTCATGTTATCACCAGGGTGGGCAATTACTTTTTGGGCAGATTTTGGTACTTTTTTGTGGCAGTAGAGGGTAAGTTTGCAAACTTGCTGAAGTAAGAGGTCAGAGCAAAGAAAAGACGATTAAGTGGACCAAGACTCCATCACAAGTGGGCCAAAAGCCACTTTTTAAAACAAAATAAAAAGTAGATTATCTTTTAATTCCTTTTCAATTTTAGTCTACTTAGGAAAACAAACATTGCAATCACAGTTAGGATAGATAGATAGATAGATAGATAGATAGATAGATAGATAGATAGATAGATAGATAGATAGATAAAATATCAATATAATAAGCCAGTGGAGGTCCGGTGTGGGCGTGGTTTGGGGTAAGAAAAACCCCCACGGTCAAAGCGCTATGAGATGACATCACATACTTTATAGCATATGTTGTCATCATCTTTCAGGCACTCACAGTGTGTCAGACACCTCTTTTAATTAACTTTAACTGAACGGCTCATGCGACGAGCCTTTAACTAGTACCAGATGTAGCCTACGTTTTAACTGAACAAAAAAGCGATCTCTTGTTTAATTAACAGTGATGGTTCGTAACTTATCAACAGAATAGACTATCATAAAAAATGCAAGACTCTAGTAGGCCAGCTGTCTAGAGAGACAGAGTGAACAGGGACTAGGTGATGAAATAATGTTTTCCCATTAATTACCGGAGAAAATGCTTTTTTTTTTTTCTAAACAAATGTCAATATTCAAAACAACGTAGCTCATACATAAACAACTTTCTGTGTCTTTCCTCGCAGAATCACTTCTAAAAGACACTGTGCCGAGCGCGAGCGCAAAGATGCCGCCTTGTTGCCAAGTAACCACAATCTGAGATACGGTTTATAACGACTAATCTTCGCCATAAACAAAATCTGTGTTTTCACTCAGCCATTCTTAGATAGCGGGCAGCAGGTTGTATTTTGTCATTCGTTGCTTGCACTTGCGTATAAGCTGAGCAGGGTCTCTCTCTCTCTCTCTCTTACCTGAGCGTGCGAGCCGTGGTGGTCGAACATGTCCATCTGGATTTCCTGGGTTGAGGTGGAAGGCGTCCTGGACATAATACCCTCCTGTACCATTGATTTAAACTTTAAATTCGGTTTTAATGTTTCATTTAGATCCTGCTTTCAGTTTATTATGCATTGTAAAATAATTAAAGATAAAATAAAGCAGACGATTTGGCTCTTTCCTGTGTCTTACAGATGGCTTGCCACTGCGCTGTTGCGCCCCCAGCCCTGGTGGCGTTCAGCAGAAACCCTCTCCCTTCCCTTTGCAAATACAACGAGCTCAGTCTCCAGCTGTTCAGCGGAGGAACCAAGCCCCGCCCTCCTTCCTCATCAACCAGTCGGGTAGGAACAGGGCGTGGCTGGTTGACTCTCCTCGCACTGATTGGCTGATCGAATGAATATCATTATGAGATGGATGACGCCTGTTGTTCTACTCCTCCTCACTCTACTGCTCCAGATGAACGCGAGATGACCACACCCATTGATTCTACATAATGTGCAGTGTTTCGCAATATGTGCAATATGCACATATAATGTGCAATATGCCATTTTTTTACTACTACTACTACTATAATGGCTCATAGGATCCGAGTCATTTTAGCAAACAGGAATGCAGTTTTTCAATGACCCAATCTTGTAAAAATTATTCAGAATCTATTTTATTGTCAGAGATGAAGATTGTTAACAAAATAATACAGTAAATATAAAAATAGCAACAACAACAAAAAAGTCAACAAGCTGCGCGTCGTTCCTATCTGACTGATTGATGAGGAAGGATCAGTCGAATGAATAACTGAACGACTCATTCATTAAGACAGTGACTTGCCGCCAACTACTGGCGGTTATGGTTCCATATTTAGTGTATCATTTTATTTTTCAAATCATGTGACCTCTGAGCTGCATTAAACAGACTGTAAATATGCCACTTCAGATGCAGCTTCGGAAAATGAAATGTAATATGGCCACATTGTAGCCTTACAAGTTTGTGTAGTAAATGATATGTTGAATCAAAATATTTCTTTCTAAAGCAATTTTTTATCATGTCTATTCAATGTGTTTCTCATCTTACACAATAATGACTTTAAAAGACATTTTGGGGGGTAATTAATTTTTTTGTCAGATTAATTTAAGCTTGTCATTTTGGGGTTTGTCATTGTCATCATCCAAACAGTAACTAGTTTTGCTACCTAAAAAGTTCACCCAGGGAATTTAAGCAAGACCTTTTACAGTAAATTTAAATGTCAAAATGGAACTAATGAAATGATCTACAGCACATACTTACATTAATGTTTGTTACCTCAAACGATAAAAAAAAGAGTAAATAAATATGACTCCCAAAGTCACCAGAATTTAATGTTTTGGTGCTATTTTGTCAAAAAATTGTTCACAGGCGTTACATGCCCCCAGAGTGACCACCCCACTAAATTTTTAAGTACTTTGGTAACATTTGGGGTGTCGTACTAAAACGGAACTTTGCATTTTTTACTGCACCAACACACTAACCAACTATTATTTCACTACTACATTAGGGTAGGCTACTAAAGACACCCCAGGTTCTCATCTCTCAGCAGGCGAAACACTGCCCCCGTGTGGCCATTTTATTAAACAGCAGTTCAAAGCTAGCCTACAAATACGACTCCCATACAACATTCCCATTGTCGAGGTAGGCATATCATGCTTTAAATATATATTAAAGCTCGTACGTGATTAAGTTATAATGTAATTGTTTAAAGCGCTGAATGTGCATCGAATAATTACATTAAATGCCTTAAAAAATTGTAATCTAAATTATCTCTGTAATAATCCTACTAAATAATAATGTTAAAAAAGTATTAAAAGAATTTTAGAATGTGCAGAGAAACAGAAAGGCAGGGAATATTTAGTAGGTTTTTTAAAAGAAACTGAGAATATAGTGTAAAGGGAATTTAGTACAGTAGGTGGCAGTAATGCTACAAATTGGAAGCAAGTTGTCGTAAAACCCCAAAGAAGAAGAGCAATCTCCCTTTTTGTCGGTGGCATTCGACTTCCGCTGACTAGCAGCCATGAGGTACGTCTTAAGTCGTGATTTACTCTGTTTTATTTATCTCATTTATATATCTAATTCGGATGATTTTTATATATATATTAAGATATACACTGCTTGCTGGTTTTAAAACAGATAAATAGACGATGTACGATGAAATGTTGCTAAATGTGTATAGTCGCCATGTTATGTCTTCAGACTGGCAAACGTGTTGACGCAACGCTTAGAAGCTGTAGTAACTTTACACGTTATATTTACAATTTAGTTTAAATTCACTGTACGCAGTAAAACGTTTGGCCAACGTAGATTGTTTTTTTTTCTTTTTTCCGGAGATTAAGTGGTGAATGCGGCCTGCTTATCAAACATGTCCATACATGCCCCATATATAGATTAGGGTTACTTTGACGTTCTTCTTGTCCTAAAAGCAAGGACAGTTAGAAATAAACACTTTTTTTTATATTTTGCTGGATTATATGTATATATATATATATATATATATATATATATATATATATATATATATATATATATATATATATAAATAATAATAATAATAATAATAAAAATAATATATATAAATATATATATATATATATATATATATATATATATATATATATATATATATATATATATATATATATGGGAATTACAATTATGTACTTGTGTGAACCTAAAACTGCATCAAGATACTGGGGAGCATATTTTGCTGTAGTCCATGGCTGAATATTAATTCAAATTATCCAATTAAGTTAATGAAATTGTATAGCTTTGTACTAAATGTCAAGAATTTCTGGGGGTGATCTAAACCAGTCCTTTTTTCCTCCAGCATGCTTAGGCTTCAGAAGAGGTTGGCGTCCAGCGTTTTGCGCTGTGGCAAGAAGAAGGTGTGGCTGGACCCAAATGAAACCAATGAAATTGCCAATGCCAATTCCCGTAAGCAGTTCAGATCTCCTGGAATACTTTTCTCTGCATTGGTGCAATGACTTAATCATCTGCCTTTCTACCTTTACTTAGGGCAGCAGATTCGTAAGTTGGTGAAGGATGGTTTGATCATCAAGAAGCCTGTAACGGTGCACTCTCGTGCCCGATGCCGCAAGAATACGCTGGCAAGACGGAAGGGCCGTCACATGGGTGTTGGTGTGTACCAGTTTAACGACATTTGGTTATAATTTGCACCATTTAGACTGAATCCAAAGAAGTTGCTGTTATCATGGCAACGGGAATTGGCAATTTGGCAGTCTTGTGGGGCTTCCAATTATGTCTTTTTGCAACTTTCAGTTATGCATCACAATTTTTGTGCTATGAACACATTGTGTTCTATTGTATCTAGAAACTATTGGTATATAATAATTCTGTAATCCAGGGCACTATAAGTAGGCAGTTGTAGTTGAGCTCTATTCTGGGTGTGTTGTGATTGGTTATGTTTGCATGCAGGTAAGAGAAAGGGTACAGCAAATGCACGTATGCCAGAGAAGCTGTGCTGGATGAGACGGATGCGTATTCTGCGACGCCTTCTGCGACGTTACCGAGAGGCTAAGAAGATCGACAGGCATATGTGAGTCCATGTTAAAGAGAGATTCATTTTAATTGCTTGCAAATTGATTTTACACAGAAGTTTGTTCTTTTATTTAATTTAATGCAATGATGCTGGACCATATTGCAGCATTTTAGGACTGCTATTGTGAATATTGCAGATTTGGCAAGATCCATTCTCCTTAAGAAAAGTTTGGTGAATGTACAGTCTTGAGTTTTGGATACAAAAATGAATGTTTAATGTTTGTCTCCCCTTCAGGTACCACAGTTTGTATCTGAGGGCAAAGGGTAACGTGTTCAAGAACAAACGCATCTTGATGGAGCACATACACAAGCTCAAAGCAGACAAGGCCCGCAAGAAGCTCTTGTCGTAAGTGTGCAAACCACAATAACACAACAATGATGCTCAGCATCATTACACCTCTCAGTTGCTGTGAACTATCAGATACATCTTTTTCTGAATTGAGATGAAAATACCTGAAATATTCCATGGCAGTTTTAAATATGATTAAACATTCTTACTCTGCTGTAAAGAACAGTGTTAATCTGTGTCGTCTTTTACCTTGCAGTGATCAGGCGGAGGCTCGTCGCTCAAAGACCCGGGAGGCACGGAAGCGCCGCGAAGAGAGACTGCAGGCTAAGAAAGAGGAGATCATGAAAACTCTTTCCAAAGAGGACGAGTCCAAGAAATAAGATTCTTATTGCCTTGCCCCAAATGTTCTTCAACTGTGATTTAAAATAAATACAGTTTGTTACAGCTCTTTGGTCTCCAGAGTGTGTGTGTGAGCTCTACCCAAGTTTATCTAAACATAGGATACAGATGCTTTAGAAAAGAGCACTCTTACAACACTGTAAAAAACTATTTTGAAATGCTAAATGATCACAATACTTATTTAACCACATTTCTCACAGCTCAATCAGAATTCAACTGATTTTTTGGGAATAATTAAATTTAACAATTGCAAACAGCCAGTGTAAGAAATGACTCTGCATTCGTCTGAATGTCAACAGAATGGCATTAGTCATTTAAGAGAAGGTAAGCTCTTTTGATTTACAGAACTAAAACAACCGTCAAAACGTAAGAATTTAATTGCCACTTGGTATGAGTCAAGTAGATCTAAAAGTATTGGTTTGAGCTGCAAAATAGTAATGCAAGCACAAGGAAACCAGTATACTGTTGCTTCATGGTGTTTTATGTAGTTTACAGCATCCTGCTCAGTCCCCTCATATCTTCCTGTTAGCTCTAGGGAACCTCTGTTAGTCTTTGGTATTTAGCTCTCATCCTGCAGAAAGAGCCATACATGATTGATGATTCTGTGGGCAGTTAGATTTGGGTAAGGTAAAATGCATTCAATAAATGTCTCCTGTTGATGGTTGATGTCAGTGCTGTATGACATTAAAACAATCTGGTGAACTGTAAGCAGATTGATGAAGACAACTTGCCAAATACACATTACACAGAATGTCAGTATAATGAATAATGCAATCACCAGGCCTTTGATTGTCCATCTGTCTTCTTTGCCTGAGACCTATGTGACCAAAGATGCAAATGAAAAAGATAAAAACAGATCAAGCCATCTTAAGCACTGTACAGTAAAAAACTTAGAAGTAAAGTACTTTAAAAAAAGTAAAGTACAAAAAAAAAAAAAAGTAAAATACTTAATGAAATACTAATGTGTTTTACTCAGTAATATTGAAAGACTTAATAGGTTCTAAATAAAAGTTTAAGAACTTAAGGGTAAAGTGGCCACATCATATAATAAAAAATTATTGCTTGTGCTATGTCAGATCTTCAAATTATTATATCAACCACCAGTGCTAAAAAAAAAAAAAGAAAAAAAAAATGCATGCAGAGCTGATCAGTACTTGAGGGTGAGCTGCAACATACGAGAGAGTTAGCAATGGCTTTTCAGTGTAATAACTGGATTTGGATGTAAAATAAAACTGCACTCACATAACCATCAAAGTCATTGTAGCACTTGCGCTCCTAAACAACTTCACAAGTGATCTCTATACTTGGTGATCCTCAGGGACAGGCGTATAAAGGGGCTGTTCAGAATATCCTGAATTATTCATGCATTTACTTTAGATTTGTGGGTTAATACTTGTTTTGAGCTGAGCCCTTTCCGTGTTATTTTTGGATCAGTACCAGGGCAATGCTTTGAAAGGCTGGAGTTTAAAAAAAGTCTCATCTCTGGATACAAGGACCTTGGAGTAAACGCTTGGAGTTAGATCCACTTTTGCTAGAGAAAATAAAGACAGAAGAAGGTTTTTGCAGAAGATTCAATTATGTACACACTAAAAAAACAACAACATTAAAATTAAATTTGAGTCATTAAATTAGAAAATAATTTAAATATTAAAAAATTATATAATAATACAACAAACTGAAATATACTGTAAATACCAAACAGTTTATTGCACTAGTCACTTAATTTTTTAATGAAGAAATAATGCAGTCAAGTCAGATTAAATAATTAATTAAATCATAACTAATAATAAATAATAATATTGTGCTATTGTCAGTGCGATATCCAAAACTATGCATTATTGAGCAATACCATACATATCATACAGAACACAAACCAGGACCAGACACCACTCCTGCTGAAAAGACAGCAACTTCCTGTAATGATTTGTAAGAACAGTGTTTCACAGTCTGAACTGATTCAAAAGTTGAAAAATGTCTGCATATGTAGCCTACTCACCATTTCATTTTTATGATTTATTTATTTGTTTTATTTTTTGTTTGTTTGTTGATCTCAACCTCTCCAGTGCCATTAAAGTTAGATCTACTATAGAGTTCCATGTGTTCTTCTATTTTTTAAAGAAACAGCTTTAGAAATTGGTTCCTTATAATATACAGGTTTGTGAGATCATGTTCTGTGAGAAGAAAAACATTTGAATGCTATTATGAAACAACAAACTTTTTACACACTGAAAACTATCAACATGTACCTTCTAAACCTACAATCTCAGCTTGTCTCTTGAACTTCATCAAAGTTAGGATAACACTTTACAACAAGGTTTCATTAGTTAACAAGTTAACATGAATAATAGCCTAATGAATAATACCCTGATGAACTGCACTTCTGCAGCATTTATTAATCTTTGGTAATGTTCATTTCAACATTTACTAATACATTATTCAAATCAAAAGTAGTATTTGTTAACATTAGTTAATGTACATTAGTTCATGTTAGTTGATACATGGCCTAATGTTATTGTTATCAAATGAAACCTTATTGTAAAGTGCTACCAAAATGAGATTGACCTGGGACTGCATAGTATTGTGTGTGAATCTCTCAACTACAGTGACACATAGGGTCAGTGTTAGAGTTACTTTAAGTATTTCAATAGCAAACACATAATTCACATGATATGTGGTTCCACCATAGACAGTAAAAGAAAGGGTTCCACTGTGAATCAGTCATGACCGGACATGACAAATGTAAGAGCACATAATATAATATAAACACAGTGCCATCTACTGGACTCATGTCAGTATTACTCGTATCTGGAATCATGGGAGTGGATGATGGGTCCAAACTTTACTTGCTTCAAGATGGAGGCATCTTTCATCTATTAATTATGTGCCTTAAGTTTATTGGTAACACCTTAAAATAAAGTGTGGTAGGTTAAAGTGCCCCTGTAGTTAATCATTTTATCCATTAAAACTCATCTTTGATCACCAAAATGACATATTTAAGCATTTATTCCTAGAATTAATTTTCTTCATGCCTTAAAGCTGCCGTCGGCAACATTTTTTTTATCATATTCAGTGAAATCTATAATCCGACAGAACAACATAAATAAGGTGGTTTTAGAAAAAAACCCGAGCTTCTAACTCCACCTGGAGCGTGTTATTTGTTTTGCAAAAATCCACCGCTCCGGATCATCGGGTCCAATCAGCGCAGGGGGGGGGGGGGGGGGGGGGGGCTGCGATCTGACTGTCAATCACAGTTTGTGCACACGCCACAGATCCCCCCTCCCTCGCGGCTCGCGCACGTTACAATATCACATGCACACGACACGCCTGAAGTTCGCCTGAAGATTGTATGAAGCTGATGGCGGAGAGAAAATCTACTAACAAGCTTCCAATTTCTCGGTTATTGCTATCTATGGGTAGATTAGCCAGGGCAGCCTACCTCCGAGTCCATGGTGTTAATCGATGCTGAAGAGATGGACGCGTTCACAGAAAATCAGGTAGGCCTACACATGCACTGACGAGCACGACCACGATGGGAGGTGCTCGCTGGTAGTGGGGAGGGTCATGGGAGTTGTAAACATTAAAAATTTTGGCTAAGTCGACCCAATCTGCCAGAATTGCCGACTGCAGCTTTAATATAGCTTGAACGTAACTCCTCACCCTTGCTTCATTTAGTATATGTGGTTCTATTAATATGCAAATTTGCCCCGCCTCCACTCACTCACACTTGCTCAGAGATTCACTTGTCGATGATCACACGTTGACGTAATCACCAAACATGGTATACTCTCTTGCTGGTGTTATGTCTGCCATAGTGAATTAGGCCTATTTTTTCATGCACCTTTAAAAAAATTTATTTGTCCCCATCATTCAGCTGGATAAAATATAATTTTTTTTCATAAACACAAATATCTGGCTAAGTCGATTTGGCTAAGTCGACCCAATCTGCTAGACTTGCCGACTGCAGCTTTAATATAGCTTGAACGTAACTCCTCATCCTTGCTTCATTTAGTATATGTGGTTCTATTAATATGCAAATTTGCCCCGCCTCCACTCACACTAGCTCAGAGATTCACTCGTTGACGATCACACGTTGACATAATCACCAAACATGGTATATACTCTCTTGCTGGTGTTATGTCTGCCATAGTGAAGTAGGCCTATTTTTTCATGCACCTCTAAAAAAATGTATTTGTCCCCATCATTCAGCTGGATAAAATATATTTTTTTTTCATAAACACAAATATCTCTTTTTTATTCTTGCGAACCTAAAGCAAAGACAGAAGACTACGGAGTCACTAAAGGGACATAGTGATGGAAAAAATCTAAGATTGGAGGAAAAAATTTGTCAATGATTTTGCGTTCTCTCGCACTTGTTTTGCGTTCCCCTGAGAAACACTGCCGAAAACACATTGGTAATTTAAAGTCCAACTGAAATCAAAATTGACCCTATTTACTTAGTTAGCGCATATTACTAGTCTTATGGTGAAAAATTAATCCGTTCAAGTTAACACACAGAAAAAATTTGTTTGCTGTCGTAATCTTTAATCAAAGTCTGAAAAGTTACTTCCGGTCTGGAATGGCGTTCCTTCTCTGATAATGTAGGTTTGACGGCTTGGGTTGGGAAATGCTTAACCACTCCCCTCAAACCGTTAGTCTGTTATGAGCAGAGATGGAGAGGAGGAGCGCTAGAGTAAAACCCTGCCCTCTGTTCAATATTCCTTTTCACTGGGAAAAAATTGGCACTGAATATGGACACATCGTCAGGGTTATTATTAGTTTCATTGTGTTTTTGTTCATGTGTCTGTTTATTGTGTGTTTAGCCTTCTTCATTGGTTTCCTTAGTTACTGATTATAGTCACAGTCTGTGTCTCGTTTAGTTCCCTTGTTAACTCCTGTGTATTTATAATCCTGGTTCTGTTTAGTTCAATGTTGGTTGTCATCTTTGTTTGAAATATGGTTAGCATTTGTTTTTCTCCTTTATTCTCTTGTGTCTATTCTCTCAGTGTACATTAAATATAATAACTTGTGTCTTGCGTCTGCTGCACCTCCATTCTGGTGACACACACTATTAAATATTTGACTGTTGTATGCCTTTAAGCTTAAATCAATGTATAAACTTAGTTTAGGAAAGCCTCAGACCAGGAGTAATGTTTGGAATTCAATTACAGATGCATTCAATTATAGCTTTGACAGATTCTGATTTGAAAAACATAAAGGCGGGAATAAAGAACCCTAAACTCTAACACAAAGAACCATAAAGGGTTCTTCAGTACAATACGGTACTAAATAGAACTGTTACTACGTGTGAAGAACAGTGGGGATTTATTTAAGACTGCAAGGGAAGCTCGGCTTCCCCTATAATGTCAAAAAATTAATGGTCAAATATGTAATTAAATGCTTTAGAACACGTTCATCTCGAAGACGAATTCGTTCAGAATCAGCTACATATAGCAGGTCGGCTGACTCGATTTCCTTCTCATACATTCCCGTAGCGTCACAGTGTATTTCCCTGTTGAAGCCTTGGGTCCATTGACTTCAATGGGGCTCCTTTGAACAGTTTCTTTCAGTGCTTCGAAACTAAACGATCATTGGATAAATGCTGCGATTATGTCCCGCCCATGGACGCTCAGTGTCTCTGGGGTTGAATGGAGGAGTGGGCTGGCCTGGACTCTGGGCTTCTGCATGATGATTGGATCGAGGGTCTGTCAAAAGACTACATCTCCTTTTGATTGACAGTGATTTTGTACTATAAAAAGTTGCTGACGCTGAAGCTATTTGAGCTCAGTCCATTGCAGTTTTTGCAAGTGTAATTGAAAGACAAACTGCTGCAACCTATTTCTTGGTATTTGCTAGCCAATTTTCCTCATACATTTCACACAATTATACACCACATTCCTTATTTCAGTTTAACCTAATTCCCACATTTCCTCCGTCGAGTTTAATATCTTTTTTTAGATTGTTTGTTCAGTCACACAGTAGCCTAGGCTAGCGTCGTAGGGGTGAACTAGCCAGCTAGCAAACTGCTACTTCATTTTCTTGAAAAGGAACGTATGGCAGAATTTACGTATTACGTATTACGTATATGACCTCATGCCATAAGAACATAAACAGATGAGGGAGGAGGTTTGAGGTGGGTGAGGAGCTGGAGAAGTGCAGGTGATGGCAGGACGACGATCCCTTGGCGGTGATGGAGATGGTCTGCAAGCACAGACCCAGAGCTCCCCAGTGCCGACAGACCACGGCGGAGTCAAGAGAGCGAGTCCAGATGGTGACAAGGCTGATGGCAACTGGGGGATGACCGACGGAGACAGAGCCGGTGGATTTGAGGGAGCTGAGTGACATTGCTGGTGCAGGAGACCCAGGCGATGTCGTGGTGACGAGCGTTGAGGTGGAGCCAGAGTACCCGATGGTGTGAGCAAGGACAGAGGCGATGGCGACGGAACCTGCTGCAGCTGAAGGGGTAGAGGGACGGAGCGCAGTGGATGGCCAGAAAGTCTGTGGCGGAAGTGGTAAGACGACTGACCAAGGGGGAGCCGGTGGGACGAGGGAATCCGGAGGAGCCAGTAGACTGAGGGTCTCAGGTGGAGCCGAAAGTGGGAGCAGCCAAGACGGAGCCGACAGGTCTATGGGCCGAGATGGAGCGAAGAGATCCGAGGCCGGAAGCGGAGCTGAAGGATCCTCCTGCATAGGCGCTGCTGGTGGTTGCTCAACGTCAATGCAGGGACTCCCCAGAGACGGCGCAGGGCTGCAAGCATCCTGCAGCGATGGGATTGGAGAACTGGCTGAGCTCTGTAGTGGTGGTGATAAAATGAGACTTGAGATGACAAAGGTAATCATGACAGTTCACACAGGATGGAGCAAAAAAAAAAGTTCCCAGTTCTCAATGCTCTCTTTGAGTAATATAGCTGATTCAGATAGCGGGTGGGATAGGGTGGGAGTTGACATTACCCCATCGAAGTCTATCAGCCAGTCCTCCGTCTCAGTTCCATCGGCCACTGGTGTCTCGGGCTCACACTCCTGGTCAGATCCACGCTGGGGCACTGCTTCCGGGGTGATGGCAAGCTCTGTCCTCTTATCCTCGGGCTCTGTCTCACTCGTTACGGGTGGTGCTGCTCGGTCTGCGGGGGGCTCACATGACTTCTCCGTGGTTGATGGTGGTAAAACGGGCTCTGGATCTGGCAGTGCTCTGGATCGGGGCGCAACGTTCTCCAGACACCTCACAACAGCTTCCCTCCAACTCAGTCCGGTGGTGTCTAGAATGCTAATGGTGTTGTGGAAGTTCGCCCTGATCCAGAACAGGTTCTTTAGGGTCTCGTCATCCAGGGAGCTGGTGACAGCCAAACAAACAAAATCTTTGAAAAAAGAAAAGAAATTATGGCTCTCCTGAGCCAGGACTATAAACTTTGCCCGTTCGTCCATATTGGGCGGTCCGATCATCTGTCATGGTGGGTTGCAGGAAGGCAGACGAAGACGATAATTTCAAATACAAAGTTTTAATGACAATCTAGAAGACCGGCAAACAGGTTGATCCACACACACTTACCATAACAGTGATCAGACAGAGAATGGATGTGAGGGACCATCTTAATATAGCAAACACAAATGAGGATGATTAATGAAACACAGCAGAACCAAATTAACTCATAATGATGGTGACCATGGTAACAAAGCAGTGGCGGGAAAACTGAACAAAGGAAAACATGTGACTAATGAAAACAAACTGTGACAGTGATTATGACTATTCATAATATGCATTGAAGATATCTAAAATGCTATTTTGACTATAGTCATATTCTCCCATTGACTTCTTTTGGAAAATATTTTCTAATATCTACATATGAGTTTTGACTGGTAGAAATTGTAATTAAAAATGTCTATAATTGATTTTGTACCAGGCATAATTCTAATTAGAGATTTCTCAAATTACAAATACTAGTGATAATTAAATTTGAGATATCTCTAATTGAATTACCACAAGTAAAAACCATCATTCAAGATATCTCGAAATGGTGTTCGACTATAGTCATAATTCAAATTTAAGTTATCTTCAATTACATTACTTTCAGGTATCTAAAAATGTATTTTAGATATCTTTAAAGATCAATTAAAGTTGAAATTGTATTAGAGATATCTCTAATTACCTTTATATATGTGTGATTGAAGATATATATGACGTCATTACAGATATATTAAATAGAATAGTCAAAACGTGTTTAGAGATATCTCAAATTCAATTTCTAACTAGTGCAATTATAATTGCAGATATCTCAAAATATAACTGAGACTAGTCGAAATACAATTGTGACAATCTAAAATGCATTTATGGATAGTCAAACCATCGTTCTATATGTAAATTCAGCCTGCCATACCAGGCCAGCAGGCTCAGACCAGAATGTGGTGATGACGATTGTGTATCACCCCTCAACCAGTAACCCAACTCTTCACTGTAACTATAAGCTCTAATGCCAAACACCGTTCTGAGACACTGCAGTTCTGCAGTTGGTTATTATTGCCATTCTCGTGGCTCTCAGATCCATACTGCTTGCCACAGTACTATAACCTAGATCAAGATCACATCAGTAGCAAACAGCTTGGAAAGACTATAATAGGTGTCGTCAAGCTAAATTTAAAGCACTTAAAATATTTAGTGATGTTTCATATAATAGGAACATAGTTTGGAATCACAATGAGGATTGCATAATATTTGTATTGTGATGCAACAGTTGGCTTTTAACCAGACTACAAATCAGTAACTGTTTGAATGAAGTCTGAATGTGGTAAACAGTAACTGAGCAGTTGACAGATAGTTAAGATTAACATTAAGATTTTAGGTTACATTTAAATGTACTTAAATGATGTAGCAGGATGGCATGTATTTTAAATATATTGTATAATAAAAACAATGTTTATAATCAAGACATGTATAGAAACTATACAAGAAAATAGTTTTAGATTTAGTTAAGCGTTTTACACTGCTTAAAATGTCAACAACTCAACTTCAGCAAAATATGTTGCAGTACAATGTTTGTACTGTAATGGTTTGTTTTCTTTTACATATTATCATCAGTCAGGATCACATGAAGATCAGGAAGAGCAGTAGTGTCTCACAGTGTTTCATGAGATCTTCTTCAGCACATGCATACAAGTGAAGACTAGAGTAATGGAGAGAAAGACACTGTGGCTCAGAATATAAAGAATTTTATTTATATTCATTCTTAATTTTTCATTAAGACATTTAGCTATCTATATTGTCAGGCTGAAAATGTTAGTCAAAGAGGTCCAGTGTTGTTTTGGACCCCATTGACTTTATGGGAGAAAAAGTTCTCCAAATTATATTCTAATAATACATGTTTGGAATGAGGTAAGTAAATGAAGACACAATTTTAATTTATGGGTGGTCTATCCCTTTGTGTGTTATTTATACAGTTTCACTTACTAGAAAACGGCACATGTATACACTCACAACTACTGCATGTTCCCCTTCTCAAACTACCAGGAGAAACTGGGGTGGATGAGAGGGGGTCACATCAGATGAGCATTTGATTGGCTGCTGCCTTTTGCATTCTTTGACCATCATTGGCTACTGAAATGAATGGGAAAACCCCTTCTCTAGCTCACATAACCCTTCCTCCCAGTCATGAGGTGCTGCCATGGGCTAATTCTGTACTCGACACTCGTGTTACCCTGGGAGAACGAGAGAGAGAGAGAGAGAGAGAGAGAGAGAGAGAGAGTGACTGTGTGTGTTGAGTGAGATAAGGAGGGAGGGGCAAGCAAGTTGTGCCTAGGGTGAGGGAGAGGGGGAGGGCTTGAGAATGCAGGAGAAGCAACAGATTTCTAGGGAAGCGGACGGAAGGAAAGTCTGAGCAGATTCTAAGACAAGAAAGCACTGAGGAAACAGGATGAGGTGGAGAAGTATGAGGAAAAAGGGAAAGATGCCTCAACACAGAACATAGGGGACAAGAGAGGAGCGGAGGAATGTTTTCTTGTGTGAGCCAAGAAGACATATGAGAAGAAAGTGGGCTGATGGATTAAGGGGAAAAGCAAAGCAGCCGAGCAGTGACAAAAAGCCAGGCCTGTCAGAGGAGAAAAGAGAAAGAGAGAGAAAAAGAGAGAAAGGGGCAGTTACATTTAGAGGAGGGAGGGAGACTGAAGAAATTAACAGACTGAGAGGAGAGAGAGAGTAAAGAAAAGGGTGTAGTTGTCAAGAAAAAGCACAGGAATAAAATAAGGAGAGGACAGCAGAGCGAGAGAGGAAGTCGTTGGAAGCAGCAGCATCTGCTTTTGAAAGAGAGTTTACGAGAACACATGCATGTCAGCGGCTATGTGTGCGCTCGTGTGTGAGAGTGGATGCACGTTATGAAGACTCTTATGCTCTGGATCCTTCCTGTTATCCTTCTGTGCTCCTTCTGCAGTTTGGCCTTCTGGATATTCCTTTCTAACAAGTGAGTATATCAGTTTCAGCCTGTGTGTGTCTATCCTTCTATTTGGAGAGTGAACTTTAAAAGACCTGAGTGTTAAAAAATATCGTTCCGGTTTGCTGGCAGCCTAGACTGAAATTAAGTCTTTGTTTCTGTCAAGTTAGCAATACATTTTTGTAAGTAAAAAACCTCTCTAATCTTTGCACTGTCAAATAACGGTTTCCCCACAGACATCTGATTCGTAAAAGAGTATTACATCATTACAGAGGAATTTTCATTGAAGCAAAACAAGAAGATGATTCTCACATTTTGGAAAATGGTTCAATGTTTAAAAATCCTGAAAGGTCTAACGATGGACTTTAGAAGTTCATTGTTTGCTTTGTTTCAGTAAAGTTTCGTATCACATTTCACATTAGTAAATAATTGAAAGTTTTATTTTTTTGTTTGAACGCTTATCTCTTACATTCAAATGATTATGATGTCAGTAAACTTTTTACATTTTAAAGCAAAAAGATAGATAGCTCTACAAAAAAGCTTTATTAATTATTTCAGGCAGAGACATCCATCCATCCATCCATCCTTTGTAGCCTATATAGACAAATAATATTCACTCATATTGCATAATGTATCAATATTATAGCATATGTAATGCAGTCATGTGATGAATGCCTTTTGATGCAAATTTATAATTTTTTTTATAAAAGTTTTTTTTCAGTGATGTTTTAGTTATCTTTTTAAACACCAACTGACCTTTAAAACATTTTAGAAACTAAATGAATGAATCTAAATCACTATGATTTGTAGAATATAGGTGACAATATATATTAACTTTCATTTGACAGAACATAAACTGATTAAAATACAAATTAAGTCTATATTGTAGGGGAATAAAAAAACTTCATATTAAGCACAATGCTTAAATACCAAATGGCATTTATTAGGCCTACATGGTTCTCTATAAAAATGTGATTCTAAATTGTCAATCTGCATTTAGTCATTAATTAATTCATTCATTGCCGGCATCTTTTCATTTATTGATTGCACTGAAAAAAAGATCTAGGCTATCAGAAAACTTCAGTTCAATATTAATATTAATGTAATATTGTTGCATCCTGTATAGGGTTTATTCTGTGACAGTAACCTGCTGATTACACATTTCAATCTTACATAGCAAAAATTAACCTAAGGGAATAGTTCACCCAGAAATGATCCCATAATTCACTCGCACTCAATTAGAGGTCTTCACAGAGGACCCGAGACCC
The DNA here is from genome assembly GCF_949319135.1 of Squalius cephalus. Lineage (NCBI taxonomy): Eukaryota > Metazoa > Chordata > Actinopteri > Cypriniformes > Leuciscidae > Squalius > Squalius cephalus. Next base: position 43,645,804 of record NC_137122.1, on the reverse strand, counting down.
GTACGGGTTCGGCTTTATTTTAAATGTTCGGCCGGGTCAGGTCCCAATTTATACAGGTCTGTTTAACATTGGCTGCGTCCGAAAACTGATAAATGCTGCCTTCGGAGGACGCATTCCAAGGTCGGAAGGCATCAAGACCATAGACAGTATGATCAAGACAGGTCCGAATGCAATGTAGCTTCACTTCCTGTCTCCTGAGATACCTTCATCTGAATGATTTTTGAAGCATACATGTATCCTTTGCTGCCTTTGATAACCCACAATCCTATGCTTTCCATTCTGTGACAGTTGAGCTACAAAAATAAAGATGGTGTCTGAAAGTTGCGGCTGGTCATCAATTGGTGTGTAAATGTACATTTTTGTTCAATGTTTTCCACTTATGATGTCATTTCTAGTGAGAAATCACTATTGTAGTCATTAATTCAATTAGTTTTCATCGAAGCTCGCTCTATTTTGCTGTAGATTATTAAACCATTACGCTGCCTCAGAAGTCTGTCCGAAATCAGTTTTGTGAGGAACCTTCGTGCGCAAACGCTGCCTGCAAAGTCATTGCCTGATAGGGCAGCGAGGCAACAAGTCAACTGCCTACGTTTTCAGATGCAGCCAGAGTGTGTAGCCTAATTTCGGAGTCGATAGGAGAACACCCGCCGGTGATCAGAGTCGTTTCGACACGGTGACTTTACCAATTGACGATTGGCTCTTTTATTCAGAAGGCGGGACTTATTCCGCCAAACCGCGCGTTGCACCAGACATTCTCTGGTTGCACTTTCTTACTTTAGGCTTGTTCGACTTGAACCGGTGTGGTGAACAATCGAGTCCTCAGTCGAGAAGCTCAAATATGTTTTTTATTTATTATAAAAAACACACTAACAACGAGAAATGTTTAATTTCACAATCTATAGCTTCGGTTAAATACTAGTAGGCTATATTAAACATATAAGTTAAAATACCTTTTTTCTCCCAAAATGGCAAAGTCGCATTTGTCATCTGTCACTTGACAACAAATTGACTTTTGAAGCTGGAATTATGGATTAAACAAACTCTTTCAATCGGCAAGAGAGGAATAACTTCAATGATGCAAGGAGGAGATCCAGTCAGATGATAAAATCTATTTTTATTTATTAGAAGCAGATGATCAAATAATAAATGAGAAATAATATTATTTCATCATAATCAGGGTTAAACATTTAATAAGGAAACATAACATGAACATTTAAAATCCCTTCTAATATTTCTGAATAAAATATAAGTCACACTCTGAGTATAATATTCTTACCTAAAGGAAAATAAAGTTGTTGAGAGATCTCTCTTTGAAAAGACAGGTTGCAAAAGAGCCAGGTCTGAGTCCAAATGATGGACTGACTTATGCAGAAATCTATCTTCTTTTTAAGCAGTTAACTTAGAGGAACAGAGCCAATTTCCTCTTTTCATCGTATATGGAGAAAAGCAGCCTTGCCTGACGCAGCAATAAAATTTACATATTCAGAACTCTCTGATGGCACATTGCTTAGCTTAGAAGGCATTTTTTAACCCACTGGATTCATATGAATTACTTTTATGATGGATGGATGCACTTTTTGGAGCTTCAAAAATGATTTTGTGCCATTACAAAGTTGTAAAGATCCAGGATATTATTTAATATAACTCAGATTGTGTTTGGCTGAAAGAAGAAAGCCATATACACTTAGGATGGCTTGAGGGTGAGTGAATTATGGAGTAATTTTCATTTTTGGGTGAACTATTCCTTTAACACACACATTTTTAGATAAAGCAGAAATTCAAAGTCATCAGGATATTTCTTAATTTAAAGTACTTGTTTCCTCAATCTTCCATGCTTCACATTTGTTGTGGCTATGCATACTCTGAGACGGCCTCTTATCACAGTCATCATATTAGATTATCAAATTACACAATGCACTTTCATCATAATTTTTTCCCTACATAGCCGCAGATTGGCGTGCAATCATTTGCATCAGCTGTTCAGCCACGCAGCGCGGGTATATAATAAGCAACATGTGCGAGTGCACTTCAGGTTTTTGCTTCGGAGCCGAGCACTTCAATGCTGTTTTTTCTACTAAGAGTGTTACGAGCAAGCTTTCAACGGGACCTCTCCAGTCTGGTGTGGGCGATACAGCACGGCAGCATGGGCGATCTCTCTCTCTCTCTCACTTTTCTGTCTTTTTTGTTTTCAAATTTGAGCAAAACAAAAAAGCTGTTTTTACAGCTGGTAAGGTGCGCCTTGAGAGTGCTGAAAGGCTGTTCTTACAGCTCGTAAGATCGCCAGCGAGAAAGACAATGCACGATCCTGTCTGTGTTCGCTGTGACCGTTCCTGCACCAAGGAGAGCAGTCCCTAAAAGAGCTTACATGGGTAGAGCACGTCTTTTTAAAGATGTCAATCTACCTGTGTGTTTCTGGATGCGGTCGTTACCTGGGTTCACGGGATGGTCATGAGCGCTGTATCGTCTGTCTATGGTCGCCTCCCAGAGAGAGCGTCCAGAGCTGCGTCCTTGCGTTCCACCATGCTGCTCCACTGCGGGTACGCCTACGGTCCCTTTGGTCCCACTTGTACGGTCTCTGTGAGCCTGGTTAGCGCTCCCCAGTCCGCCTCGCTGGCTCATTTGGAACATCAGGCTCGGCTATGTGATTCAGTTCACCCGTCATCCTCCCAAGTTTTGGGCCATCCACTCCACTACAGTGAGAGCAGTCGATGCCCATGTCTTGCAGGCGGAGATCGGAGTCCTACTGGCGAAGGACGCGATAGAGCCGGTCCCTCCAGCCGATATGAGGTCAGGGTACTACAGTCCCTACTTCATTGTACCCAAGAAAGGCGGTGGGTTACGACCGATCTTGGACCTGCGAGTTTTGAATCGGAGTCTCCACAAGCTACCGTTCAAAATTCTCACGCAGAAACGCATTTTCGAATGCTTCCGTCCCTGAGATTGGTTTGCAGCGATCGACCTGAAGGACGCGTACTTTCATGTCTCGATTCTTCGTCGACACAGGCCATTTCTGCACTTTGCGTTTGAGGGTCGATCATATCAGTACAAGGTCCTGCCCTCCGGGCTGTCCCTGTCTCCCCGTGTCTTCACGAAAGTCATGTTGCCACCTTGTTCCCATGAGAGAACAGGGCGTTCGCATCCTCAACTATCTCGACAACTGGCTCATTCTAGCACACTCTCGAGATCAGTTATGCGAACACAGGGACCTCGTACTCATGCACCTTAGCCAGTTGGGTCTTCAGGTCAACTGGGAAAAGAGCAAACTCTTCCCCGTGCAGAGGATGTCTTTTCTCGGTATGGAGTTGGATTCAGTCGCATAGACAGCGTGCCTCAGTCGGTGCTGAACTGCTTGAACACGTTCCTGGGGCATATGGCAGCAGCAGCAGGGCTGCTCCATATGAAACCGCTTTAGCACTGGCTTCACGGCCGAGTCCCGAGATGGGAATGGCATCACGGCACTCACCGGGTGACAATCACACCAGCATGCTGCCAGACCTTCAGCCCGTGGTGCCTCTGCCACTGGCTGGGGTGCCACGTACAACAGACTTGCAGTCTCAGGGGTGTAGACGGGCCCCCAACTGCATTGGCACATCAAGTGCCTCGAGCTGTTAGCAGTACGTCTCTCTTTGAGCCGCTTACAAAGGCCGCTACAGGGCAGGGACGTACTGGTCCTTACGGACAACACTGCGACCGTTGCGTACATCAACCGACAAGGTGGTCTACGCTCCCGTTGCATGTCGCAACTCGCCCGCCATCTCCTCTGGAGTCAGAAGCATCTGAGGTCGCTTCGCGCCATGTATGTCCCCGGTGTGCTCAACCGTGTGGCCGACGAGCTATCACGAGCTGTGCTCCTGGGAGAATGGTGACTCCACCCCCAGGCGGTTCAGCTGATCTGAAGAGAGTTCAGGGAGGCTCAGGTAGACCTGTTTGCCTCCTCAGAGACCTCCCACTGCCAGCTGTTTTACTCCCTGACTGAGGGAACACTCAGCACGGACGCACTGGCACACAGCTGGCCCCGGGGCCTCCGCAAATATATATTTCCCCCAGTGAGCCTATTTGCACAGACCCTGTGCAAAGTCAGGGAGAACAATGAGCAGGTCCTTCTGGTGTCTCCCTATTGGCCCACCCGGACTTGGTTCCCAGAACTCATGCTCCTCATAACAGTCCCTCCCTGGCCCATTCCTCTGAGGAAGGACCGTCTGACTCAGAGACAGGGCACCCTATGGCACCCGCGTCTGGACCTCTGGAAACTCCATGTGTGGTCCCTGGATGGGATTTGGAGGTTCTAGGTGACTTACCACCAGAGGTACTTAACACCATCACTTCAGCACGGGCGCCATTTACGAGACGTGCGTACGCATTGAAGTGGAACCTGTTCGTTGAGTGGTGTTCTTCTCGCAGAGAGGACCCCCGAAGATGCTCGATAGGGTCCGTGCTTTCCTTTTTGCAGCAAGGATTGAAGCGAAGGCTGTATCCCTCCACCCTCAAAGTACATGCTTCCGCTATTTCAGCTTATCACGACCACATAGATGGCATAACAGTAGGAAATCACGACCTGGTCGTCAGGTTCCTTAGGGGGGCGAGACGGTTAAACCCTCCTCAACCCCCCTCCATACCCTCTTGGGACCTTTCCCTGGTGCTTCGAGCACTCCAGGATGCTACCTTTGAGCCTTTGCAGTCAGCAGACTTAAAGCTTCTCTCCATGAAGACTTTGCTGCTGGATGCACTGGCCTCTATCAAGAGGGTTTCTCTATCTATCAGGCATTTTCGGTCGATGAATCGTGCCTAGAGTTTAGGCTGGGTGACAACCATGTTGTACTGAGACCCCGGCCTGGCTATGTGCCCAAGGTTCCTACCACTCCCTTCAGGGACCAGGTGGTGAACCTGCAAGCGCTGCCCCTGGAGGAGGCAGACCCAGCCCTGGCTTTGCTCTGTCCCGTCCGTGCTCTGCGTTTGTACATGGACAGAACCCAAAGTCTCAGGACCTCAGACCAGCTCTTTGTCTGTTACGGAGGCCAGCAGAAGGGAAAGGCTGTCTCCAAGCAGAGGATGGCCCACTGGATAGTGGATGCCATCGCCTTGGCTTACCAAGCACAAAACGTACCCTGCCCGCTCAGGTTGCATGCTCACTCCACGAGAGGTGTTGCACCCTACTGGCACGTGGCTCCTCGCTAACAGATATCTGTAGAGCTGCGGGCTGGGTGACACCTAACACGTTCGCTAGATATTAGCCTGCGTGTAGAGCCGGCCTCCTCCCGTGTTCTCACCCTAAATGGGTAGAAGCACTAAGAGGCCCAGCTCTGTCGGCTTGCTGCACCCTACTGTGCACCCTTATTGCTCCAGAGTGAAAAACCTGTTGAGTCCTCCAACACCCTCGGCCCGGACGTGGCGGAGTGTCCGGCCCCAGGCCTTTATCCGTTGAATCCTTGAGAACCGGGTCTAGGCTGGGTCCCATATGTGTGACCATGCGGGGATCCCATATGTGTATTTCTTCTACGGCTGCTCCTAAACGGAAGCCTGTGTCTTTCCCTTGGGCTAAGTCACCTAGTATTTCATATGCAGTACAACCTTCGGGTTAGTCCATATGTATATCTCCACATAACTCCTTTGGGGAAGAATGTGGGTTCCGCAGTGTTCTCCTTCCTACAGAAAGGGCACGCTTTCCCAGTGTTATCCAATAATCTCACTGAATGGGTTATCACGGAACAACAGTGACAGATACACTCTGTGCAAGCCCTCTCCTATCCTCCTTCCAGGCAAGAAGGGGCAAGAGGCTCGCACAGGGCACTGGATGGGGTCAGCAGCTGTGGCACGTTGGTAGGGATTCCTATTCGTCGGTCACGACGTACGTAGAGAGTGACTGACTGATAGGGAATGTCTCGGTTACGTATGGTAACCCTCGTTCCCTGAAGGAGGGAACGGAGACGTACGTCCTGTCGCCACATCTCCTGCGACCCGCCAGGGCAGCCAGCTAATCGGCTCGGCTCCTCAGCAAAAAAAAAAAAGTGCAATCGCACCTTCTGCTCATTATATACCCGCGCTGCGTGGCTGAACAGCTAATGCAAATGATTGCTTGCCAATGTGCATTGGCTCGTTTAGTTTCACTCGAAGTAGATTGGCCTCTCTAGCGAGATTCCTATTCGTCGGTCACAACGTATGCCTCCGAGGGTTACCATACGTAACTGAGACGATACTGTGTATTCAGACAAATGTCAACAAAATATGTTAATGTGTTATATGGAATTATTTACTGAATTGTGAAGTGTCAACGGTAATAATATCATGCATATTAATTATGGTGATAATTACCGACTTTCATCTTGCAGAATACCGCCACGTGTCTAATATTATAGTTGTACATTTACTGTATATAATATGTATAGCACAAATATATTTGACAGTCAAATTGAAATGACATTTTAAAATGTGGTTTCTAGTGTTGTATTAAATTGTGTGTGTCTATTTGTTTTTGTAAACTGTATTCATCGCCAGTTATATTGCATGCTTTATAATTGTGTGCATTACTGAAATCAAGAGGAAATATACAAATGTTTAGCCATTGATTGCATTAATAATGTTGGGTGTTTGCTGCCATGGCTGTGACCTTTCCCTTATTATGTGCTGTTTCACTGGCAACAGCAGCCTTTAATCACAACAAGGCATGTGGGAGATTAAACTCCCTGAGAACTTCACAGTGACACAGAATCACTGGGTGCTGTGCTCCACCATAGGTAATGTGAATTAGGTTTCTATTTAGATGCCAAATTACAGGAAACAAACTTAAGTCTTTAATATTTACTTGAAGATAAGTTTAATGATTAAAGTGAATCACATCTGTAACTTTCTACATTGCTACATGTGCCTCAAAAAGAGTAAACCTACAAATAGACTCTAGCCAGAGTTTGGAAGGTCAAAGGTCACTTGTGTGGCCTACAAATATCTCACAGTAGTATAAAGATCATTTTAAGCTTTGTTTCACCAAGGCTGTTTGTATAATTGCTCATCTAGGGGAAATCAGCTCTGGTTGAAGTTTAGAAATGGGCCTTTGGTTTTGATCCATGTGTGAACTGCTCAGAGGAACAGTAACCTATCTATCATTAAATTTAACATTAACATTACAACACCTTGCTTGAAAAATTGAGAACTTTAAACAAATGAAAGATACCTTTCATTTGTACCTTTTCACAGTACCTTTACGCCAGGCTGCGTTTACACTGGCACAAAAAAAAAATCCATTCTGAGCCACTTCCAAATGTGGTTTTAAATCAGATACATATCCGATATCTGGACATCTGACCTACGTCTAAACACATATATCCGATTTCCCTTGGAATTCCAAACCACCACAAGGCTTGGCAACATGTTTGGCCACAAAGCTTTTAATGTCGTATTATAAAGCAGACGTGCCTGTAGCCTATGCGCTTGCACTAAACCTCACAGCTTTGTTTTTTTTACTGAAGTGGAAACTTTTATAGTTAAATTCCACACACACAGAAACATCCAGAAACATAGAAACTGGTTTTCAACCTCTGCCCCGTGAATTTTTTTAATAAAACATCTTCACTACTGAAAGCTATAGGCTATTTCTCAGCAATGAGGTCATAACTTCGCTGTTATTGTAAATAAACTAACGAGCTTCACTATTACATTCAGACACACAGAAGTAAACCTCTCTCTCTCTTGTTAATTCCTTCTAATTCATTCAAATAAATTAACCTTACTACGCTACTAAAATAAATGAAAATTACCACTTTTCACTTATCCATGCTGGCAAATAATCCGATACCAATAGTGTCTTTTAAGTGAATTTAATTCACTTATTTTAGTCTAGTTTATTTATTCTCAAAGACGTCTGGTCTCGCTCTATTTAGCAAACAATGCATAAGGGAGACCGATAGTGTGGGCGTGGATGAAATGGAGTAACAGACAAGAAGGGAGGGACAGAGAGTGATAGGGAGACAGAGGGAGAAATATATAGTAAGACAGATAGGGAGGGAAAGAAACAGGAAAGATACAGGCCTTCTTTTTGTAACGTTAATGAACAGATGACTTGTTTTCTTTTTTTTTTTTTTAGATTGATTGTCTGTTTACAGTAGGCCTACACTGATAATTAAATTAAATTAAATGTAAATATTGTACATTTGTACTACAATTTTTACTCAGAAATTGCTAGTAAATTTAACAAAGAATTACAAAGAAATGGAAAGCAGCAATGTGAAATTCTTAAGTAGAAACACTGACAGTATTTGTGTAAAATGTACTCTAATAATATTGGTTTTATTTACTAATTCTATTTTTTTTTTTTTTTTTTACAGTGGTGTTTTTACACACCTGTGGTACAACATGTCTTGGTTGACTGCTGTGTATTAGTTACAAATTTGACATTGTGTGTAACCATAACAATGCAAGGCTAATAAATGGGAAGATGCAGCAAAAGAAGACAAAATGCTCCCAGTGAGCCATAAGGGTATCATGAACTGTTAGCAGTTGATGTTTTATAAAATTGAATTTTACTAACCTAATTTGTACAGGGGTTCATACAGTGATGAACATTATCATAAGGAAGGGTAGATTGTTAGCTAACAAACTGCTTTAGTTTGCTGATGAGTTGTTTCAACTTGCCTGCAAAATGAAAACAACTGAAGATGGCAGTAATAATGTATTGTACAAGAATTCAATAGCTTAAATTGAAGGGGTAGGCATGAATCCAGTAGCCTATTGTTTTGTTCTTAATTAAATAAGTGTTTTTGAACTAATCACGGGTGCGTTTCCAGTACAACGATGTAACTCGCTGCTTAAATAACTACCATAGTAGGTTTCTTCTTCTTCTTTTTCGATTTATGGCAGATTGCAACCATGACTTGAAGGTGCATACTGTATCAGAGTATGTAACATGAGCTATGTCCGTGGGACTACTTTATATAAAAAAAAAAAAAAAAAAAAAAAAAAAACGACAACAACTAAATCCTATTATATATCCCTATATTTTTCAGATATTGTACAACTGCTTTCTGTGACCATAGTAGGCTACGATGCATCGTTGAAGAAATCAACCACGACTGTTTTCCGAAACCATATTGTCGAAACTTTGTCATTCAACCATGTTGGTTAATGAACTTCGATCATGAACTTGGAATAACTTCTTTTAATAAATCGTTTGAGATCGAATTAATGCTAGACTTTTTGCTGAAAATTACGGACATGGCAACTGAGGATTCATTCTCATTTTTCTCAGTTTTTTTCCAGATTCAGAGACAGGGCGCATTTAGGCCATGCCCACACCGTGTCTAAAACGGTGTCTGAAAGCTCCTATGCGACAGGGTGTACTGCAAATGAGCTAAAAAACCCAGAACTAAGTTTATATAAGCTACCGAAACGTAAAAACCAGCCTTTGAGGAGACACAAGTGGATTCAGGCAATAAGATCTGAAGCACCAACAGGAAGAATGGGTAAATTGTGGGATCCTGATACTCAGACACACAGTTTGCATTAAAAATACATTACATGTGCAGTAAACATTGTCACTGGTTAGTCAAATATCAAAATGTCAGTTATATATATTAGATACATTTCTGTAAACTAAGCTATTCCTATCGCCGATTGCGTTCCCCTCCAGTGGGCGTAATTCAATATGACACGTTGCGCTCGGTCTCAATTGCCTGTATCCTCTTTTGTGTCCTTAAACACTCGTTTTTTGGGGTCGACCACTAATAAAAACTTAGATAACGACGGAACTTGTGGCCATAGTTTGATGTTTTTGGGGAAACGCACCCCAGTTCAGTGAATGAATGAATGACAAACTCATAAACGCCACCAACTGGCTAAATGATGCATCATGCAGAAAGAGTCACTGAAAATCCCAAATATCGAGGACACAAGAACTAACTGATGTATGGTTAATACTCTCCCAATAAAGCCAATAGTATTTGGCATTTTATCTGCTGTTTTGTGAGCTGCAAGCATGCCTACATGTATGTAAATGTATTCCTGCAATTCCAATTATGAGTGACATTTGCGGTTATTATTATACGACAATACTTTGAATTCCCACTTAAATATTTCAGTGGTTTTGTTTGTTAATTTTCTGCTTTTAATGAGCCAATTTTCTGCTATTTTTTTCGCAGTAATGTAAACCCTAAATCTTCATCTAAGATTCCTCAAAAAGTCTCAGATACACAGTCTTGCAAGGGATGCAAGTAAGTATGCAAACCTGTTTATTACACATTACAGCACATAACATCTTTTTACATGGCAACCACCAAAAGTAAACACCTTCAAATGAGATCTTTCATGTTTTATCATTTTTATTTTAATATTTTATAATTTCATATTTATTGACTGTTCATGTTTATATGTTCCATACTTAAATTAAACCAGATAATATATTTTAAGATGTTTGTATGTGTATTTAATTTTCAGAGAGAATGTATTCATTTCCAAAGCACTGGGGAGCTACTCTAACAGATGGAAAAAACATGAGGAAAACTTTAAAAGATTCAGGTAAAACAGTAGCCCAGAGCAGACCATGAGCTGTTCTCATAAAGGTTAAACTTAGACATCTGTGGCAAAGCTTATTGTTATTGGATGAAAATAAAAGTACTGTTCTGTTGATTATGGATCATATATAAACCAGTTTTTAAATAAACAAATACACTACAAAAAATGCTTACTTCAAGGCATATAGTTCACTTAAAAATGAACTATTAACAAAGGATCTATTCCTTTAGGGTTAGATTTTATGTTTTACATCAGACTCAGTGTCTTTTTCCTTCCAGGTCATTGCTGAGTGGCAAATGCCATGCTGTGTCAAAGGCTGTTGTCACACAGAATAACACCCCACTTGGGTCAAATGTTATCTATGATGGAGAGAAGAGAAAGCCAATACAGGTGACACAAGCCCTGTTCAACATCTTGGCTAAGGTAGTGTATAAGCATTCAAACATTGGGTGAATTACAGTTTCTCTGATGATTTTGCAGTTACATTGTGTGCGGGTCTGTTTGTAGGAGCAGCCCTTTGGAAATGCTACATGGGAGTCATGTGCCGTGGTGGGGAATGGTGGTATTTTGACCAATAGCAGCTGTGGAAAAGAAATTAATTCTGCCCAGTTTGTCATTAGGTCTGTATCAGATCAAATCATGTGACCTATTGCCTAGATTAATTAATTATCAAAATGAATTTTCAAGATTAACAAAATTATCAGAATCTCAATCCACATTCGCATCAGTCTGTAATGTTGGTGGAACAATAATTAGGCTATCTATGCTTTTTAAGCTCCTAAGTGTAGCCTTAACACTGTATTTGATGTAGGCCAAAACTTTTATTTCCTATCAGAACAATGGCCTAATTAACCTCTGTCCACCCCTGTATTATAGATGCAACCTTCCACCACTGGATAACAGATATGAGAAAGATGTAGGCAACAAAACCAACCTGGTGACTGCAAATCCCAGCATCCTCCATGAGAAGTGAGTTATAAATGTCCATTGCAGGCAAGTTTTTAGGAACCCACGTGCAGCTTTATTCAAAATAAACACGAACCAATTAACAATGACTTGGATTGACAATAAACATGAACTAAATATAAACTTGCAGTACTGGGAACAAAACTACACAAGAGACAATGGAAACATGGGGGCTACATATACACAATAGGCTTGTTCGACTTGAACAGGTGTTTTGCCGAATTTCGACCCCCTGCCTAATTATTACCCCCCTCGTTGAAGTCAGTACCTGATTGCCTAATCCTAACCCCTCCCCCACAACTAACCCTACCAATACTAGGGGGGTAATAATTTGGCAGGGGTTGAAATTCGGCACAACACCGGTGCTGCACAGACCGATCGGTTTATGACATCAAAGTACCGCGAGGGCGATTCAAAAGCATGAGGAGCCGTCTCTATTAGTAATGGCAATTTCAAAACACTGTTTCATGAAGCTTCAAAGCCGTTACGAATCTTTTGTTCTGAATCAGTGGTTCGGAGCGTGTATCCAACTGCCAGAGACATGGGATTTCAGTTAACGAGGCTTCATTACGTCATAACTGTTTCAAAACACTCAAAACACTTCGAAATTTAAATGGTTCACCACTGGGGGCGATGAGCTCTGTCAACCCATGAATCATGAGGAGTCACTGAGAACCAATGAACAAGTGTCTGTGGGTTTTACCAGAGCCCGTCTACGGAGAGCCTTGGCACTTCCTATTAGCCCCATTGTATCAATCTTGGTTGCAGTTCCATTATAATTCCACTGGAGGTGATCGCGGGCGAGTGCAGACTGAATGGGAGTCTATGGGGCTAGACGGCTAAATGTGTCTCTTTCACCCGATTGCCGTTGAGAAATCTCAGATTTTATTGTAGGTTTTGCAAGTTCAACATGGGTTATAGGTCGAAAGTTGAATGAACGAGTACTTATGTCCTTTCGATTTCTTACAGGTTGAGTTGTTGTTGCCCATAACACGCTAGCATTCTGCTAATGAACGCTGATTGGTCAGTGAAGGACTGATTACGACCAGAGATACCGCTTAATGGCATCGTGGTATCCGAAGCGGGACCAGAAACAAACAGAACAAAAACTCTTCTAGCACGTCTGTTTACCTGTGTCAGCTGTGTTGTCGATGCCTCGAGAGAAAAGAAAGTGCAGAGCGCGAAAGCACCAAAGCGACTGAAGGATCTAACACCCAGCAGTGTGTAATTTCTTTGCATCTCCTTTCGAATACAATATTCAAATTACTAGACAAAAAATTATATCCTGAGAAAAGTGGATTTTGATGGGTATTTCGCCATAGACCTCCATTCATTCTGCACTCGCCTGCGAGTGCCCCCGCATGGACAGAGACGTGTTACTGCAGCCAGTCCAGAAACCGGAAGTAAGCAGAGAGTGCCAATTCTCTTCCTATTAGACATTCTCTGGTTTTACCTGGGGCACGTTCAAGTTCAAAACGGTGCGCAACGTTTTGCTACGGTTTCCGGGTTGAACGTCATGTTTCCTGGAAACGGCGTGTACCGGTGTGCAACGGGGTTTGAGATACGTTTTCTCTTGTTTGGTGGGTGTGTCAGAACTGCAGTCCAATCAGCAGCAACATGTATATAAAGCACGCGGTATTAAAGTGAACTCGCACAATGGGTTCAAGGAAAGTAATTTACAAATGTGTTCGAATGTAGTCGGACAAATGACTCAAATTAGTTGGTTTTCATTAGTCAGTCAAACACAGACTACAACTTTGAGATCAGTGTTACTGGTGAGAAAAGTACCGCAAAAGTAATGTAATTACTTTCATTACATACATTTCTTTCCAAAAAACATAACTAACATAATTAGTTACTTTTTTAGCGAGTGATGCAATATTGTTACACATTTCTTTTAAAAGAACCTTTCCCCAACATGGGCATCCTAACTTGCCCACATTGAGCCCCTCAAAGTGCCCACTCTGACCTCATGCCCAGATGATGCCCATATAACTCAGATAAATCCAATGTGGGGCCCACATAGTTCACTGATGTAACGTGGGAGCAGGGACGAGGCAGAGAGAGAGAGGAACTTCAGATGCAAGCACAAGTTTATTAGAGAAACATACAGGTAAATGCAGAATAATCCAAGAACAAGAGTATAATCCACACAGCAAAGAAAGGAGAGCAAAAACAGGAACACACATGCAAGAGCAACAACTGACAAACAACAACTGAAGCACAGAGGTTCAAATAGACTTGTTAAAAAGGGGCTGACGAGGGACAGGTTTCGGGGATTAGTCATGGGAACTAATGAGGGTGACTATGGTGACAAACAAGGCTGGCAAGACAACAAGGGAAACAGGAACCAAACACAGGAAGGGAGCAAGGAAACAGTGGGATCTGAGTATACACTTCAACATTAAAGTCCTTACAAAAACACAAGACACAAAACCAGGATCATGACAGCCGGGATTGCTTGTTTAGTGTGGTTGTGATATAGTAAAGGCCAATTATCAGATTGAATTTATGTTGCCTCCAGAAAGACTGAGAAAGTAGTTAAAAATCTCTGTAAAAAACATTTTGCAAGAATAATTCAAAAAGTATTTAGGCCTATTATTGAAATTGTTTTATAATTTTTCAGTGGAATGCATTTTTTCCCCCACAAATATTTATTCTAGAAAAATACTAAAAGTATTGCTAATGGAAGTGGTATTATTGAGTGGAATATTTAAGTGAAACACACTCAGGCTTTTCTTTATCCTCATCTGTTACAGGTACAGTGGTCTGATGGAGCGTCGTCGTCCATTTGTTGAAAGCCTTCGTCCTTATGGACAAGCCTTAATGCTGCTGCCAGCGTTCTCCTACACTCACAACACGGCTGTATCCCTGCGTGCCTTTTACACACTGGAGGACTTTGGCAGCAATGGCCCGCTGCCTGCTTTCCTGAATCCAGAATATTTGAGAAGTTTGTCAAAGTTTTGGCATGAGCGAGGCCTTAACTCGGTTCGTCCCAGCACAGGACTAATCATGGCCAGCTTAGCACTAGAAATCTGTGCTAACGTCCATTTGTACGGTTTTTGGCCTTCCAGTAAACATCCAGATGACAGTCGACGGATCACCAACCATTACTATGATGATCGGCAGAGCAAGAAGAATGTACATTCCATGCCGGCCGAGTTCGAACATTTATTGAAACTCCACAAGCAAGGTGTGGTTCGCATACACCTGGGGGATTGTCAACCCACACACAGGTAAAACACGAGACTGGCTGCACTAAGGCCTTGCCTGTAATGTACATTGGTGTATTGGTGTAAACCCCTACAGAATACTTCTCCATTTGATTAAGAACTACAACAGGCCACCTGGATGAGTGTCTGGAAAGACACAGCTGTGAATGTAATTGTGCACTGAATCATATTGCTTATAATGCTGTGTGCACTTGCTCAAAGAAGAAGCCATGACACAACAAATTCATTTTTTTTTAAGTTAATTTGAGATAATCTTGCACACAAAAATAGCTGAAAACGAATGTACTGATTAGCCTTGGTATACTGTGAAAGAACTGAATTAGGAAAATGACTCCTACAGCAGCACCCCTAAACACTCCTTAAGTGGTCTTGCCTTATTCAGCCTTTAATGTGCTCGCTATCGGTGCTTCTCCAGCTCTGTTGCATTCATCACAAGTGCCAGTCTTTCCTCTTTAGCATTTATTAACAGTGAATGTGAATTTGATCTCAGGTGTGGAGAAATAGCTGTAAAAGCAGCTCTGTATTTGACTCTAGACTTTGATTCCAGGACTAAGATCTCAGCTAAGAGATTGCAGAAATGTCTGGTTGTTTGGAAGGATGATGTCATGTCACTATCAAAGTGTGAAACAATAAGAAGCATGGATGTGGTTAGTGTAACTCAGAGTAAGAAACTAGAGGTGTAAAAGCTGAAAATAGGGGCAAATTTCAATGTGCCAATTCTAAATGCCCCATCTGAGTATGACATTACTCTTACAGCAATCACTGTAATGTAAATAAATAATTAATTAAAAATGTCAATTTCAGTTCAAATGCAAATTATTGGTGCAGTTTATGCGTAGACATAAGATTGATCTGTTTCTATGAATTATTTAATTGACAAATGAGAAAGTAACCATCAGTAATTAAAAGGATTGTTTGCCTAAAATGAAGTGTTTTTTTTTACTCACCCTCATGTTCAAAACTTGTGTGATTTTCTTTCCTTTCTTTGAACTAAGTAACTTTTTTTACCTTAACTGAACAGCTTCAGAGTCATTGGAATGGTTATATTACTTATTTCGGGTTGAATGGTGGTCGTTTCGCACCCCCCTGGTGCCCGTGAGCGGAAAATACGCACTTGCAACTTTGAGCCGGCGGGCCACCGGCCGCCGCGTCAGGAAGTCTCGCGTGATATCAGGTCTCGCGATGTAAACAATTGCTTTACGGCCAAAAGAAATCTGCTAAAATGCTGTCATTATTGCGCTCCCTCACGCTGTTCGAACCCGAATGAAGAAGACGTTTTAAAGAATGTCCCATCTGCTTTGATGTCGTTGATCTACTAGCCTCTGGTGTCCGAGAATCGCCTACGAGTTTTTACAACAGTGTTGTCAAATATCTATTCCGAAGCTGTGGGGGGAGCTCTAGAGAGAAACCTGCGAGCAAAAAGCGAGAATACAGCGAAGAAATCCCGAAGTTACTGAGCCCCGCTTTAAAACCCTTATCTCAGAATTATTTCAGCCTGTAGGTTTGTGTGAATTACAGACCACAAATGTTCTTTTTGTTCACTGAAAACTCGTCTTGATGGATTCATGAGAAATGTGAAAATATCTAATTTATGAACGAATTATAATTTTTAGTTAGATTCTAGATTCTAAAATTGTTTTGTCAGTCAGCCAGTTGATCCAGTTCACAAAACTGTTTGAATCATTCATAAATCAAACTGATTCAGTTCACATGTTTATCTCACAAACTCACTGATTAATTTTCAGCAGTTAAAGTGTAGGGTAACATGGGGTAAAATTTAATTTAAATTTTTAATTTTACCCCCACTTTAATTTTTTTTCCTGACCATAGATGGCACAAAATCTCATCTCAGCACTTTTAATGAATGGCTATGCTATTTTAACAATTTTGACGCTTTCTATGACATCGTATTATTGAATACCCCCCCCCCCCCCCCCAGAATTGGCACAGAAGGACCCAAGTGACATATTGTGACTTGTGTTATTACATTTTTAAATGTAATACATATTGTAATTAATTTAAAATTTAAAATTAATGTAAACTTTCCATGAATTAGATGTACATTTCAGACATCTTTGCTTTCATTAAAACATATAGGTTAATTGAGTGAAATCATTTAATTTGATTTCACTGTTTCTTTTATGTAGGGGTGAAACGATATTCAAACTGAACCAAAAAAACGTGATATACCACCCACCCGATACTCTCATGGCATACCGAACGCGCCCAGCCCGGCCCTAGCCCTAGCCCTAGCCCACTGTTGAGAAAACAAATTTTTCCTCCTTGACATTTGATTTAATATTAATTAGGGGTAATATCAACTGGCCGGAATTTTGAGATCGCAAAAGACATGAAGGACTATAATGTGTTAAGAGCTTGCTCAAGTACTGGGGAGCTAAACCATTTAGTTCTTTGTAAGTAATCAACAATATTTAAAAATGTATACGATGTTTAATAGGGGGAGCCAATGCAGTGTTGATAGAACCTGGCTAATATGGTCATATTTCCTGGTTCTAGTAAGAACTCTAGCTGCTGCGTTTTGGACCAGCTGTAGTTTATTTATTAAGCGTGCAGGGCAACCACCCATAATAGCATTACAATAATCTAGCCTTGATGTCATGAACGCATGAACTAACTGTTCTGCATTTTTCATTGAGAGCATACAACGTAATTTAGATATATTTTTAAGATGGAAGAATGCGTTTTTACAGATACTAGAAATGTGACTTTCAAATGAAAGATTGGTATCAAAGAGCACACCCAGGTTCCTAACCCGACGACGAAGACTTGACAGAGCAGCCATCAAGAATTAGACGACAGTATTCTAGATTATTACGTGTGGAAGTTTTTTGTCCAATAATTAGAATCTCAGAGTTAAGTAGTAGGAAAGTAATATTTTTTTTCAGAGTTAAGTAGTAGGAAATTACTAGTCATCAATATTTTTATATCAGCTATACATTCCGTTAATTTTGTGAATTGGTAAATTTCGTCAGGGCGTGAAGAAATATAGAGCTTTGTATCATCAGCATAACAGTGAAAACTAATGCCATGCTTCCTAATGATATCTCCCAAGGGTTGCATGTACAGAGTGAACAGCAACGGTCCTAGTACTGAGCCTTGTGGTACTCCATACTGAACTTGTGATCGATAAGACATCTCTTCATTTACTGCTACAAACTGATAACGGTCAGATAAGTATGATTTAAACCATGCTAATGCAATTCCACTAATGCCAACATAATTTTCGAGTCTATTTAAAAGAATGTTGTGGTCAATAGTATCAAATGCAGCACTAAGATCGAGTAACACTAATAGCGAGATACAACCATGATCGGATGATAAGAGCAAATCATTTGTGACTCTAATGAGAGCAGTCTCAGTACTATGGTACGGTCTAAATCCTGACTGAAAATCCTCATAGATATAATTTCTTTCTAAAAAGAAACATAGTTGTGAAGATACTGCCTTTTCAGACAGAAAAGGTCGAGATCAGCCTGTAATTGACTAATTCTGTAGGATCAAGTTGCGTTTTTTTGACAAGCGGTTTAATCATAGCCAGCTTAAAAGTTTTTGGTATGTATCCTAATGACGAAGATGAATTAATGATATTAAGAAGAGGATCTATGACCTCTGGAACCATCTCTTTCAGTAGCTTAGTCGGTATAGGGTCTAACATACATGTTGTTGATTTAGATGATTTAACGAGTTTAGAAATTTCTTCCTCTCCTATAGCAATGAATGAATCTAATTTTTCCTCAGGGAGACTACAAAGCACTCCCTGATGCGATACTGTAGTAGACAGTTGCATAGTTATAATTTTCTCCTTGATATTATCAATCTTGTAAGTAAAGAGCAGGACACTTTCAACAGGATTCTCAGTGGGTGTTTCACTGAGTGAGGAGAATGTTATGGTAATCGGAACGGAAGAGCGCGTTTTGTCCCGCTACTACAGTGTCTCACGGCCACCCAGTTGCCCTGCTGCACGGGCTCTACAGCCGGAACCAAACAATGTACAGAGTTCACTAATCTAGTCGCATCCAAAGCAGTATCTAAAGCCCTTGCATTCTTACTATCCTCGATTAAAGTTTGGATGCGTGTCTCTAGTTCTGAAATCTTCACCGTCAGCCTGACTATCTCTCTGCATTTATCACATGAAAAGCCCTCTGTGCTGACAGAGAAGGCTATGCTATACATGTGACACGAAGTGTAAGTGACAATAACAGGAGAAGACATTACTCACCGTGTTTGTTGACTGATCCTACTTACCACAGTTGTTTGATAGACTTGTAAAAAAAGAAAGAAAAAAAAGACGGCAAGCACGGATGACAGGTTAACAGGCTAGCGAGATACTACCGTGTTGTGCTAGCGATAACGATTTAGATAGCATATAGCATAGCCTTATCAAGGGCATGTTCTCATTCGAACAGACAATACGGTGGTGGTGGCGTACACCAATCGCCAGGGAGGTGTGCGTTCACGCGTGTTGTAGAGGCTGACAGAACGCTTCCTCCTATGGGCGGCTGAGCGATTTCTCTCGATGCGGGCAATTCATGTGCAGGGCAGGACAGGTTGACGCTTGGCCGGGGATGCGCTGTCGAGCCGCTGGCCCAGGAGGAGAAAATAGGCTTTCCTTCTGGTGAAGATAATGCCGCTAGTGCCAGAGCTGTGGGACTTGCATGTGTGGCAGGTCAGCATGCTGAATACTCGCTAGATGTTTTGCAGCGAGTGCTGAACACGATAGCAGAGCCGAGGGCTCCTTCAATGAGGCGTTTGTTCGCTCTCAAGTGGAATGTGTTCTTAGCCTGGTGTGCAGCCAGGAATGAGAACCCAGAGGCCTGTGCTTAATCTGTGATCCTGGCATTTCTGCAGGACCGGTTGGATGCTGGAAGTTCACCCTCTACATTGAAGGTATATGTAGCTGCTATAGCTACTTTTCATACCGCTATTGAGGGGCGCATGGTTGGCAAGCACACCTTAATAACGGGCTTTCTATGGGCGTGAGATGATTGAATCCTCCCCACCCTCATTTGAGGTCAGTCTGGGACTTACTCAGAGTGCTGTCAAGCCCGGCCTTCGAGCAGCTTCATGTGAGTGAGTTAAGAGTGCTCTCGTCTAAGACGGTGCTGCTGCTCATGTTAGCATGTGGGAATAGCATTTCTATTTACGCTGCTTGCATGGAGTTCAGGGCAAACGACTGTATAGTAAGACTCACACCTAGACGTGGTTATGCACTTAAATTGCTCTCAACACCGTTCAGAGCTCAGGTGATAACACTTCAAGCATTTGATTCTCCCGAAATGACCTTTGGCGAAGGATCTGACAAGAGTTTGCTGTGCCCTGTTCGTGCGCTGCATGCTTATGTGGACAGAACCAGCCATTTTTGCCTGTCAAAGAAGCTGTTCGTCTACTTTGAAGGCTTTGGAGCAGAAGCTTTCACACTGGACAGTGGAAGCGATATGCCTGGCTTATGTCTCCCAGGAAGTGGACTGTCCTATAGATGCTCATGCCCACTCCATAAGGGGATTGGCTGTGTCTTGGGCTTGGTCTAAAGGTATGCATATTTAGGACATTTGTTTAGCAGCAGGATGGTCTTCACAAAACACCTTTGCTCGATTGTATAACCTTGTGCTGCAGTAGTGCCTGCACCGGTGTTCATTGCGGGACTAAATGCTGGTTCTTTATATGGTGCCGAGTTATATAGCAGTTAGCTGATTACCTCAAAATTCCATTGATATCACCATCAGTTCATACTGCTGTAAACACTTTCTCTGACAAGCAGATACAATGAGACTTGTTTTCCTGTTTGTTCATGTGACATTCGGCATAAAACTTGTAGTCGACATTATTTTGACTAAAAGTTTGCTAAATAGTATTTCCTACTAAAGCAAGGCAGTGTTTGACTCTAAGCGTATCCATAGCATAACTGGTGGGAGAGGCCTTGGATGGCAACATGCCTAGTGCATTATGGGTTTTGAAGTTTTCCTATAGGCCTACCTATTTGGCAAAAGGGAAGACAACAGCCTCTTTTCTCTGTTTTCTCTAGTCAGGTACAGCAAGATAAAAAAAAAATCACCTTTCTACTGTATAGGCAGCCAAGTTTTATTTAAAGCGCATTTTGCCAGCAGTCCCTTTAAAAGCTCACTGGTGAGAAAAGTTTAAGTGAACAGCTTAAATGTCTGTTTGTCACTCAAAGCTATGTCTTACAAGAACAACATATAGGCTGGTGCATGAGCTTCTGTCACAAGCAACAATGTTTGACATGCTTCTGTTGCAAAAGACAATCCAGATAACAATAGACCATAGACATATATTTGCTAGCATAAAGTTCATGTTTGTTGGTTGGATTCCAGCCTACGTTCTTTTAGCCCCTGGAGGTTGTTGGTATGGTCTTTAGCCTTACCTCTATAGATCAGCCCTCCATTCAGCTCGGTTTTGTACTGCCTTGGTCCAGGAGTTAGAAGCACCCTCCTTGAGCACACTATGCTGAATTGGTAAGCCCCTCCCCCCGAACGCAGATGAGCCAGTGGCAGTTAAGTATCAGTTGCATGAGGACCAGGACTCGGACAACTTTAGGTTTCAGCGCCATTAAGAAACATTGGAAGATTCGAAGCTCTCATCGGTTTGATGGTGTGTATGCTACAAAAATGGTAAAATTATGTACATGGGGTACTTGTAACACTGATTCCAGGTATCCTGAGAGGATCGGCATGGGTATTCATGTATTAAATCACCATACTGTGTGGGCATGGGTATTCATGTATTGAATCACCGTACTGTGCGTTCACCAGCGCGTTTTAAAGGTGTGATAAGATTTGTGCGAACGGACCAATTATTTTCGCATTTCGACTGAAGCCCGTTTTATTTATCAATTTATCATTTGATGTAGGCGCAGTAACCTGGTTCCCTAGGATTCAACCCCAATCCCAATGAAGACAAAAATGTTCATTTTCTGGTTGTCATACATTAAAGGCAGGGTAGGCAGGTTTTTTCTAAAAAACCTTTTCCCAAATTTGTTTAAACTGTCTTTATATACCAATACATAATTAAAATGTAAGTACTCTGAAAAAGAGAGTATAAAAATCGAGTGTCTCCTCTCAGGACTGCAATAAACACAGCTACTTATTCCATTCACTCCCACCCCCTCCCTTCTGGGCGCCTTCCAAAGCCACGCCCCCAAAACACATGAACGCGCGATGCCGACTGCTCAACCTATCTTCAGCTGGAGGACGCGTTTGCCGGCGCTGAGCGGAGAGGAGCGCATTGCATGTAGTGACATCATGTCAGAATCACATGTAATAAAATACCTAACTTTATCATTATGAATATAAACAACTAACATGGCTGTTAGTACTCACTATCAAGCTAGCATATCGATACTGGTAAAGGTTAAAATTGGTGAGTTTGATTCGGTAACGAGCTAGAAACATAAGGCAAAGCTAAAAACAGGTTGCACTGATACACGTTTTCCCATTACCATCAGTTACACTGTGATGAAGGTGAATTTCGTGTAAGATTCATAACATATACGATGTTTTGCATGTAAGAGCTTCCACTATGAAAGCACTGTTGGCCGATATTGACTCTTGTCTGACTTCTTGCTTTATCCAAAGACTTTTTGGTCATAGCCTTTTTGAATACTGTCTTCCTTTTTTTGTTGTTTGCCTTCGCTGACTGTATATGCAGGTACTGGGAATTTTGACTGCTCTTTCTCTGCCATAATTGTGATTCTTCCTAGCTTCCGTGCCCCTTCGCCTCCTCGAGTCAAACAGGTGCGCTCATGTGGGCAGCTCCTGTAGCAGCAGCCATGGTAGCGAGGGAGAATGACAGTCGCCCAGCTAATCATTTCATTCGTTCCGAATGGAAATAAGTAGCTGTGTATATTGCAGCCCTGAGAGGACTACAGACACTCGATTTTTATACTCTCCTTTTCAGAGTACTTACATTTTAATTATGTATTGGTATATAAAGACAGTTTAAACAAATTTTGGAAAAAGTTTTTTAGAAGTTACAATTAAATTCATTTTTTAAGTTACAATTAAAGTTAGTGAGTCCATTCAAACCATATAGTTAACTGTTCTCACATCATGCACAGTGTAGGTCAAAAACACATAAACGAAGGTCTACATTTCAGTGCCTCTCCATATTAAACTGGTTAAATGTAAATTAATTACCCTGCAGTACATGAACAGTGTTGATCCTGAATGTTGTCACCTGCGATCGTGACGACCGTAACATGAGGCTTCTCCCGCTTGCATTGTGATCTGTAAACCCTCGCTTCCAAATTAATCTTGTTACCCACCACATTTATTTTTAAATCATTTATATATCCCTCCTTGGCATATTTAAGTCCCACTTGAATGCTCCTCGGTGAGAGGATGTCCTTCTATGTCCAGAATTTATCAAAAACATCTTGGGACAAGGTTTTCACACTGACGGCTGTCATTGTAAGACAGTTAGCAACTCTGTTTGTTTGTCCGAGTTAGCAACAGTAACTAAAGCCCTATTCGCACTGGATTAGTATTATCTGGGGACCTCGTATGATTTAGAAATTACCCACCCACATCTGAATTTCGTTGTGGCGCATTCGCATGGGATAAGCGAAGCCTGTGATTTTACTCGAATTTACTGACTTATCTCCCGGATATGATGTCAATAGGCTATTGCTCGGAAATGTCTTGTTGTTATTAGGTCTAGCTGTATGATATATCATAAACAGAAGAATGTTCCTTACCACATGCTGCTATACATATCATCCATCTACATCTAATCATTCTTTTTGTTTTTGCTCTTCTGATTGTTTTCAGCTTTCTCTTTCTGCAAATTGTATAGTTGTATCGTATCATGGTGTATATGACCCAGCACCCAAAATACTATCAAAACACTCCAACACAGCCTCCATTCTTCGCGAAAGATGGATAAAAAAGCGCACAGGAAACAAAAACCTTGAAAAAATTATAAACAACCACGCCAAATCACAGAGATGCCGATTCGCATGGGACTAATATTATCACAGGACCTCGGTGTTCAACGAAATATGGTAGGTCATTTGCGGGGGAATTTTTACTTTACAAATTACAGACATGGCCGATTCGCACGGGATTAAGATCACAGACAACCTCTGCAATTATTACAAATTACTAGAGGTCAACAGGTAATACTTATCCTGTGCGAATAGGGCATAAGGCGGACAGGGCTTACCGATAGGTCAATTGCATGGGGTATGCGACAGGGGTGCATTCTGGTGACATGCCCAGCCCATCTGAGACGAATGAATTTTAGGTGGAAGACAGTGGTTTACTTTTGGTCACTTTGAACAGATCTTATACCGATTATAAACCTGAGGCATCTATGGAAGGCACTTAGCCGACTCCCTTGATGCCTGTAGGTATTCCAGCATTCAACGCCATACAACAGGACGCTCAGAAGAGGCATTGTAATTACAAGGAAAGAAGCAACCAGTACATTATCAAAAAGAGTTCAGACATGAGTACATTTTTAGGTGAACTTCTTTAGCACAGACACCTTTCAAATGCAGATTTATTAGAGTCAGTTCATTTGGTTTAGTTTTTATTGGCTTCAGTCAAATTATAGTACAAAGTAAACTCCTGCTGACTTCAAACTCCATTCAGGGGCAGTCTGATGACAGTGAGTTGGCCAGTAGAAAGACTTGTTCTCACTGGAGCTTCTTCTGATAGGACAGCTTGGCAATTTGTTCCTTCTGAAATTCCTCTGCATGTGAATAAAAAGTAGGTGTTGCCAGATGGGCCCCTATAATTGTACAAACTACAAAGTCCATTCTCTTGAAAAGGTTGGTACTGTTAGTTATCTACATCTGTTTTTGAAGGAAATGAGAGTGGCTGACTCAAAAGACAATGAACTATATGTTTTCATGAAAACAATCAGTACCATATACTGTTGGCTGCTGATAAATCTCTTGGTTTTCCTTATTTGTTAAATGAATACATGCAAATGTACATTATGCACAAAACTATCAAAAATAATCATTAACAAAATGTTTAAAGTGATAGTTCATCTGAAAATTAAAATATTGTTATACTTCCCCTCGTCTTTCCAAACCTGTATGACATTCTTTATTCTGTGAGTCCAAAACAACACTTTTTAAACTTTTTATGTTTCACAGAAGAAAGTCATTTTTGGGAAAACTATCCCTTTAATATTTGGATCTGTGTCCTGACCCCTCAAGACCTCTCACTGAGCAGCGCTGCCATGAATGTATGTCTATGGAAACTATGGAAAACCTGCTTCTGTACATCTGGTGTGTAAATGTTACTGTTAGGGCAAGGGTAAGATCTGTCTCCTTCCTCCTTCCAATATTATCTCTCTTCCTGACGCTTGCTCTGTTGTCCGTATTTTCAATTTGCAGTCAGTTGGCTGGGGAGTCCCGCGACCCTACAGAGGACAGTGGTTTGTGGAATGGATGGATGGATGGCCGGGGAGTACACTTTTGTTGTTCTAAATGTTCCGCAAGCTGTTCCACACACACTCAGGGGATTCCGCTCATGTTGGCCTAGCGAGAGGATTTTTCTGCATCTGTGTTACACCCTTTTAAGGGAAAGACATTCCCATTGGGAACCTCATTTGACACTTCTGTGCCACCCCCCCCCCCCCCCCCCCCCCCAACCCCATGATCTGTTAATGGTTCACAGGCCAATCTGATGCCTTATGGAATCCATTCTGAGAGAAACCTGCTTTGACAAATATGGAGAAACAGTTGATGTTCTGGACATGAGTTAGAGCGACAAACGTGGCTCGCCCCCGCACAAATACATCATCTGTCAAAGATAGGGATGAATAATAGGCTGACCCCTTCACGAACCATAAAAAATATTCCATTGACACGGGTGCCTTTAATGCCAAATGCATATTCGCTCTCAGACACGCACACAATTCCCATTCATTTCATTTTATTAACAAAATAGCTCTGAACATGCATTTCAAAATCCAAAGAGAGGGTTTTCAAAAATTGGAAATCGCTGAACAATCCAGCTTGGCACATTAAATGCATTTTTTCTCCCTCATTTTCAAACACAGTGACAACATTTATTGAATCACATACCAGTCAGGACAAACAAAGGTCTTATCAAACACATTACTGGCTTGATGATAACCAGGAAAAGACAATAAATTGAAACGCATGCTTTCACACTCACACATACTCATCTGTAAGAAGAATGCCATCATACTTCATTTGGAGCAGCTGAGAAGACTTGCTTTCAAAGCGATGTGTCAAACTCTGAAGTAAAATAGCTTACGACTTCAGTTTCTCTTTCTCAGACAGCTGACAAAAGTACGAGAGAGGTTTTTCTTGAGGATTACCTCGGCTAACTCAAACTCCACTCACACTCCCGTATTAAAAAACACAAACGTAAACACACGCAGTGGTGCTCAGATGTGGGACAGAGGGGTCTCTTATACTCACTCCATCTGGAGCGCTCGAATATACAGCTACTCAACTCCACACATAAAAGGTCAAAGTAGTTAAACTGAAGAATCCTTTTTGTGTAGAGTTTTCCACTGAAAAGAGTACTGTGGAATTTCCCCAAAAACATTCCTATTTTCCCTCCCATGCAAAATCATATTTGAAGGGATCGATTATGACTATGGAAAAAGGATTCACGGAGCAAACTGGCTGACTACAAAGTACATACATCAAGTTGTTTTGTTTTTGCTACAAGTAAAGGCAACAAAATTATAAAAAAAATCCTACAAAACGTATTTTGTAATAATCAAATCATATGGGCACTGCTGAGTTCCATGTATTAAAAAAGCTAATAAAAAAAGAAACCTAATTGATGTTTAAAAATACAAACAAGTCAAGTCTCGCTTATAGAAACCACAAATCTAATGCCACAATCTTCAGCATCAATAAATACTGCTGAAATGCTGATATGTAAAGGGATTATCTTTTATTTTTTTAATCGTTAATCAAAAATTTCTCACATGCACTCATGCAATCACTCCCCCACCTTCTCATCCTCAGCTACACGCAAGCGCGCACACGCAGGCACACACAATGGTGTTCTATGGCGTGTTTTCCTCAGTCCGCATGACTGCATAGTAGCTTGATGTCTTTATTGTGACAAACAGTATTTGGTCTCCCATGGCAATTGTCACAAATTGAAACATCCCACATAAAGGCAAAAGTCTCGCAAGTTGGAATGTGGCAGTAAGAGAGAAAATGGAAGACTCAACACAGTGTGCATGTGAATGTTTTTGTGTGTATCTTGGATATCTACATTGCACTGTTAAACTCTCAACCTCCATTTGGACCAAGTTAGACCTGCTACTTGGATCTGCTATATCAAGTCTCTTAGAGCCAGTGGATGTTCCCACAAATACATGTTCACTGGAGCAATAGCAACAATACACAGTGAGCTTCTGTCAAGTCAATCTTAATGAAAAATAATTTTCATATGCAACTAAATGTACAGGGTTCCCACACTTTATAACCAATGAATATCCATGATATTTTCCCTTAACTTTTCCATTCAATATTCAATTACTGCATACAGATTTAAATAATAATAATAATAATAATTTTCTATTCCTTTTAAGTTTTAAAAAATAATTTCCATGAATTTTTTTCAGGTCTGGAAATCACACTTTTAAAATAACTTGTTATTTCCAGGTTTCTAAGACTGTGGGAACCCTGTATATATTTATATGGCTGATAAGATTAGACTGCAACTGCTTTCTTCACCAGTAGGGGATAGTACAAGAACAGAGTAGGATAAGGATCCATCAACTAAATATCCCAAGTCTTGGTGGCTACAGAGATCTAGAATTTCAAGAACTAAAAGGTATTGCACTGATGCTTCTAACACTCATAGCTCTGAGTGTAACCAAAAATTGCACTGAATGTGTTTGTGTGTTTGTTTATGTAGATTACAGTTTATCAGCTTATTTCACAGGACTGTTTTGTTGGGTCTTGAAGACCACAGAGTACCACCACTACATTGGTGCATCATTGCATTGTTATAGCATTGTAATGTAAAAGTTATTGTTTAACACTGGAAATAAGAAGACAGCTGGCTTGGAATCGGATTGTAGTGTCATCACTCTGCCAAAGGGATCCGATAGGAAGACTTTCTCTCACTGAGTACCTCAATGAATAGTTCCAAATTTTGAAAACGGATGAGTTTTTTTTCAGGATTATGAGGGAATGTTCTTAGAGCTTAACATAATCTTGAGAACACAAGATTATTTTAGGAAGATCAAGTTCCTTTAAGGCACTGAAAGCATTTAAAAATATATATACAGCATATTTTCCAATTGCGAATGCGCAGTCTTTGTAATCTGTGGGATACACACAATATTTTGTGTCTAGAATGTGTAGAAATGGATAAGAGGTTGCCCACTGAGTGTAATGTTCAGGTGTGCGTGCAAATGTCAGATCCAGACAGATGGTTTGCCTTCTCCTGACTTGCTGCTGCTGCTGCTCCCAGCGCTCCCAGATTTCCCATGCTTGGACCGTTGCTTTCGCTCCTTCTGAGGTACTGTGGTGATGTTACTCTGAGGCTTCTCATCGATGTCATTAGTGTCGTTGAGCTCGTCGTGGTTATTGCTAGCATTGTGCTGCAAGGTATAGGCTTGAATCGCCGCCTCTAACTGTATCACGTCTTTGTTGATGGGTGGCGGCCGCGCCTCACCTGCAGATGGAAAGTTGTCCTCATTGGAGCCGTACTGCTGCTGCTCTTCCTGTGCAATGTTGGCACGGTTCTGCTTGCACGCCATCTTGGCATTGCTCAGGTCTGTGTACGGCATCGTCTCGGGCTTCACCACAATGTTGTAGCCTGGTGGTGCAGAAGGAGTGTTCCAGGAAAAGGGATAACCAACATAGTCCGCTTCTCTAGCACCAACCCCAACCCCACCTCCTGGTTCCCCCTCGCTGAGCGAAGGCCCGCCTACTCCGACGGACACGCCACCCGTCGCAAGCAGGCCAAGCTGGTACTCATCATCAGTGGATGCTGCGTTTCGCTTGTGCAGTACATCGCCGATGGTTCCAACTCCGAGATGAATCATTTCCCACAGGTTTAGCAGCAGGCAAAGGCAGCTGACGCCGTACATGATTCGTAGGAAGATGGTCTTTTCGGTGGGGCGTGAGATGAAGCAGTCCACATGGTGCGGGCAGGGCTTATCCGAGCACACAAAGATCGGTTCCACACGAAAACCGTACAACAGGTACTGTCCCGCCAGAAAGCCAGCCTCCAGTGCGGAACGCGTCAGAAGCTGTAACACATATACTCGCATCAGGCCATCATCTCGGATACGCCGACGCCCGTCGTGACGCACTTTGGGTTTGGGTCGTGGTGGCACCAACTCCCGACGTGTGTTGCTTATCTCAGGCACTTCGTAAATCATGGGGTCGTCTTCACGTTGTTCTTCCCCATCCTCGTGTCCTGGTCGATGCTGCCGTGCCCCAAAGTACATCTTTCTTGGTCTACGCTGGGTGTATCCGCTCCCTGCCGAGTCACCTGCAGCTGGATCACCGGCCCCTGTGCCACCCCGCAAGTTCTCGTTGTGGGAAATCTTATTGGCAGCGTAGCCCATGTAGAGCAGAGAGGGCATGGCGGACAGGATGATCTGAAAAACCCAGAATCGCACATGCGAGAGTGGTGCGAAAGCATCGTAGCAGACATTCTCACATCCCGGCTGGCCCGAGTTACAGACAAACTTGCTTTGCTCATCGTAGTATATGGATTCGCCGCCCACTGCAGTCAGCACAATGCGGAAGACAACTAGCGTAGTGAGCCAGAGTTTCCCCACCGACGTGGAGTGGTGCTGGATCTCCTCCAGCAGACGCGTCAGGAAGCTCCAGCTCATGACGTCTGATGACAACGGGGCAGACAGCGTCCCACACTGCACAGCTCACAGACTCTGTGAACAAACACAGAGAGTTTCAAATATAAGTGCATAATAATGAAAAGTGAATTTTTTTTTTTACAACAGAAACAAGACCAAAAAAGCAGGGTTATTTAGTGTTATACGCGCTATGAACGCAAAATGATACAACCATTGTCATATTTTATTCATGATATGATGTTATTGACAGTGTTTTGG
Source organism: Squalius cephalus (assembly GCF_949319135.1). Lineage (NCBI taxonomy): Eukaryota > Metazoa > Chordata > Actinopteri > Cypriniformes > Leuciscidae > Squalius > Squalius cephalus. Next base: position 43,616,027 of record NC_137122.1, on the reverse strand, counting down.
ATATTCAGGTCTTTCATTATTGAAGTAGATAATTATATTTGCATAATTAGAAATACTGTAAATCAAAGTAAAAATAAAAAAAATAACTAAATACAGTCTAAGTTTTAGACTAAGTATAAAGTTTTATGCAAACTTCATTATAATATGTGAAATCGAACAGCACTTATGTCATGGATGTGGCTATAATTATTTTCATGTTATGGCTGAAAACCAAAAAAAAAAGGCCTTTACTACAATTATACTATTTGTCTAAAAAAATTGTTTTAAGATATTTGTTATATTTAATAGATTATATTTAACAGTGTTATTAAATTATAAGTGTTTTTATAAGTAAATTAATTTCTAGTGAATGTTAGATGAAGGAAAATTTAATCTAAATAAAAAAATTGAGGAAATTAGCACTATTAAATATCCAATAATTTAATAAAAACTGAAAAAATAAAAACGACAACAGGCAATAACCAATATTGTACCAATGCATAGTTCATCCATATATAGTTCATTGTGGATTCTGCTAGATATATTGCTTGATAAAAGGTCAACCTAGTGTTAATAGACTCAATGAACGGAACTCTCTTTCACACACACATACGCAGACACAATTACCTTGAGCAGTGAGCCTGAACCACACAAATCTTCCCTGAGGGAGAACAGCTGTGGTGAGCGGGTGAGTGTGTGACCTCTCTGGTTTGTCTCTGCATGTTCTTGTTTTGCTTTTTTTTTTAATGAATGTTTGGATTTCTCCATCCAATAAAGCATATGAGGTATTGATTGTTATGACCATATAAGGTTGCATCTGAGCAGTCAAACACAAGGGAGACATGTAATATTATAATATCTCAGAAAATATCTTAGTATAAATCCAAGTATATAGTATACAGTATATGTTTGAGAAAGAGAAAGAGACAGAGAGAAAAGAGAATAGACTAATTTATTTCTTTTCACAGGTCACTTTGAAAACAGGACCTGACATGGTTCAACAGAACCAGAGGGTCCAGGCCTTTCCTGTTCCTCCTGCCCAGAAGAGGACCGGACCTTAGCGGAGGGCATGCGCTGATGTGTACAAGCCCTTCACCTTTAATCTGCATCTCACTATGCTGGTAGAGGCACTAGGGGTAAGGAACATAGACTTAGAATGTGGCTCATATGTAGGCACACACAAACAAGGTTGAAATAGCCCTCACTCCCAAAGGGAATAAAGGACTTTGTTTTGTATCTGTGACTGTTGAGCACAAACAGGCACACACACGCTCGCTCACACAAAGGCTGTGGAGTCACAGGGAGACAACTAACAACAATTAAATAATATACAATTACTTCCTGTGTCAGTATTAGACATGCTCGTACAAAATAAATTGTGACTCAGCATTAGTATTGTGTTATATTTATGTCAAGGGACAAGACATCCTCTATGGTTTCATGCCAAGTTAAAAAATAATTGAATCTGTTTGCCATGCATCTGTTTGTGATGATAATAAAATTACTTAATGAGAGATAAGAGTTATTTAATTTAAAACAACAACAACAAAACAATTAACAACATCATTGAGATAGGATATCTCATAACTAATAGTTTTGTGATATCCTCCTTTCATAATTTTCCATATACAACATTCAAAACATTCAAAAGTTTGGCTCAGTAAGAAATTAACTTACTTAACTTGATTTACTTTTATTCATCAAGGATGCATTAAATCAAAAGTGACAAAGACTTTTGAATCGTTAAAATTGCAAACAAATGCTGTCACTTTGAACTTTCTATTCATCAAAGAGTATCATGGCATTAAGCCGCTAGCAGAACAACTGTTTTGAACATTGATAATAATAAGAAATGATTCAGCAAATCAGCTTAGGATGATTTCTGATGGCTCGTGTAAAACTGAAAACTTGAGTAATGGCTGATGGAAATTCAGCTTTGCTATTAAAAAAATTACAATAGAAAACAGTCATTTTAATTTGTAATACTATTTTACAAAATGACTGTTTTTACTGTATTTTTTGATCAACTAAATGACCAAATTGATGATCAATTGATGAGCATATGAGACTTGCTCCTGAGTCCCCTGCTGCTCTTGCGGGTCTCTATATCCACACACACACACACACACACACACACACACACACACACACACACACACACACACACACACACACACACACACACACAGTTCTCATGCCCTGCCCCTTGGCAGGGACAGACAGTGTTCAGATTCAGCAAAATGCCCCTGTGCCCATGTCAAAGCCAATCTATACCCTTCATCCATCCATCCACACTCCCCCCGCCTCACAGTCTGCCATCTCATTTACAGACTGTGTCCTTTTTTGTCTTATGTACCCCCAGAGCTGCATTACCCCCTTAACAAAAATTAAACTATGTGCTCCTACCTTATAATATAGTGGATATCATTTAGCATTGTATTAGTATTATTGCACATACAGATCATATAAATAAACGAATAAACAAAAACAAAAAAACAATTAAATAAATAAAAAAACGTTTTTTTATTTGTTGACACACACAGTCCTAATATTATTTAAACTATACTTTTAATAACATTGTTTGATAGGTTTAGCAAAGCAAAATGAATCCCAAACATTACACCAGAAATATGCTCCTACCTCATAATATAGTGGATATTATTTAGCGTTTTCATTAGTATTTTTACAGGAATAGTTCATTCATTCATTCATTCATAAATATATAAATGAATAGAGAAAAACGCTTTGATAGCTCTAATATTATTAAAACTGTCATTTTAATAATATTGTTTTATTAATTTGTAAAGGCTAAATGAATAGGGGGTTGGGATTCCCTGGTTCACAGCAGTGGCACATAATAGAACACATGCCATATCTACTGAGAGACACAAGGCAAAAGTCCCATCCTGTTCACAGAAATACTGACTTCAAGTCAAGTCAGGTCAAACAGCACTGATGTATTCGTCTGTTAAGTCACACAAGCACACGCTGTGAAAGTTGTACTCACACATACTCGACATTCTGTCTTTCGTGCCTTTCCTTGTCTGCTTTCCCTCTTCTCATTTCTGCATGCTTCTTTTTTGAAGAGCAGTCTTGGAGATCAGAGACAACTGACCTTACAGCAACACAAGAGACCTACACACACATACTGTATGCGTGTACACGAGCATGTGTCGCAATGAAGAATGCGCGAGGGGGAGACTCTCAAAAGTGCACAATAGCCCTTTACCCCAAAAAACTGGGTCAGAGAGGGTTGTGGTTTGAGGGGGGAGTGTTATGGTTTTGATGTGGGAGGCTGGGTGGGTTAATATCCCTGACGGCAGGGGAACAGACAATGATGAGGGGAGAACAAGAGAAGAAAGCCAAAATCAAGGGTGATGTTCAGCCTGTAACAAGAAACCAAGATTGCTGCAACCTCCTTCCTCTACACACACAAACACAAAGACATGCACACTTGTCACAGATAAGCGAGTAAGCAATATCTCTCCCATAACCTTATCATCTACCCCCTCTTCTTCCTCTCTAAAACCTCTCTCTCTCTCTCTAGCACTTTCACAGCACACTGCTGGAAGGAAGGGAACTTCTTAATGCTTGCTCTTCTATTCATCTGACCATCTTTGGTCATGGCTTAAATTAGAGCTTCCAGCGATCTCCAGCGCTCGCATTCTTATCCAAACCCTGTTTTCCCCCTCGTTCTTATCTCTCCCACTCTCTCTTTATGCGTTTCTCTCACAGTAAAGAGTGAGGCGAGATTACAATCGTAGGATTTCACAGCTACTTCCACAGACAGTTAGTGGGAAAAATCTCATTAAAATTCGACACATTCCCCAAGTGTGATAAGGAAACAGTCATTTAATGTGAGTACATTAGTTTGTAGACAGTGAGGCGTTCCTGCGTTGGAATGTTTAATGAAAACATTTCCCCAGTAATTATGATTTGTTATGGAAGACGTTTGTTGTAGATTTTGGCTCGGGAATCAATACGAAAGACTTCTCAGACAACATGAAATGTGATTAATTCATGACAGAATCTGATAATGGCCGCACAATAAAGATTTTATATTTTGCTCTATAGACCCTTGTTCTGTGCTTTTAACTTTTTGGGTGAATTATCCATTTAAATCACCAACAAGAAGTTCCTAAAAACAAAAAGACTGCAAAAAGACTTTAAATTCATTTGCTAAGATTAAAATTTAAAACAAACATAGAACCGTGTTAAAACAGTGTCTTTTCAGTGATTATATATGTATATAAAAAGTAAAAAGTAATTTCCTGGATTCCCATTCATTAGTTCTTTTTTTTTTTTCTCTTCTTTTGCACCGTTTTGTAACCAGTACATTATAATGAATTTTGCAGTCAATAAAACAAGATTTTGATGGCTCTACGAATGTTTTGTGGAAGAACCTATATGACTAGTGCTCCCCAGTCCGTCTTGCGACCTTCAGGCCCGGCTATGCGATTCAGTTCGCCTGGCGTCCCCCCAAGTTTCGGGCCATCCACTCCACTTCAGTGAGAGCAGCTGATGCCCATGTCTTGCCAGCGGAGATCGCAGTCTTACTGGTGAAGGACGCAGTAGAACCGGTCCCTCCAGCTGATATGAGGTTAGGGTTTTACAGCCCCTACTTCATTGTACCCAAGAAAAGTGGTGGGTTACGACCGATATTGGACCTGCGAGTCTCCACAAGCTACCGTTCAAAATGCTCATGCAGAAACGCATCTTCGAATGCATCCGTCCCCGAGATTGGTTTGCAGCGATCGACCTGAAGGACGAATAATGTGTCCTCATATAATGTCTACATGTCACGGTTCATGAATCGGCTGTCTCATGCTGATGTGTCTGTGTGAATGTAATTGTGTGGGTGTGGTTACTCGTTGTGTTGATTAGTGTCTCCAGCTGTCATCAATCTCAGTTCCCTTTATATGCCCAGTAATTTCCCTCTCATGTTGTCAGATCGTTGTGGTTGTTCCTCGGTGTGTGTCCTGTTCCTGTGCCTCGTCTGCTAAGATTCTTCGTTCTGGATTTCGTCAGTTCTTCGTGTCGTTTGATGTTCCACGGTTCCTGGTTGTCTTCACTCGAGCACGCAGTTCACCGCACCACCACCGGATCGCCATCTCGTCCCTGCTTCATCACCACCTGAGTGTTTGTCCCCGGCCTGTGTCTTTTTCTGACCATCTTAATAAACTGAGTTTTACTTGCAATTTGCATCCTCCTGTTATTTCATCACAGAACGATCTGACCAGATCATGGATGCAGCAAGCCCGTCCCAGATCAACGATTTCATCGCTCACAGTATCTCACGTATGGACCAGCAAGAGGAGAGCATCTCGGGCACAGGTCGGGCGGTGCAAGCACTCGTGAAGCAGGTGTCCGAGCTCACCCAACAGGTACAACTTCTACGGACTCCCACTGCGCCCCCCACGCCGTCCGTTCCCCCACCACCAGCGCCTGCTGCAGCAGACAGCCCAGAGCCACGCCTACCCACACCCGAGGGTTATTCCGGCGAGCCGGAATTTTGCAGAGCGTTCCTCACGAGATGTTCCATGCATTTCGCTCTACAGCCACGGACGTTCCGGAGCGAACAGGCTAAGGTGGCATTTGTGTTGACCCTGCTGTCAGGGAGAGCAGCGCTTTGGGGAACGGCGGTGTGGGAGAACGGAGACAACTGCTGCACCTCGTTCCTGGCACTCTCCGAGGAGATGAGGAGAGTATTCGATCGTGCAGTGGCGGGTAAGGAGGCGGCCAGATTACTCGCCGAACTGCGACAGGGAGAAGGCTCGGTGGCGGACTTTTCTATCCGGTTCCGCACCCTGGCCGCAGAGTGCCGTTGGAACGAGGAGGCGCAGTGGGATATGTTCCTGCATGGGCTGGCTGACCGCGTTCAACAGGAGATTTATGCCCTGGACTTACCCGAGACCCTCAATGGATTGGTGGAACTGGCTTTAAGAGTTGACGCTCGTCTGAATCGTGTGACCAGATTAACGCGTACCAGTCGCCCACAGCCCAGCACGGAGGACCATCAACCCGGCGGCGCGAGCGCGGTCAGCCCCACATTCGACCATGAGCCCATGCAGGTGGGGAGAGCTCGGCTTTCCCGGGAGGAGAGGGAAAGGCGGAGATCCCAAGGACTCTGTCTTTACTGTGGCCGGGCGGGCCATTACATCCATGCCTGCCCGGTAAAAGGGCAAGCCCGATAGTAAGTATGAGGCTACTATCGGGTGGGATCTCCGCCGAGAAGACCTCATCACCATCATCGACCCTCCTCCCGGTAAGACTGAGATGGCGAACATCGACGCACAGCACCAGCGCACTACTGGATTCGGGAGCAGAGGGTAATTTCATGGACTTTAAACTTGCACTGAAGCTTCAGATTCCCATCACTCCTCTCTCACGTCACATTACTGTCAACGCACTCAATGGTCAAGAACTCCCCCGGATTACTCATTCTACTGAAGACATCACCCTCATCACTTCGGGCAATCATACGGAACTCATTTCATTTCACCTCATGGACTCACCACTTGCACCAGTGGTTTTGGGACACCCGTGGCTGTCCAAACACAATCCCCGTGTCGACTGGAGCACTAACACTGTTTCCACTTGGAGTAACCACTGTCATGAGTCTTGTTTACTGTCTGCCTGTCCTTCTGTGTCTGGTTCTGTGTTTCAGAGTGAGGCAGCGGATTTGTCAAACGTGCCCGCGGAGTACCTCGACCTGAAGGAGGTGTTCAGTAAGTCTCGTGCTGCTTCTCTTCCTCCGCATCGTTCCTATGACTGTGCGATAGATCTACTGCCAGGTAAATCTCCGCCTAAGGGCAAACTTTACTCTCTTTCTGTTCCCGAGAGGGAGGCCATGGAGAAATATATTTCTGATTCTCTAGCCTCTGGGTTCATCCAACCTTCCTCTTCTCCTGCGGGGGCGGGGTTCTTTTTCGTTGGGAAGAAGGATGGTTCTCTGCGACCTTGCATTGATTACCGAGAGCTGAACAACATCACGGTAAAGAATTCTTATCCTTTGCCGTTGATGTCTTCAGCTTTTGAGAGGTTGCAGGGAGCATCTATTTTCACGAAACTGGACTTACGTAATGCATATCATTTGGTTCGCATCAGGAAGGGGGATGAATGGAAAACCGCTTTTAATACCCCTAGAGGACACTTTGAATATTTGGTTATGCCTTTCGGGCTTTCCAACAGTCCAGCGGTTTTCCAGGCACTCGTTAATGACGTGTTGAGAGACATGGTTGATCGGTTCATATATGTTTACCTGGATGACATATTGATTTTTTCTTCGTCTCTCCAGGAACACGTTCAACACGTCAGACGAGTGCTCCAGAGATTGTTAGAGAATGGGCTTTTTGTCAAGGCGGAGAAATGCGCGTTTCATGCACAGTCTGTTCCCTTCCTAGGGTACATCATCTCTTCTGAGGGAGTGCGCATGGATCCTGACAAGGTTAAGGCTGTGGTAGATTGGCCAAGTCCAGATTCCCGTAAGGCCCTACAGCGGTTTCTGGGATTCGCCAATTTTTACCGGCGTTTTATTCGCAATTTCAGCCAACTAGTCGCACCTCTGACCGCCTTGACCTCCCCCCGAACGACGTTCAGGTGGTCGAACACTGCCGAGGCAGTGTTCACCAAACTTAAGAGTCGCTTCGTTTCGGCTCCCATTCTTGTCACCCCTGATCCCACACGTCAGTTCGTGGTGGAGGTCGACGCGTCAGAGGTGGGAGTAGGAGCAGTTCTTTCACAACGCGCTTCCTCAGACGACAAGATGCATCCCTGCGCGTTTTTTTCTCATCGACTGTCGCCTGCCGAACGTAATTATGACATTGGTAACAGAGAGTTGTTGGCGGTCAAGTTAGCGTTGGAGGAGTGGCGTCATTGGTTAGAGGGTTCGGGGGTACCCTTTATCGTTTGGACCGATCATAAGAATCTTGAATACATCAGATCTGCTAAAAGACTCAACTCCAGGCAGGCTCGGTGGGCTCTTTTTTTCGGACGTTTTGATTTTGTTCTCTCGTACCGCCCGGGTTCCAAAAACATCAAACCCGATTCTTTATCTCGTATTTTTGATCCTTCCGAACGCCCGGTGACTCCCGAGTGTATTTTACCTGAGAAGATTGTCGTCTCCACTCTAGTATGGGAGGTCGAATCGAGGGTCAAGACAGCCCTAGAAGGGGTAACGCCTCCGCCTGGTTGCCCACCGGGTCGTTTGTTTGTTCCGGAGGGGTTACGGTCCGACGTTATTCGATGGGGTCATTGCTCCAACGTGGCTTGTCATCCAGGAGTGACGCGAACCAGTTTTTTAGTTAAACAACGATTCTGGTGGCCATTAATGGCTCGCGACATTCACGATTTTGTATTGGCTTGTTCAGTCTGTGCCACTGGTAAGACATCTAACCAACCCCCAGATGGGCTACTTCGACCTCTGTCTGTCCCTTCAAGACCCTGGTCCCATATCGCTCTAGATTTTGTCACCGCCCTCCCGCCCTCCAAGGGCATGACGGTTGTTTTAACCGTAGTGGACCGGTTCTCGAAGGCGGCACATTTCATCCCCTTGCCCAAATTACCTTCAGCCAAGGAGACAGCGGTCACAGTCATAGATCACGTCTTTCGGTTACATGGCCTCCCGATGGACGTGGTCTCTGACAGAGGTTCCCAATTCGTATCCAAATTTTGGCGAGAATTTTGTAAGTTACTGGGGGCCACGGTCAGTCTGTCCTCGGGCTATCACCCCCAGAGCAATGGTCAGTCTGAACGAGCCAACCAGGACCTCGAGAGAATGTTGCGATGTTTGGTTGCCAAGAATCCGTCGTCCTGGAGCCAACAGCTTTCTATGGTGGAGTACGCCCACAATTCGTTACCAGTGTCATCCACGGGCCTCTCGCCTTTTAAGTGTAGTTTAGGTTACCAGCCACCAATTTTTCCTAGTCTGGAATCCGAGGTCGCGGTCCCCTCCGCTCACGCATTCGTCCAGAGGTGTCGCCATACTTGGACTAGAGCCCGTGAGACTCTACTCCAAGCAGGGGGGCGCATGAAGGCCAAGGCCGATCGCCACCGGTCAAAGCCTCCCGTTTACGTCGTGGGTCAAAAAGTGTGGCTTTCTACAAAGAATATTCCGCTCCGCTCCGTGTCTAACAAGTTAGCTCCCAAATTCATTGGCCCGTTTCCTGTCACCAAAATTATTAGTCCGGTGACAGTCCGACTCAAACTCCCTCCTGCGTACAGGAGAATTCATCCCGCCTTCCATGTATCCAAAATCAAGCCTGTGTTTTATTCTCACTTTAATCCGCCTGCCCCGGTTCCCCCCCCGCCGCGACTCGTAGATGGGGAACCAACTTATTCGGTACATCGCATTCTGGACTCGAGACGGAGGGGACGCGGATTTCAGTACTTGGTGGACTGGGAGGGTTACGGTCCGGAGGAGAGAAGTTGGGTACCTGCTAGAGACATTCTGGATCACTCCCTTATCGATGATTACAATCGACAGGTAAGGGTGTCTGGGAACGCCAGGCGGCGTTCCTAGGAGAGGGGGTACTGTCACGGTTCATGAATCGGCTGTCTCATGCTGATGTGTCTGTGTGAATGTAATTGTGTGGGTGTGGTTACTCGTTGTGTTGATTAGTGTCTCCAGCTGTCATCAATCTCAGTTCCCTTTATATGCCCAGTAATTTCCCTCTCATGTTGTCAGATCGTTGTGGTTGTTCCTCGGTGTGTGTCCTGTTCCTGTGCCTCGTCTGCTAAGATTCTTCGTTCTGGATTTCGTCAGTTCTTCGTGTCGTTTGATGTTCCACGGTTCCTGGTTGTCTTCACTCGAGCACGCAGTTCACCGCACCACCACCGGATCGCCATCTCGTCCCTGCTTCATCACCACCTGAGTGTTTGTCCCCGGCCTGTGTCTTTTTCTGACCATCTTAATAAACTGAGTTTTACTTGCAATTTGCATCCTCCTGTTATTTCATCACACTACAGCAATGTACTGATACACATTATCCATTTTGGTTACATCATCTTCCCCGTGAGATCACGTGAGGTGCTAAATCTGGCACAATAAACTTAAGAATATCTTGTAGTGTGTGATCAGGCGCTGATCGTTAAATGTCTTTGTGGAGAGCGGGGACATTGCAAAGACAACAACTAGCAATGACAGCAAGAAACTCTTTCCTTAACAGCAGGGCACTTTCATTCCTCCCTAAAAGCCTAAACTTAATGTCCAAATCAGCTACAGTTGTGGTCAGAATTAATGGCACCCCTGGTAAATATGATCAAACATGGCTGTAAAAAATAAATCTGCATTGTTTATCCTTTTGATCTTTCATTAAAAAAAATGTGCAAAAATCTAACCTTTCATTGAAGTAAAATAATTGAAAGCACGGGGGGAATCACATTATTAAATAAATGTTTTTTCTCCAAAACACGCTGGCCAAAAATATTGGCACCCTTTTATTAAATACTTTTTGCAATCTCCTTTTGCCAAGATAACAGCTCTGAGTTTTCTCCTGTAATGCCTAATGAGCATGGAGAACACCTGACAAGAGATCAGAGACCATTCCTCCATACAGAATCTCTCCAGATCCTTCAGATTCCCAGATCCATGTTGGTGCTTCTTCTCTTCAGTTCACTCCACTCATCAGGTCAGAAACGGTCAAGGCAGAAGCTTCATTTTGTGCTCCGTAACACATTTTTGTGTTGATTTTGAAGTTTGTTTTGGATTGTTGTCCAACAATGGCCCATTATAAGATTTCTAGCAGAGGCCGTAAAGTTTTGAATTTTTATCTATTGGTATTTGCTAGAATCCATGATACAAATTCTCTGAAGATTCTCTGAACAAAAAGTCCAGGACCTCCAGTTCTTTAGCTATTTTCTTACAGCCACTTTCTATTTTGTGATGCTCAACAATCTTTTGATGCACATCAGAAGTGTATTCTTTGGTTTTACTCATTGTGATGGATGATTAAGGGAATTTGGCCTTTGTGTTTCCTCATATTTAAACTACTGTGAAACAAGAAGTCATAGCTAGACAATTTCATGTTCCTAGTCACCCTGGTGTGCTAAAAAAAAGGTAAATATTAATGGGAATATACTTCAGAGATATTTTACTCGTAAAAAATTCTAGGTGTGCCAATAATTGTGGCCAACGTGTTTTGGAGATTTATTTCATAATGTGATTCCCCCCCACTTTCAATTATTTTACTTAAATGAAATGGACTTTTTTGAATGAAAGATCAAAAGGATAAACAATGCAGATTTATTTTTTACAGCCATTTTTGATCATATTTACCAGGGGTGCCATTAATTCTTACCACAACTGTAGAACAGCGATTGTCGTAAAATGCAGTCTTCTGTTGATAAACTGCAGTACTTGCATGTTTATAAAAAGAGTTCTTAAAACTGCATCAAACCATGAAAGAGATACTGTTCCCCAAGTGCCATTCTGTGTGAGAGCAGTACAAGGCGGAGTGGAACACGGACAAGCAAAGTGTTCTTTGAGCTTCGCACCTAAACGGTCAAATACACACAGAAATATCTGAAAATGCCAAGCTTGGTTATGTCTTAAGTGAACATAAACAGTTTGGAAATAAGTTGCATGTGGAAACGGTATATTGTATCCATGTATTAGCTCTTAAAGTGACAGCAGCCTAATAAATCTGTGTATAAATATAGTTTAATCTATATTTAATTTATAGAGTGAAGACTATGCAGTTAGTGCTGGGTATCGAGTTTAATACTATTTAGGCACTGATCGAATTGCCTCAATACCATAGAGTATCAAAAATGTCTTGTCGTTCGGTACCAAATCTCGTTAACGTCAGTGAGCGAAAAAGCATGCTGCATGATTGGCTGTGGCTAGGCATCAAGGAAAAACACTAGTTTATGCCAGTTACACCCAGAGACGTGGCTCACACGCAGGCTCGATGCCAACAGCGTGCAATGCAATATCTGCGACAAGATAATTGCTGCCAAGACACGACAAATCTGATGAAGCACTTGACAGTGCACGGAATAAACTTAAGAGCAGAAAGTTGCTCCGTCTTCGACTTCAAGAAGAACTGGAGCGCGTCACATAAATTAACTTGCCGTAGAACTACTTGCCTCACAGACAAGACAGGCCTATAGAAAGCTTGAAATGTCTACTTTTAAACTAACCAATTCGAATCGAAAACAAATACTCTCTGATTATGTAATACAAATTAAATGTTAATTTCTCTCTATAGGTGCGTGTGTGTTCATTAGACTGCAGAGATGACGAGTCAGCATCGTCAACATCTTTGCAGCCAACACCGACTCAGAAAACACTAGTTTATTAATAAACAATCAAAATGTCTCCTTGCTATTTTTTCCCCACACATTCATAATCATTAGGTTACTTTTGCAAGTGCTTTGCGGCAAGCTTTATGCGTGTGCTTGAGCGCGAGGCATATATTCCGCCCCCCCCAAGTCTGTAAAAAAGTCAACAAACTGAAAAAATAAAACCACCGTTTTTTTGACGTAATGTATAATATAATCTTGTTAAAACGTATTTCATAAATAGTTTAGAAAAAAGTATCATTCAGGAACCGGTATCGAAAAATCAAGGTATCGTATAGGTCTCGATAACGAAAATTTTTGAACAATACCCATCCCTATATGCACTGATTTTACATTTGATAACTTTATGTTGATAAAGAAGACTTCTCTGTTTTTTATTTTTACTATTTATTTCACAGGAATGCTATGTTGCACATGTTTTTTATACTTAAAGTTCATTGTTGTTAAGAGTATCTAAATAACCCCAGTGGGTCTATTCGAAGCCTTCTTTTATCATGTAGTATTATTTATTTTGGTGATCGTATCGGTGATCAGTATAGGCCAATTCTACACTTAGGAAATACTTTGTATATGATTCCGTATGTATAGAGGGGAGGTGTACTGGAGTGTAAACATAATGTGTTGGAGCACAGCTTGAGGCGTTTGTAAGCGTCATGAATACACAGTTACTCACACATAAACCCTGCTAAATACATAACTAAGAGAGAGAGAGAAAGGTTGTCATACCTCCACCTCCCCAGGCATCCCAGCACCCGCCTGTGTACCTAACACTTTTTAATTAGTGGTGGGAGGCCAGATATTTAATTAGTGTTAAGAAGGCAGACAGCGCTGTGAAGAACAAATTGGGAGGTGTGTAGGATTAAAATTTTTGCTGTTACGATATGAGATAAATGCGGCATCTATTTTGGGATTATAGTTTTTCATGGAAGTATTCTGAAGGAAAGCCTTATATACTTCCTACAGAGGCAAAACATGAATAAAATGTAAAAAAAACGTTTACATCTTAATGTCGTGTCATACCTTCAATGTAAAACTCATCTTGGGGTGGTTGCGGTGAGTTTTACACAAATTTTCCCACAAATTTTGCACAAACAGCAGCAAATATTTACCAACATTTGGTGTGCTTGCTTGCTAGCGTGGTATGTTTATTAAGGGACATAAAAACTAGCTGGAGTTTATTGCTGGAGTTCATTACAATGCACTACCTATTATGTCTATAATCCCTGATAAAACCAACAGCACACAGCCCTTAATCAAACTTTAGCGGTTAATTATAGGCCATCAGTGTATTAAATCATCACATATTAATTTAATTAAAACATTCAAGTTTAGTAACAAGATGCAAAAACACACTACAGACTTTCTCTTTTATATCTGCAAGAGGCGATTCATCTTTCCATTATTTATTTTATATTCCTTTTTTGAGGCATTAACATGGGCTCTTTGATTCTTCCCACTAACTCAAATTTTTTCAACGCATTCACAAAAAAAAAAAAAAACTCCCATTCATTTCTTCAAGGGCCCACATTGTTATGTTGAGTTGCATTCACAAATGATTAATCCCCAAGATTTAAAAACTTTGAATTTCAAGACTCTTTTAGAAATTGTAGTCTGGGACTTGATTTTGTTGCGGTTTACTATTGCTGTGAACTCACGTGAGTGACAGGTTGTACCGCCCTCACACTGGTGAACATGTCAGAAAAGTGAAGAGATGCCGTTATAGAAATGGAACTTATTTTGATTAAAGATTACACGGATTACAAAGATTTGCATGTATAAATCATTGACTAAGTATATCAGGGCCTTAACTCGAGAGTAAACACAGTCACAGACACATTCTCTCTAGCTTCCTTTCTTGGTCTCTCTCTAACACACAGTTGCAAGCAGTAATCTTTGTCATATACCACAGTCATCTTTAAACCTGTAGAAACTCATCAAAAAATGACTCTAAAAAGCCAAAGATGCCATGCCATCTCAACATTTATTTATGAATTCAAAAGAAGTAAATGGTAAAAAAGTTAATTTGTTCCAGAAACATTTTTGTTATACTGGTCTCTTCACATCCTGATCGCAATTACAAAGTTAAGTGGTCTAAATGTATTTATATCTATATATATATATATATATATATCGTCTGTGGAAGGCGTAGAACCATAAAATGTTCGTCCAATCATTGCATTCAGTCTGAATGCAATGGTACAATGTCCTACCTGCCAGTCAACATATGAATTTTCATACCTCCGCACACCCTGCTCGCGCAGACATCTCACGTCGCCATCGCGTTTCATGCTTACCCCTTTTCCACCAAAAAAAGAACTGGTTCAGAACTGGTGCTGGTTCAAAGTTGGTTCAACTTGCGAACCTTCTCAGAACCTGTTTATTTTTCCATTGACTAGAGAGCCCAGCGAACGGCGTCGTTACGTCACTGTGTACATTGCCATACATCTTAGCTTTCCCAGAAACGCTTGCGCCAACTTCAAGCATAACAATTACAATGGCGGACTACAGCGTCTTTCTGCAAATGTTTCTCCTGGCTTTGCGATCCATATATTGGGGTCAGAAGAAGAACACTGCAACCAGTCAGGTTCCTCTTGAACCAGTCAGATTCCTCCTCAACGCAGTAGTGACTGCATTCACTACTGTAATTTGGAAGAGATGGAAACCCATAACGTTATACTGTACCTGAAGCGGTTCGTGACTCGAATTTATGCGTTTCTATGTCAACACTATCAATGCCGAAATGAATCTGCAGCAGTCAGGTGGTACAGGTCAGTGCTCTTTAAGTTATGTTCATTATTATTGTAATGTTATGTGCTTTGAGACATGAGGAAGTTTAATTAGCGTCTCTCGTCTCGTGACGCTTTGCAGACTCTGCTGTGTGCGTTCATGTGTTTTGAAGAAGGCGTTGCTTTGGAGACACTCTGAAGGGAGGGTGGGATCTCATGCTTTCAAAGCTAACTTGCTATTGCTAGACGCTCTGAAAATTGCCTTCCCTACCAATATGAAATGAGGTGAGATATTAGGTACATGTTGACTATAACAGGGTTCTCAAGTCTCACGCATTTGCCGTGAGACACACGCAATTCAACCAATTCACACGCTCACACGCCACACCGTGTATTTCTCACGCTGAAAAGGCAATGCCAACCAAGTTGTCCTACAAGCTTTATATATAACGTTGTATATGAGGCGCGGGCACAAAAAGTGAAGTTTCCTGCCGCCAGCACGTATCTCGGCCAGATTGTGTTCGTTAATAGGCAACATAGATGCGCGAACACACGGAAGTTGACGGAACATTCTCGGCCACCGTACGTTTGTTACTAGGTAACCAACAACATCGCGCGAACACAGTCGTGATGATGGAGAAGGTAAGTTGGAAGAAAGCTCGTCTAACATTTTAAGGCTAGAACATTTAATATATAGCCCATCATATACATTATTATTGATGCAGTCAAAAACTCTACAACTACTTTGCAACCAGGCCAGAAGCTTTGGCTCAGTTTGGCTAGCTTACGTTATCTGAAACTAAGGGAAATGCTAGTGGGTATGGGAAGGAATGAAGATGTATTTCTTCATTTTATTTTAAATAAATTAAATGTATTTATTTTATTTTAAATTATACAATATATTATACTGTATTAATAGTATTTCTAGTTACATTAAGGCTACATACGTATTAAAGCAGAGTGCTCTGGGTAATATTTTATATCCTGTCAAAACATAATGTTACATTAATCATTGATTGCCATTGCATTTGTATTTTTCAAACACTTGCAACACAAAACACATTTCATAAGCTGGAGTGTGTACTCTTGTGTACACACACACACACACACACACACACACACACACACACACACACACACACACACACACAAACACACACACATACCTTAATAATACTCTAATATGTCATTTGTTCTCAATGTCCCACCACACAATAAATCATTATACCATTTCGACTAGACACATTCAAAATGCAAAAATATTTGTTTTTCCAAACTGTTTGGAGCAATTTGTTATATTTTTGTAATTTTTGTAACTTAATTGTAATTTTGAAATATAACATTAAAGAGTATATTTGATGTGATTAATTGCTCTGTCATTTATCAGATTTACCAATTGTTATAATTTCAATTTGTGCTGGTTAATTATGAACAATGGGTAAAATTGGGGGGCGGGGCTCCATTAGGGCTCCTCCCCCAACCGCATGTGATCTCACTCCAAGATTTTGATAAAACTTGAGAACCCTGCTATAGCAGGAAGAAGATTAATCAAAACACCTTAAGGGGAAAAATAGCTGTTGATTACATCATGAAAACATCTCATAAATGGCAAAATTTGAGTCAGCTAAATGTGTTTTTTTAAAGTATGTTTTTCATACTGACACCCTGACAACTTTGATTACTGATAGGCTTTTAGGCAAAAAATATACATATAGGAGATGAAATTATAAAGGTGTTATCGGGAGAGGGAGTGAGAGAATGAAAGGAGAGATATATTGAGCACAAGTGTGAAGGGAGGGGTAGGCAGGCTGAAAAGGTGAGATAAAGAGAACTGGCAGGAGGGTACAATGCACTAAATGAAGAGAAAAAAGATGTAGAAGAACGCATGTCGAGGAAGATAGAGATTCTGTGATGCTTGAGGCTGTGTGGTCCAAATTTAGAGTCACACTTGAAGAAAATATACCTATATCTATAAATTTAGTGACTCATTAATCTGCCTGTTTGGGTGAAGATGTTCATTTGCGACTATCTGTAAATTTTTTCATTAAAGAGAGGGACGCAGATAAGAAGTGAGAGGTGTTGCAGTGGATGCTCTCATTAAGGATAACTCAAGATCTTTTGTTGGGGGAACATCTGCTCAGTTTTAGCTAATGTTAGGGTAAAGTGATTAGTGATCCCCTACGGGAGTCACACACACACCAGCGTTTACACATTTCTGGTGCGTTTGTGTTCAACTGCTGTATGTCTAATATGCTGAATCCCCTCAGAGACACTGTTAATTAAACAGACAGACTGGCATGTCCTGCTGAAGCTCTGGGGGAAGCTGGAAGTGTATAATGTATCATTGCACAACTATGTGAATGGAGTGCCGTTACCTGGAAAGAGATGCTAGATGAAAATCACACATGGGGCATAAAGCTGTGCTGAGAATTTGCAGAGACAGGATGTGACATCAGAGAAAGAAGGAGCCACAAAGTAATAAAAAGAAATCAACACATCCTTCTATCACTTTGTTCTGGCTAAGTGCAAGATAAATAAACATACGAGTGCATAGTGATTTGAGGCCGGTTCTTCGTAAGAAATTTGCCTGAATCTAAACTCAAGAGTCTCACTGGTCTGAATCATAATTAACTCAGTGAGTTGACAGCTGACTCACTCAGTGCACGAGATATTATATCTAACTTAAAATTAGGACTGTTTCTTTCAAAAAGTAACAATAAAAATGTGACATACATAAATATTTTCCTATTTCAGTTTGTCATTTTAAATTTGACCTAAACTACTGTTAAAATGTTTGAGTCAGAAGAAATTATTTTATTCAGCAAGGATGCATTCAATTAAAAAGTGGCAGTAATTCATCAAATCAAATCAGGTTTTCACAAAAATATTAAGCCACACAACTGTTTTAAACATAGATGATATATTTTTTCAAAACATTAACAAACTAAATTATTACAAAACATTATTTTGAACGGTCGTGTATTTACTTTTCTCACACAGCAAAGGGTCCATTTTTTTCCACAGTACTTCCTGTCTCAAAGCAATGGGTCCATTGGGAACCACAACAATCCAACAACAAATCTGTACAGCAAAGCAATGAGAGCAGTACTGGGCTTGTGGTTCAAAATAACAAGCTTCACAACTATTACACTAGAAAGTGCAAGTGTGTACACGTGTGATGTGTGTGAATA
This sequence comes from Squalius cephalus, assembly GCF_949319135.1. Classification (NCBI taxonomy): domain Eukaryota; kingdom Metazoa; phylum Chordata; class Actinopteri; order Cypriniformes; family Leuciscidae; genus Squalius; species Squalius cephalus. The sequence goes on along the minus strand of NC_137122.1, from coordinate 43,597,828 downwards.
AGTGTGTTTTTGGAAAGCCTAGCTAAGGCAGTGTGCTCTTTACAGTTGAGCTCCTTCAGGCAGAAGATTTAAATGGCATAATTCACATTATTTAACAGAAAACACACACACACACACACACACACACACACACACACACACACACACACACAATGCATCCAGGCAGTTTTTGTAGCTCTCTCCTTCAGCTGAGTCCATTTGTAAGACAGCAGTGAGGTGACAGAGGGAATCCAGAGGCAAGAAGAGAATGCCAGCACAAGTGCTCCAGAGAAGCATTTTATAAATGAATGCAATAATAATATTGCCCAGCATTTCTATGAATGGTAATGTACTGTGATGAAAAAAAAAAAAGTGGCCTGCAGAGATGTCATTTTTAAACACAGAGAGGACAGAGCATGGTTGAAGATAACGGTGTATATTTAAAACAGAGGTCAACCCAAAGCTCTCTCTCTCTCTCATCTATCTATATAAACACACACGTCCACACAAACACTGGAGCTTATTCATCAAACCATGCAGAAATTGTAAATGACTTGGGGGAAGAGAGACAGACTGCTCTGAATAGACACACGCTACAGCCATTTACATGCACAATACTGCTCACATTCATGTACGTTTCACAGAAAAGGCCATTATTTTACATCTATAATCCTCACACACACACATGTGCACCATGCATGCACACATTTATGCTTCATCTTAAAAGAGAACTGTTAGAAAAATGGATCACAGACTGTATGTACTGTATGTGTCTATGTAAAAGGGTGAACGGGATTAATCTCCCCAGCAACCCTTCCCCCAATCTCTTCTTTCTCTCAGCTCTCCCTCGTCCCTTATTCATCTGTTCATCTGCGCCTGTGTGTCACTGTTAACTTCATCCATCCTCTTCCTCTCGCCTTCACCATCTTTTCCATCTAAGAGGATTTTTTGGGGTTATGCAAAGCATGTTTGCAGGATTGGTAACTTCACAGCAGAACTGTGTAAATCAAATTAGACACACTTTCTCCAAAACTCTGATAAAGAGCCCTTCACCCACTTTTTCCAGTTTCATGACAGGCACCTATTGATGATACAGTGAATGACCAGTGTAAGCACATCTCAAGAAGGTGTGCAGTTCAGCAAAAAAAAATGAATTGATGAATGAAATGAATAAAAAAAGAGCTGAGATGTGCAGCAAAACAAAAGTTCAGACAAAATCTACTCAAAATCGCACACCCCTTTACACCCGGTGAAACATAATTCATTTATCATTGGCAGGTTTATAAACACTAACGTTCAAAAGTTTGGGGTCGGAAAGGTATTTTAATGTTTCTGAAGTCTCTTACGCTCAACAAGGCTACATTAAGTTGATGAAACTGTAATAATATTTAACAATATTGCTGTTTAAAATAACTATTTTCCATTTGAATATATTTTAAAATATAATTTATTCTTGTTTTGGCAAAGCTGAATATTCAGTAGACATTACACACGGCCCTTCATTAATATGCTGATTTTATGCTCAAGAAACATTTCTTATTATTATCAATATTGAAAACAGTTGTGCTGATTAATGTTTTGTGGAAACCATGAAAAAAACAACTTTTTAGGATTTTTCGATGAATAGAAAGTTCAAAAGAACGGCTTTAAAAAAAAAAAAAAAATACAAATCTTTCGTAACATCATAAATGTCTTAACTGACACTTGTAATTCTTATGATTCTTACAATATGACCTCCACCATGTAAATTTATGATTGGAGCCTGCTGAGGTGAAAAGTCACTATTGTACTTCATTGCCAAAGACAATTTTTACCTGCATTTGTCACTCTGCTCACGTCCTTTGCCTTCATCATCCCTATCTCACTAGATGTCCATTATCATCTGCTGCTTCACCCTGACCTCCATTCTGCCTCTCTGATCATTATTCAGCCACCATAGACAGGTAGTGTACTCTTATGAGTCTATGAGACTCTGACAGTGTTAGCTTGCCCTGCAATGTAAAAATTGGTTCATTATGTGTGGAATGTAATATTAATTCTAAAACATGCATGTACTCATTAAATGCTTACACTAACACACAGGTCCTGCTAATGATGTGGTGGAGTATACGCTGCTAAAAAGAAAAGTAAAAATGCCTCATGAGTCATGACTGTGCAATATCAAAATATACACACAGACACACAAACACTTAGAGAGATTATGGTATTGATTTCTGTCATTTCTGGAGCTCTTGTCTTTATTAGACTGCTGTTAAATTGATGAGAATCAAAGCGATAATCGTTACCGGTTACACAAACACACTTACATACACACACAAGCTAGAATGTGGAAACCACGTTGTTGTCTGAAGGTACTAATATGATAAATATAATAATTAATAGAATATAATCTTCTTGTAATGATACACAAGCAAGCATTAGACATTGTTTAAGATCCATCACCTCCTAATAACAGATTTAGTTTAAATTGCTTGTTATAATGACCAAATATCTATGCTCAGAGCCACAGGATTAAATCCCTACAGCTCAGTGTTCTCTCAAATGATGAGATCATTAGCTGTTTTTTTGGATTACAACATTATGCCTTTATATTTTGCATACAGAATGACGTAAACAAATGATCCGTAAAAACAAATTGAGCTTTTGATTTGCAAGTATAAATGAGGAAGTTTATCAAGAACTGCACTGTACAATGGCTACTGACCTGAGAAGCCATTTCTGTCACTCCGTGAATTTTTGACCAACGAGGCTGATGAGACAGAATGGAGAAAAAAAATGTTGCTGTTGTAGTCAATCAACAAGTTACTCAAGTCATTATATATTTGTTATACTATTTCTATATAATTTCAAATGTAACAATAAAACCATGCGTGAACAGCAGAGAAAATAATACTACTAGTCTTTTACAATTGTATAAGTAATTCATTTGACTGATTGACAAACCAACATGTCATTGGTCTTTTTGAATGATTCAGTAAAAGAAAAGGCTGATAAGAGTAATTCGTGTGTGAATCAGACTGTGTTTGAGCACTGTATTTTTGTGTGCAGCCAGTAAAGACATGAGGAAGTGTTGTTTACTTATTGTCTTGGCATAATTTTTTCTTCAGCTAGTCTTAAAATTTCATCACATTCAACTGCAAACAAACAACCTTGGTAATATATTTTCGCTGTTGTGAAGCAGCACTGCCGCTAAACAGCGATGCAGAAAACAATGCTGTACACACACATACACACATAATTCATCAGTGAGTAAAATAACTCAGGGGAACTGTCAACATTACCTCAGCTCACCTCATTATCTCTCTTTTACTCTCCTTATGGACTCGCTCCCTCTCTTCTTTCTTGGTCTGACCTCTACTTATCACCCATGCATTTCTTCATTCTGATCTTTCTTGTTTTCTATGGTTCCTGGTATTAACATCTGTCTCAGTTGATCAGATCACAAGTGGGAAGATATCACTTACACTTGAAACACCATGAATCTCAAATGTGTCTTTGATTAATACATCAAAATTTGTGTTCAGCTGTACCTAGCTAGTTAAGTACAAAACATTTTTGAAGCAATGATTGCATTACGTGCTATGTTGACATTGGCACTACAGCTATAAACAGGGTTGTGTTCGCCATTTCACAGTGAAATAAAGATTTAGTGAAGGTTCACAATCACGGTTTTCCTTTGAAGGCAAATTCAGCAAGACTGCACTGGGTTTGACATCAAATTCTCCCCTGCAGATAAAAAACAAAATAAAAACAAATACACACACACAACACACAAAAATTCTCCGGTAGGCCATATGGTCAAAAACCCGATATTCTAGACACATTGTTGGAAATACTTTCCCTCGCACGTCGACATTAATATATATATATATACACAGCTTGGCCCTAGAACATCTTTAACACAGTTGTAAACAGTGGAGCTACACTAGCTGTTGTCTTCACCTCAAGCTGTAGTCACTGTTCGAAATCACTGAACCATTACTGGTGTCATCATCTTCTAGTACGTGGAATGCCACTGAACACAAAGCCATGAACGCTAACTGGGAGCTGTTGAAGTAGGACAAAAATATTTACAGCTACTTTCCACCGTTGTACTTACTGCATAATATAACACCTGCAATTCAGGTCTCAAACTATTCTTTGCACTTTTGGGAGGTAAAAGATGAGAGCGCATCAAATCCCAAATTCATAGGCTCCAGCATTCACAGGTTTGACTCTTAATAACATGAATTATGTATATACTTAGTGTGCCATCATGCACCTTGACTGCTAAATCAAATCCACAGCTGAAGCATATTAGTGCTGCATCTGCTTTTGTGACATATTAATGATTCTGCGTGTGCTTTACCGTACCTTTCTCTATGCCTCCATAATTGTGTCCTAAAACTTTTAGCTTCTTATGCTAAAATATCTCTCACCTGTGTGTGATATTTGGATGGCTTAAATCCATTTTTATAATCCATTTTTGAACCTTGTTTTGACCTGTCAGATTTTTTTCTTTGAAGATGTAAAAGCTTCCAAGAAGACTGCAAAAAAAATCTTACTCTGTATTTTGTCTGGTTTTTCAGTACAAAAATCTAAACATGTTTCTGTCCATGAGGAAAGAGGCAACTTAAGTCTAAGGGAAAGCCAGTTTTTCTTACCTCATATGGCATAATTTTTTTTTTAGTTACTGTTTTAAGCATAAACTCATTTGATAAGATATTAAGTATTGATTTCTGATCAAATAAGTAATTTTGCTTCTCAAGTAAATGTATCTTGATTAAGAATGTTTAGATATTTGTACTGTAAAACAAGAAAAAAATACTGAGTAAGAAAATCCTTTTTTGGCAGTGAAAGGAAGAGAAGAAACACACAATAGTACCATGAAGCGAGGCACAGCTTAGAATGAGTATAGGAAATATTTCAGTCTCCATGGAAACGATGACTTGCCATAGAGGGGATTTCTCCAAAATCTGAGCTTTAGGCCTTTGATCAAGGTATGTGCGAGAATGTGTGTCTGTGTGTGCGTTTTTAGAGAGAGAGAGAGAGAGAGCAGCAGCAGCAGCAGCAGCAATGTGTTCCTCCATTGACGACTCATAATCCCATACCTGCAGATGATTCCATAATAAATGAAAAGCATGCTGCATAAAAACGGAGATTAGACTCTAACAATGGAATTCCATTTCCATGGACACAATCATTTCCAAAGTCAAACAATGAAATTCCATTACAGTTTAGAGTGCATTAAACCATAGGAAAATTCAGTTGTCGGCCTCAAGAAAAATATTTTCAGAATTGCCCTCTACGTTGCAATAAATCCTCCAGCAAATGTTTTCTTTTTCTCTCTTTCCTCTCTACCTTACGCACCATTACAGTATAAACACCCCGTCAGACAATATAAATCAACAAAGTTTGTAAGTAGGAGAAACTCCATGGAATGCATCTCACCTCCTTTTCTATTTTTAAAGGTTGATTTAAAGCTTGTTTATCTGAGGGGCACTTGTCTCTCCTTCCCCTTACCTCTACTTCTACCCATAACTGTTATAAATACATCAAGCTATTTAAAACTAAAGAGAGATTTAAGGTTCAAGGACAGGGGATCAAAATGAGCGAGAAGGCCAGGGAGGAAGAGCCGCAGAGCAAATGCAAAGATGCTGGGTTAGCGTTAGCACGCTAGCATATGTGTCGCCGCCGGGCTTTTTCCTCGTCTGGAGCACATGGTGGCCCTGCGCTCTGATTGGCTCGGGCCTTGTGGCCATGGAAACCCAGCCATGGGTGAACGATACCCCCTCTGAACATGACTTGGGGAAAAGACAGGAAACAAGGACATCACTCTTTCGCACACACATACACACCCTGTCTAATACTTTTTGACCTGTGTTGGAGGACTCATGTTTTATGTTGATTATGCAACCAAGGGGTCTGTCACTGTGCTCATGGCAGGATCACTGAGGGGGAGTTAGAGGTGAACAGAGAGGAGAAACAGATCACATGGAAATGAAATAAAAAGAAATAAAAAGTGCAAGAACGCCTTGTTTTTCTTCCTTGTACTTCCTTGTTAATTTACTCCTGTTGTAAAAGCACAACTATCATAACACTTCTAAGGAAGTATTCACTTAGAAGAGCCAGACATCCACGTGTATCTTCATTTTGGCACTACCCACATTATATTTGCTTAACTGAGTGATACAGCCCCAGTTAAGTACATACTAAAAACAATATTATTATTTTAAACATAAGGCTTTTTATATTTATTTTTTGTTCAAATGAATGTGTACCTTTAATATGTTGTCATAAACATCCAGTCAGAGTCGGATGTTGATTCAACTGACGGATTCAGCAAGTAATTTGTTTGACTGATTTGAGTCAATGACTGTGATTTTTTGTCTGATTTAGCAACAGGACCAGAACAAACAAGTCATTTAAACATGAATCGGATACACTCCTCATGTTTTTCTTCTTTTTTTTGTTGTTACTTGCAGCCAGCAAAGACAACCCAACAAAAAGAGTATAATTTTAGATTTGCATTTCTAATATTAAACTTCACATTTTATATGAGTATGATATTAACAATTAATTAATATTTTACTATTTAGTTTTTTTTTTTAAATAAATTAAATGCATGTAAATTATTATTATTTTTTTAAATAGCACCCATCCTTCTTGTCAAGTCCTTATGTACTTTTTCGAATGGAACATTTTCCCCATCACATTCAAATCAGATGACAAACTCTCAAACATTGTTTTAATTATTATAACAATAAATAGATAAATAAATACATTAAATAACTGTAATTTTTAAATAAATGAATTCACTATGGTACTGTACTTACAGAAGCACTGCAAACACTTCAGATGGAATTTAAATAACTCACTAATAGGGTGCATATCCTGGGGGAACATTTTGGGAATATATCAAACTCACTATAACTGTCAGTATCGTAAAATGTCCTGGTTGTTTCTTCTCCAGTTGGACATGTGATCTACGCCTCTGCTCTACACTTATATCACCCAAGCAAGAGAGACAGAGAGGAAGAAATGGAGAAAAGAGTCTGCAACCTATTATATTTCTTAAGTACAGTGTTAATTTTGACAGGAAATTTTGATTTAGTTTTAGTCATGGTCTTTTGACTAAAATGCTTTTTAGTTTTAGTCATTTTATAGCCATCTGAATTGTTTTAGTCTAATTTTAGTTGACTAAATATCACATGATTTTAGTCAACTAAATCTACAGTAGATTTAGTTGACTAAATTCTAAAGGGTTTAGTTAAACTGCTATGCATCAATTAAGCATTTCTCTAAAATGTCCAAACTCATGATATAGGCTACTACTGGAGAAAACATCTAATATGAACGATATTAAGGTTTGAACATGCAATGCAGACATAGATTTAACTGCTGGCATATAACATGACTTTATTTATCTTAAAATGTATTAATTTGTCTTTTCAATTACTAATGATATATGCATTCTTTATAACAACTTGCATACAAAATAGTTTATTCTTTAAAGAAGATATTTATTTAGTAGTACATGTTTATTTATATAAATTAAATATAGATTAATCCTTTTCTTTTTCTTTTGTTATTTGATTAACATCAATGACAGCAGCAGGTTTATTAGACTGCTTTAAGGCTGAATGCAAGGATCCAATACACTGATACATATCTGATGTTCACGTTTCCTTAAGACATAACCGACTGCGTTTAAGTGAATACTCGCCAAAATAGACATTTTGACATCATTTTCTGCGTATTTGTCTGTTCAAGCGTGAAAAGACGCGAACGAGAGCTCAATTGTAAACTCGTGCGCTGAGAGGCGGCTTTCTGTCACATCATCACGCTTTTTCAGATTTATCCATATGTCTGCTCTTCTCTTTCTCCCAGACGTTTACATTTTTGAGTGTATGCCAACTTATGTCCCGCTGAGTACATGGGTTTACAATTCAAATGTGCGCATCTACAACGCAGGACATCAGTTCTGACTGGATCACTTCCCAAATCGTCCCTCCCTAACATTATTGCCTCATTTTTATTAGTTGACAAAAATGTCACTAGATTTTCATCATAGTTTTTGTTTATTTATGTTTAATAAGTCAGTGAAAAAATTTAACACTGGTTCAGTATGCTTTTTCTTACTTCTTACTTTTTTCTACAATCTCTTTTTGACAGGACCCAGACCTGGCTGGGTCAACAGAGCACATGTACTTGTCTTTGAAACAGGTTGTGTCACCACAGAGACTTGTGTATGAGAAAGAGAAAGATTTGAAAGAGATGATATTGGGCAGGCCATGGGAGGGAAAGCTGTAAATCAGGATGGCTTGTGTTTGTGTGTGTGTGTGTGTGTGTGTGTGTGTTTTACGTGGCCTCGGTTGTCTCAGTGTGTCCTGTCTTTGCAGTCATCCCTTGCTGTCACATAGCATTAATACTGACTGCAGATTTACTCACTCAGCCACAGAAGCTGAGAATGCACACTCACGTGTGTGTCTGTGTGTGTTTTGGATGGCAAAGGTTCACTTCGGCACTGAGCTGAGTGGAAGAAAAGAATCACATGAGACTCCTTCCCACTGGGAATGTCACAGAGGATCTATAACTACACACACACACAAAAAAACATTCTGCGTCTATGGTGTGTGTGTGCATCAGACAGAATGATGGAGTCATTATGAATCACCATGATGATAAGTACAGCACTCCTATGTAGAAAACAGTGTGCACACAAAAACTCACATAATACATTACAGATTTTCTTTATAGTGTGTGGATGGGTCAGGTTTTGCTTAGACTGTGGTGATCAAATGTTACAAGAAGAGGGCCTGATAACCATACTACTTATCGGTTCGCCATCGTTCATTTTAATCTCCATATGGATGATAGATTGACACTGACTTTGTAACAGACTTGCTGAGAGGCTTCAGAGCCTCCCCATATATCTGATGCCGCCTCGATCTGGGTGGTCAAAACTGGCCTTGACCAGCCGGAACGAAGCAGTCTGTTTTGTCTCTTTATGCGTGTGTATGTTCACATTAGAAAGCTGTACACAGGCCAGGTTCCTCAGATCAGACTCCTGGACTAGAGTGTGCATGAGCGTGTGTGTAATTGCATGCCAGACAGAATGTGCTCCTCATCACTCTTTTACCCAGGCAAAGTGCAATTTCCATCCCTTTCTTTACTATTTTTCTTTCTACAATAAAGTTCAAACGTCTACTCTGTGTATGCGTGTAATAAGTCACATAGAAACACGGTTGTCTCACACCCAGGTCATCCTGGTAGACTTGGGATGAAAAAGAGAAAAATAGAAAACAAAGAACATAAAATATGATGGGTGTGTACGTGGGAGAGGGTGTCTTGACATGGCATAAAGGCATTGTGTCTGTACGCAGAACACACAAAAATGCAGAAATGTTTGAATTTAAAAATGCTAATTATTCATTAGGCTATATTATTTATTAGATACAATCTTTAAATGGAAATCTTATACAATATATTTAATAAACAGGCGTTTCTTAAACTATTGGCACTTTTTTTGTTATTAGGAGCAAAATTGTTTGTTTATAGCACTCTTTGATTAGTTTTAATCTTGCAATTAAAGTATTTTTATGAGAGATTTTCATTGTTTAAGATTAAAAATGTAGGTCTGTTACAGGTGGAAAGTAAAATCTATACATAAAAGATATTTTAAAGTAACAAACATAAATTATTAATTTAAGGCATGGTAAAAAGAGTTTCATTTGAATCTGACCTTTATCAATTAAAAAATTTAAAATAAGAATATATAAATATATTATTTTTGGATATGATTTTTCAAAACTCACGGACACCTTTAACACGGCATTATCAAAGTATGCAAGCTTTTCAGAGCCATAAATCCATCACTGGGCAAATCAACTTGTCCAGCTTCTCACAACTCACGACTGTTTAAGCAAGTGGTCATTGTAATTTGAAATAAAATGTGTGAGCAATCCAGACGTATAAGGTGCCTACAAAAACAAAGCAACTTGAAATGCAAAGAAAGAGAGAGAGAGAGAGAAAGAGAGAGAGAGAGAGAGAGAGAGAGAGAGAGAGAGAGAGAGAGAGAGAGGGAGGCAATTTTAGAGTGAAGTGAATGATTAAAAATCACCTATCTATATTGGCTACTTCAGTATCAGATAAAAACATGTGTTTTTGATGGTTTTAAGATGACCGACAGTTAAAGATGGATTGTCTATGACACATTACAATCTGCCTGATGTGAATTTATACAATTGAATAAACAGCTGCACTAAATACTATTAACAGCTGTTTTAAAATAATATAGTAGAAAAATTATATTAAATAAATGCTAGAGGTATTTTGTGACTTTACGCACCACCACTCCACCTCTGCTAATTAAATACTTTTCATGCTCTAATATCAGCTAATTGCTTTAATCAGATGTTTTGGTGCATAACTGTGACAAATACCTGCAAGGCTTGTTGCTGTGGAGCAACAGCACTGTACAGTGAACATTTAACTGAAAAACATGGTGTCCTCTTAAAGACGTTAAACAGACAGACCCGGACCAAACAATGAATAAAACTAGCTGGTCACTAAAAAAAATGCAATCCTCTCCAAAACAAAGACGGATAACACTTTAGGTTAGGGTCCAATCCTCACTATATTGGCTGTTTATTAGAACTAATAAGCAAATATTAATGCCTTATTCTGCATGACCATAATCAACATCCTTAAATCCTACCCAATGCCTAAACTTAACTATCTTACTAAATATTTATTTGCAGTAATTAGGGGTTTATTTGAGGCAAAAGTCGTTGTTAATAGTTAATAGTTAATAGAGAATTAGACCCTAAACTAAAGTGTGACCCAAAGATGTTTTTATTCCCAAAATATATTCTGAAAAGCACAGACATGAGGGAGGGACTTTCCTGGAAATCTCTGCTTTATTGAGGGTAACTTTAACAAGTATCTTCCTCTTTCTTCAATCATAACTTCTTTTATTTTTAATTCAGCTTTTGTTGTGCTTGTTTATTAAAGGAATAAAAAACAAAAATAATGAACAAGAGAAAGGTAGAAGAGAAAATATATGATGTTGTTGTCTCATTAACAAGTTAGTATAAGAGTTTAACTACTTTAAGCTCAGTCATCAATAGGCTACATATTAAATACATAAATTATGAAGGCTATATAAAGTAGAAACATGACCATCTCCTCGCGTAGCCTACACTTTACTGTGCACAACGGCACCAGATAAAACATTTAGCCTACTAAAATCTCAACTAAATCCACAATTTCAGCTTTCACTCTCTTAAGACCAAGCAAAACCAGTGCAAAACAGAAACTGTGAAGTCTGTAATGCCGTTTTGATTCTGTCAGCAACAAAACCTTAAACCAAACCCGTGGGTAATAGTGTCATTATTGGCGATTTTTTTTTTTTTTTTTACAGTGGTAACCACACTATCAATGCGCTGCGTTTCACACAAAAGTACATTTTTAATTGTCCTTCATTAAAGTATATAGTATTGATATTCATCATAACCTCGTCAAAATGTAGTAACGCGCTTCAGTTCTGTCACAGAACTGAAGCGCATTCACGCGCACGTGCTGTTTCTCCACACACATTATCTTGCTATTAAAATTCAAATATGGCTGAAATATGATTCTTACCGCTCTGCGAGTCTGTGATGATTATTTTATGGAGAAGGATGCCGAAATGACGGAAGGTCCCAGTATTTTAATCGCTGCCCAAGTCCTCCGTTGTTGAACTCGCCTTCGCTTGTGTCTTGTCACCGTTGAACCCTTCACGCGACCTCAGAGCGTGACTGAAATTACCCGATTTTAACATGCTGTTCGGTAACAAGCGCTATTTTACGACGTATTGTGAGTGTTGTTAATATTCATTTGCCATCTGTCGTTCTGTTCATAAATTCAGTTGGATGAATTCAGTCATTTCGAAGAAATCACAGCCGATACTCGCTCACCGTTGAGTTCATTTTCGCGCGTCTAGCGAGAGCTCGTGCCCGTATTTACCTGGCGAATTATTCTCTCGCACTTGAAGTGTCATTTTTAATCGCGCGCCTAAAGTCACTCACTTCATTGCACACGTGCGACCTATCCATCCTACTAACTGTCAAAAATAAATGACTACGATTTCAAGCGGTGTCCGCATCTCCTCTCCGTCCTCGCGGGGAGGCTGGGACACAATGACTGCTTGCACGGATTTTACCCACGCCACTTTTTCGGATGTTTCTCGCAGGGAAAGGCAAAAGTGCACGACCTTGTCTGAGGGATGCTACGGCGTATAAAACTGAAGGGGAAGCATGACGGATGGTTGCACACTGACGAGAGGCATTTCTGACGTTCACAAAAGTCGAAGGATGATTGACTTGCGCGCAAGCACGATGCGCGCGCCCGCTTTCATGCATGATTTCCTTTTGACATAAAAAGCCAGTGTGTTTTAACTTCAATTTAAGCTGTTTATTCAATTATTTTGTTATCTGTTTCGATACAAATTAGACTATAAATGTTAGACATTTGTAATAAATTGTTTTAATACATTTAATAATTTGTTCTATTGTAAATTATCAGAGAAAATAAAGCAAAACCTGGAACATTGGATAGGTTTTTTAACTTTTAAACAGAAAAATATAATTTTCTCTTTTTATGATTCCTACTAACATACTGTTATTGTACTCTTAGTCCATTTCTTCAGCTTAATTTAGACTTCTAAAACCTGCCCAGCCCTATATCCTCAGTCAGAATTTGAGTTGATAGTTCTTACCCTGAAACCGTGTTCCATCAGTCTCAAGTCTAAACGAGCCTTTGTAACCTCTCCATCTGCTTCTCTGACATTCAGGCACTCTGACAGGAACTTTGACAGGCTGACTGGTTCAGGTGCATTGGCTGACATCTTATACAGACGGTGACATTGGAAATGGGGTTTCCTCCAAACCAGAGGCATCTCTCTCTCCCTCTGTTTTCTTTGTGTTCTGTCTCTCTCTCTTTCTCACTTGTCAAATGATGGCAGGGCTTAGGTTGGTAAGAGTCCAGGGCATGAAATAATTATTGATGCTAGGATGGCATAGATATGATCAAACTGTTCACATAGTTGTGACTGGGAGGTAGGGTGAAATCAGGCTTCCAAAAGTTTGTGTACTCTGGGTGGTTTTGATGAACAGAAGGGTTTTCGGCATATGGTGCTCAAAAACAGCCTGAAGTGACACGGAGGGCTCCAGTACATCTCTTTGTCACATTATCTTGTGGTGTCTGCCAGAAATTCCCTGGCGCCCTGTTTAACATGAATCTCCCACTCTGACTTGTGGGAAAGGAGAAGAGTAGTAGAGGCATCACTGAGACGTTGGATCAAGATGGTGACACTGTCACATCAAATCACTCCATTAATCTGTCACTCAATGTGATTGAACAAATGATCAGACAACCACAGCTCATTTCAGAGTTGTATTTTTCTACCATTGTGTAAAGTCGAAATGCCAGAGTTTGTTCCAAAACTTTCTTCAACCACTAAAATATAATTTTAGAATATTCACATTGAAATTCCATTAATTATCATGACATTACAGTCATCATAACTCATATTTTGACAGCATCACATTTTCTTGTAATGCCTCAACATACAGTATAGTGACACTTTATTACATATTTATTATATTTATACTTTTTTATGAAATATGAATTAAATAAATATTTTGTATGCATGTTGTGCTGTGCCTGGAGTGTAAAACTAATGTATGCATTCCATGTTTCAATTGTATCATTTGTTATGCAATGAAACATGCCAAATGACAAAACTGCTGGCGCTTTGAAAATGGACCAATACATGGGAATCCTGTTGAACACAATGTAACCAAGTGTGGAGGATCTGTTTTGAAATCAAATGTGTATTTTTCAACATGATAACGATCCCAAAAACACAGCGCATGCAACAAAGCTGTGCTCAATAAAAGTGTTCATGCTTAGTATTTTGAAGTCTTAAGTGGCCTCCTTAGTCCCCTGACCTAGAGCCATTGAAAACCTTTGGGAATTTTTAAATAAGCCATGTGATAAGCCATGCAGGTCTTTAAATGAAGCTCAGATTTGAGAAGAACTTATGGAAGATTGGAAAGAAGTTAAGCATGAAACATGTACAAAGTTTAGTGAGTCAATGTCCAGGAGAATGGCTGCTGTAATCAAAAACAAGGGAGAAACAACAAAATATTAATAACTGATTACATTGTAGTCAATGTATTCTTTATTTTGTAAGCTTTTTTTTTTATGCTTTTTTTTTTTTTTTTTTTTTTTTTTTTTGCATAATACAATAAAATCCAGATTTTTGTCATTTTAAGGCGAGACACCTCAGGTAGGGGAAAAAAAAAACTAATAAATATCACCATACTTCACCGGTTGATTGATTACATTAATAATAGCAACAACAAAAAAAAAAAAATTTGTATTACAAGTTTTCTGAAATGTTATGTTTAAATATGCAAATGAGGCATTGTCTAATTAAATATGCACTAAATTGCATACATTTCTAGAACAAAAATCTGAACATTGGATGAAGTCAGTTTAAAAATGATTGTTTCATTTATTTGATATATTAGAGCCAACGTTTTTACAGAGGGGATTTAGGATATCTCTATGTATCACTCCACAAATCAGAACAAATACTGTCAACAGCCAAAAAGAATAAAATTTTCGCATTTTTTAGGAATAAAATGTTGTATAAAATCAGGAAAATTATATATGAACAAACCCCTTAAAAACCTTCATAATATTGATATAAGAATAAAACTCAAATTTGGTGTGTGTAAGCGTTACTGAAGTGGAGATTTCTGGCTCAGTGTAGGAGGAAAAACTCATTTTGCGAAAACGGCCTTTAAAGATATATACTGTAATTGAAATCTACAGATGCAAATAGATAAAGTGCTCTAAAAGATACAGTTGAAACTGTATTTTGGATGTTTTTTGTCCACAAGTCTGAAAAAAAACACTCAGAAGCCAAAAAGCCCATAATCTCAAAATTGACAGATGCATGAAAAAACACTGTTTTTGCCTGTATAGTGTCTCCCCTTAATATCTTAACCAAGTTTAGTGTATTCTTCTTCTCAACATATTCCTCATATTCTGATTGTTTAATTGAACATGAAGTGTCCTTAATAGCAAGTATTGTGCAAATACCGGACATCACTTGTGTCCACTACTGTTCATCAGACCTATTGCTAGCAATTCATAAAGTTTAGCAATTCCTTTCCACTGTATTTAGGATTGACTTTTCCTTTCTTCATCATTTCTGTTAAACATTAATGTCACTAACATGGACTGTAACAATAAGATTTTATGCAAATATTGACCAAAAATTGTATCCAAAGAAATATTCCAATTTTATACAAAACTGGATCAAAAATACAAAATTGTTATTCAGATGATAAATGGGCACCACTTGCTGAATTAAACAATTAAACTAATGAGGTTTCATGAGTACTGTGAGCTACTATTTGAAGAGTTTATTGTTGCACACTGGCTGCTGCATACCCCTTCAGGCTGTCTTGGAGGGGTGAGGTGTCTAAGTTGCAATATCTGGGGTGCCTCAGGGCTCAGTGCTTGGACCACTTCTCTTCTCCATCTACATGTCATCATTAGGATCTGTCATTCAGAAACATGGTTTTTCCTATCACTGCTATGCTGATATCACACAACTCAACCTCTCAATCCAGCCAAATAATACGACCGTAGCTCCTCGCATCTCAGTGTGACAGACATTTTCGGACTGGATGAAGGAACACCACCTTCAACTCAACCTTGCAAAGACAGAGCGGCTTGTGATCTCTGCCAACCCAACATTTCATCACAACTTCCATTCAGCTGGGTTTGTCAACCATAACTCCATCCAGGACAGCCAGAAACCTCAGAGTTGTGATTGATAATCAGTTAAACTTCACAGACCACATTGCTTGAATGGCCCAGTGCTGCAGATTTGCCTTATACAAGAAGATCAGGCCCTTCCTATTGGAGCATGCTACACAATTCCTTGTCCAAGCTCTTGTTTTATCCAGACTGGACTATAGTAATGCTCTCTTGGCAGGCCTTCCAGCATGTAATGTTAAACCTCTGCAACTGATTCAAAATGTAGCAGCAAGAGTGGTCTTAAATGAGCTGAAGAGAGCGCACGTCACACCTCTATTCATCAATTTACACTGGTAGCCAATTGCTGCTCGCATCAAATTCAAGGCACAGATGTTTGCCTACAGAACGACCACTGGCTCTGCATACCCATTCCTAAATTCACTACTTCAGACTTATGTGCCCTCCAGAAGCTTGCGTTCTGCAAGTGAACAGCGCATTGTGGTGCCATCTCAAAGAGGCACAAAATCACTTTCACAGACCTTCACCTGGACTGTTCCCTGCTGGTGGAATGACCTAATTAACTCAATCTGAGCTGCTGAGTCCTTAGCCATTTTCAAGAAATAGAATAGCATCTTTTTGTCAACACTTGACCCATTAATATTAACACTTTCTATTCTATTTCTATTTTATCTATGCTGTTGATTTGATTGCTTCTGTTGTCCTTCTCAATTGGAAGTTGCTTTGGTTAAAAGCATCTGATAAATGATTAAATGTAAATGTTAAAATAGTAGGCATATGTATACAATGCAGTATGCAGTTAGAAATATGTTGCATTCCAAACAAAGCCTATGCGCTGTATATGTCTTTCATATTGCTGTAAGAAACGCTGCCCTCATGTGGTGTCATGACTGGGTTCTCTGCAGTTCTTATGACAGAGGGTCATGAAGAGGTTAAGGTGTGAGTGGAGAAGAGACCTGAAAGAAATAGAGGAGAAAAAAGCAGTAGTAATTTAACTGGCCATGCAGGGAGGCATGGCTTAAAAGCCTAGTTCCCTCAAAAACAATAATTTACGTTGTTCCAAACCTGTATGATTTTCTTGACCATGAAAGGAGGAATTAGGCAGAAAGTTAATGTTCATTAAAGTTAAATGTTGACCAGTGTCTTTGAAGCTCCAAAAATGACAAAAAAAATAAAATCACATAAAAAGTTCAATAACATTTAGCCCATATAACTACTGCACTACAGGTCATACAGTATAATCATTCATGTTTGGATATTAAAGATATAAAAGTCTAATAAATAGAAACATTCATTCATGAACATTGAACCAAAGCCCTGTCAAAGCACTATGAAACAATACCAGACTGACAACACCATCTTTTTTGATTGGCTGAGATAGAATGGAGGAAGTATATGTCATTGGATGGAAGAAAAAGTCTGGAGATACAAGGTAAGATGCCAGAGATAAAGGTAAACATCCTTAAATACAAAAGCTTATACTGAAAGCAACGTGAATGAATGAATCTATAAAGCAAATATTTGACTTAGAACTTAGAAATGAACCGTACATATTTCTGTGTTGTGTCAATCATGAAGTGTGTCTAACAAGTTTGTGAAAGTATTATGACAGTTTACTGACTCTGGGGTAGAATATGTGTGTGTACATGCATTGTGACTGTGTGGAGCCCAGGGCATCTGCTCTGATGGCAGTGAATGTGAAACGTGCCAAAGCTCACATTCACACAGAACCTTTGAGCACAATTTGAAAATCGCTTCTAAATATAGAGAAAATACACCAGTAAGCCAAAACCTTAGGAGAAGACACTCAATCAGAATTTCATTTCACCATTCATCTTGTGAGAAAGTGATCCTGGTATTCAATCCTTTCTCCCTTTTCTCTCTTTATCTTTTCCCCTTGACATGCAAGTTAACTGTGTTAATGAAACCACCTCACTGCTGGCTGGAGTATCAAAACCTTAAACTTTCCACAGGAACATTGTGTATTTCTTTGTGGTGAGATCAAGAAACACTGTGTTCTCTGACATGTTTCTGGCAACTATAAGGCTTTAAGTGTTGACAGATATTTTATTATGCAAGTGGTATGTGCAGTGCATGAGAGAGCCTCTTATAAAGTCTGTCACTCATGCTGCCAGAACCATCTCACATATTTACATCACACACACAAACACACATCATTCATGAAGGCAGCAGCAACGTAGTCCGAACTGATTATTCATCATCATATTACCCAATGACACATGCATTGAAACTCGCCATCTCTGAATTAAATCTATGATTCCCTCTGACATTCAGAAACTTCTCTTCAGCCAGACTGATTAGATGAATGTCCAAAAATATGGCAGTAAAGTTCAAAATATTAACATACTGTTTACTTACTTTTCATTAACTTTTCAATTGAACTTTATATACTTTTTATTTTATTTTTATAGGGATAACGATAACACTTTATAAGGTTCATTCATTATGGTTAATGCAATAACTAACAATGAGCAATACATTTGTTACAGTATTTATTAATCTTAGTTAAGGTTAGTTATTAAAAATACAACTGTTAATTGTTAATTCATGTTGACTCAGGTCCATTAAATAATATTAATCGATACAAATTTTGATTTCAATAATGTACTAGTAAATGTTGAAATTAACACTAAGATTAATAAATGAAAGTATTTTTCATTGTTAGTTAATGTAAACTAATGCTAACAAATGAGACCTTATTATAGTGTAACCGGGATAGTACTAAAACATGTAAATTAAATCATTCACTCACTCTCATGTCATTCTGTATGATTTTCCTGTTTAAGCTTTATTCATAGCTTTATTAGTTTCTGGTTTAGGTTAGTTTAAATGCAGAACTGAACTGAGTTTCATTTAATATAAATGCAAATAACCAACTCTCACAACTCAGAGTAATCATGAAAAACAGAAAGACATCTGTGACATTCACTTAAATGTCAGACTTCGGTCTGTCGAATGGCCTTCACTCATGTCGACCTTCCTCAGTTCTGCTTCTGCATCTGGCAGTGTGACAGACACAAACCAATCTGTTTTTACACGTATGTATGCAGATGTACATCTCCTGCCCTTTGTATGTACTTCACTTTTATTCTGTATTCACTGAATGATCTCCAAGTATCTCCAGTGTTGAATATTCTCCTGCAAAGTTTGAGCATGCTTTCATACTGCATATCAAAACCACCTTTCCTTCACATCAAAGTGTCTGCAAGCCTTGAGAAGTACAATGGCTATCACCTTCATGGATATCATAAAGAATACATCCATAATGAACTCAAACACAGATCCACAGGCCAAATCCTTTTAATCACACTTACAAAAATTATGTAAGATTTTACAGAGATTTCAGACACATTCCAAAAAGACTTGCCTGTCCTCGCATCATCTTATACTACAAAAACACTTGTCAAATATAAAAATAAACAGGGCAAGACTGTAAGGATGCACATGGAGGTCACAGGTTAATTTAGGGGAGTCTGGGGTAACAGCAACAGAAATCAGTGTTGATGTTTCTAGCACTTTGCATATAAAAAAAACTGTTTTTATATTCCATCATACAGAACTGGATTGATTCGTAATAGGGGCAAGTCCGGTGAAGCTGAAGGGGAATGATGGGATAAGTTAAGTTCATTTGTCTCATCACATCGGGTAGTTGAGCACCACATCCTGTTTGGCCAGCTCCAACAACATAGGGTCATCGAAGAACTTGCTGATACTAACGTCCTCACTCAAACCCTGGAGGAAGAAGAGAGATGATGTTGATATATGATGATATATGATGCATATTCTAACTAAACAAGTTGATTGAAACTTCAGAGACGTCAAACATTTCTTACTTTGCGCCTGCGGGTTTTGATCATAAACTCTCTGGCTAGATGAGGGGCCGGCTGAGGCTCTAGAGGACGAATCACAATGCTCTTATCCAGAGGATCACCGGGAACAATCTAGAGTGAGGGGCAGAGACAATAATTACTCAGGACAGTCATGAAAATCTAATACCATGTGACAAACACACACACAGAAACAGTGTTAAAGGCAAAGGGAGTCTGAGATAAGCTGCTGCTGACTCGAACTTCTGCTACTCAACATCAAACACATCAGAGCACATCAACTCACACACACAGACCAGACCCACGCACACACAGGAGAATCCTATGCAAACATGTCCAAGTCACATTTTACCCCAAAATGAAAAGGAAAGAAATCGTATTTTGCGTAAAGAAAATTAAGACAATTTTTTAAATGACTACTTTTTGCATATTTTTCAAAAATTCTCATTACTATATTTTTTGTCATTTCCAATATTCTTAAAAGCGGTTCTAATTAAATTATCTCGGTTTAAAGTACTGTGATAAAACTTTTACATCAGCATACAAAAAAAAACTACCGTTTCTTAAATATTTCTACATTTCCTTCCAAATTTTCATTAAAGTAATGCATCAAAAAGTTTCTATTACTAATTTCAAATGGTAAATCTCATTAGGTTCTTGTAGTAAAAATACTGTAATACAATGTGTAATAAAAAAAAAACAGCAGCTGCTAAATAATTTAACAATAGTACAATGAATCTATTAGCGCAAAAAAACAAAAAATCATCATTTATCAAAGATCAATTTAAATTTATTTCTCATATTATAAAATTTAACCAGGATTTATTTTCATTGTTGGGTGAAATGGGTGTGTTTTTGACAGGATTTTTTTTACATACACACAATCCCTCTTGTACTCATTAAAACGCACGCAAAAGAGAGAGAGAAGGAAAAAACGTTGGTGCGATTGTACCTGCCAGTGGTGGAACACACTGAGCGCAAATGCTTGGCCCTGCGTGTGCGTGCGGAGATCGGTTTCAAAACCAAACGAGTCAATAGCTGGTATGAAAGCCTTGATGGTGTAGAGAGGAGAGCCAGGGATTGGGGCATCCTGCGTCACATGACCTCTACGGGACACAGAGACAAGAGATCAGTCAGAGGCTCATTCTAAAAGGAGACCGTCTTTATTAGAGACTTGCTGACTTTTGCTGCCTTGAGCAACAATCTGCTTAATGCGAGTGTGTGTTTACTGACAAGTCAGCAATGTCCTCATTCTGTGTGTGTATTTTACCTCCTGCGTGCCAGCACCGTGTACACGGCAGAAACGCAGTCAGCAGGAGCCTGAACCTCCACAAAGTAATAAGGCTCCATCAGCCTGGGCGTGGCCTGCAGAAAACAACCAATCACAAAGTAAGGGAAAAAAAGAGGGTGAGTGAGTGAGAAACCAATTACGATAATCAACTTAATCTACTGAACCGAGTTAATGGATCACGTAATTAAATGAAACATCCAATAAGACTAATGGAAACAATGATTAAGTAGAAAAGGAAACAGAGGAAGATGGGAAGAAAGAGAGGTGACTAAACAGACCTATTAAAGGATAGATTACCATGAGAAAGGCAGAGTAGACGACTCTGCGAGCTGTAGGGATGACCTGTCCTCCTCCTCTGTGCAGCGGTTCCTGTGCAATCACGGCATCTAGGATCTTAAACTTCACGTTGCGGATTGCTGAATGCAAGGATTGACAAAGAGACATATTTGTTATATATATATATATATATATATATATATATATGGATTGTCAAAGAGACATATTTGTTATAGACTATTATATATATATATATATATATATATATATGGATTGTCAAAGAGACATATTTGTTATAGACTATTATATATATATATATATATATATATATATATATATATATATATATATATATATATATATATGAATTAACATTCTGATAAGTCTGAATTCTGAATAACATTTTTTCCCCCTTCAAAAACACAATTTGACATGTGTAGCATTTTTTTTAAACATGCAGCAAACATTTTTAAAACACACTGAAAAAACACTTTAAATTACCTTTTAAACCGTATTAATCAGAAAAAAATTCTTACTGTCAGTTAAGTTAATTATGAGCATCCCTAGTTTTTACATTGGTGTTTTTAAAGATTAAGTTTAATCTAAACGTTAAAGCAAGGAAAATGATCATGCGCAATGTCCAGTACTGACCGATATAAGTGAAAAATCAACCATTAATGAAATATAGTAGATATGCATTTAAATATTCATTTGCCATTCAAGAGTATTTTATTGACAGCATGGTGTTTTTTTTTACGCCTATTTTGCCTTCAAAATCACAGAGAACTCTCATATAAAGTGTTTTACAATGTCTTACGTTCATCACATAAAGGACCCTCACGTGTGCCCCACTGGAAGCCCTGTACAATGCTGTCCTTCACTGAGCCGAGGAGAGCTTTATCTACCTACAACACGCACAGAAAAAGAGAACAGATCATTTAGAGTCATTCAACGGTCAACAACTTGCATGACCTCTCACAAAAATAGATAGATGGTGTCACATGCAATCACACACGACAATATGTTTCACACCCTCTGCTTGCCTGACAAAACAAACACCAGATAATAACACCAACACATCCATGCCAAAAGAATTCAACAGATATGCAAATTCAAATGGCCAAAGGCACTATTTCTAAGTATACGTCAATACAGTCGTCGTCGGCGATATGACGTTAAATCTATCCTAAATTTCATTAATTTGCAATCCAATTACAGTAGAATTGTATCATTGAGTCAATGAAAAATAAATGAACCTTGCCAAACACAATTAGTGTCAGCTGATGTGTAAATTACCTCAGAGGGCAAAGTATCATCTACTAATATGTTGGGACCAGTCGTGTCAGGTCCAAAAGCCCAAATGGAACGAGCTGCTAGCAAATCCCAGTCATACTTGGTCTGGAAAAACTCTCCCAACTTTTTCCTATAGGGAGAAAGAGGGGTATGTTTTAAGTTGGTTAACAGATTATAGGTGAAACAGCACCACATACACTACCATTCAAAAGTTTGGGATTGGTAATGTTTTTAACTAAATGTTTTTGAAAGAAGTCTCTTATGCTTACCAAGGCTGAATTTATTTGATCAAAAATACAGTATAAACAGTAATATTGTGAAACATTATTACAATTTTAAATACTTTAATATATTTTATGTTAAAAACAGTTGCTCAATATTTTTGTGGAAACTGTGATTTTTCAGGATTTTTTTATGAACAGAAAGTTCAGAAGAACAGCATTTGTCTGAAACCGAAATCTTACCGACCACAACATTTTGAATGGTAGTTAATTTTGGAATTTTAAATGGTTAGTTCACCCAAAAATTAACATTCTTTCATCATTTACTCAACATCATGTCATTTCAAACCTGTAAGCCTTTCGTTCATCTTCGAAACACAAATGAAGATCTTTTTGATGAAATCTTAGAGCTTTCTGTCCCTCCATTGATAGCTACACAACTGACACTTCAAAAAGGTTGATCGTAAAACTAATCCATATGATCCAGTTTAGTTCAAAATGTCTGAAGAGACACGACTGCTTTATACGATGAACAGACAGGAGGGTGAGTAATTAATGACAGAATTTTTTATTTTTGGGTGAACTAACCCTTTAACCCTTAAGGGCCTCACACCAGAGCAATACAAACATGATGTTTGCATGATAGGCAAATAAAAATGTTCACATTAAATTCCAACTTTTTTGTACTTGGCTAAGAGAGACACATTTGTGTTATATATAACCAATACGTTTTCTATAGTTCTGAGATGTTATTCTACCTGTTCCATGTGATCTGCACCACCTCGTTCTCAATGTCTTCGGCTAGACCCTTCTCCAACGGCTCGGCAATCATGGTGATCTTATTCCTGACAATCACACACACACACACAGAGAAACAAATGAGACAAACATATCTGAACCAATTTGTTATCCTGGCAAAACTTTTACAGGTCACATTTCAACAAAACTGGATTTCTAAAAGGTGGTGTTGAGATACAGAAAGTTTGTTCCTCACTTTTTATTGGGTGTTTCAGCAAAACACTTCAGGGAGGATGTCTCCACCACAGTCTCGCAGAAAGTCACCACAGGGTCAGCTACCTATTGAGAAGTCAAAGATAAATCACATGTAAATGAAGTGAAGAGGGCAAGAAGGGATGAGAGTAAAAGGAAGATTGTATGAGAGCAAAAAAGCACCTTGATATCAATCTCAGAGTACATCTTCCGCAGGTCGTGCATTACACAGTCCAGGTACAGCTCACCTGTGCCAAGAATCACGTGTTCACCTGACTCTTCCACCTGAACACACAAAGAAACCAGCACAGATTAATACGAAACAAGTCAGTAAAACGGTTGCAATACATCTCTGTACACTAAACAAAGAGCCGAAATGTTATCAAGTAACCCTGCTCATTGCCACTCAAGTATATGCGGCATCTAGTTTGTCTCAAGGTTTAACACATGAAAGAAACATGGCTTTAAAACAATATTGGTAGCGTGAGTTGTTCTAAAGTGTGTTACCTTTGTTGTAAGTGAAGGATAACTCTTGTTGACTTTTCTGAGTCCATCCAACATCTTGGGCAGTTCTGAGGGATTGACTGGTTCCACAGCTATTTTTATCACTGACGCAGTGTTAAACTTCAACGGCCTGAAGATCTGAGCCTATTCACAATGCAAAGCACATTCAACATCCAATCCCTCATAAATTATCACTGCTTAGATTCAAATAGATATCTCTCTCTCTCTCTCCCACCTCTTCATTTCCACGGGGCTCTGTGATTGTGGCCGTTTTAACGATAGGCTGGTCGCAGCCCTCGATCAGCACCCAGTTACCAGCAGGAACACGATTCACTTCAATCTGGTACCTTGCATAAACACATTAAACATAACATTTACAAACATTACTTTTGGTGTAGAATTTACTTTGAGTCAAGTCAACAATATTCCCAAACTTTGAAACAACATTCACAAAGGAACGGCAGATAACACAATGAATTAAATGTGAAAGACTGATAGTATTTTCTTGTAAAACAAGAAACAGTTACAGTAATCTTTGTTTTAATCAGAACTTCGTAATTTTTTTTTTTACAGTGTATATAACAGCGTTTCTCAACCGGGGGCCTCAAGATGACTTAAAATATTTAAAACAAGCCAAAACTAAAAATCAAGATATTTCCTAATTTAATTCACCTCTGTCAACAAAAACCTTGTCTTGAAAAACCTGAATATAAGGAGAAGCCTAATTTTTAAAGTGCGATTTCTAGACCTGGATATGTCATGTAAATTCATAAAATCATACAACCGCAAGGGCATTTTTAGAATGAATGTACATTTTTCTAGTTATGCCAAGCTCTAAAATAATTTATGGGGTAGAAATTGAGCGCAAATATTTTAAAAAAAATCCTTATCCTTAATACTTATCCAGTAAATAATTAACAACTGGAAAGGTCATAGAGCCTTCAAATATTGTTGTGGACATGGAGTCAAAAAGCATTGAGAATCACTGCTGTATAATGATGCGAGCAAAAAATGAGCTTATTATCAGAATGTCCGAGTGTGACAGTCACCTAGCGACAGAAATCCAAAGCCGTCCAATAGTGCAGATCTGTGAGTCCTCCTCATCCTCCAGGCTGTAGTTTTCTCCCAGAACCTTCACCGGCTGGCCCGCCTGCAGGGTTCCACTCAGGACTCGACCAAAGGCGTGGAACTGAACGCCGTCGTCTGTGCTGAACATCTTAGTGGTGTGGCACATCAGTGGACCCTTAGAGAGGAAAACAAGTTTGACTTAGTACTTAGTGATTTTTTTGTAGGCTTGCTTGAGGTGGATACATTTTTATTTTTTATTCAGTAAGATGATATATGCGTTAAGTACATTTACTGGATAAAATTCAAGAAACGGCCATCAAAAAAAGTCATGTGACTGAGTAATTGACTCAGAGAAGAAAATACAACATTTTGGACTGGTCATTCTGAAATGCTGGAGCCTTAGCTTGTCATCAAAATGATTGGTTACTCCAGAACTGCCTGACAAGCTGTCGCTCCTAGACATAAAGCATCAGCCACAGCGTTTTGTCTGTGTGCTCTAAACCACAAGCTATTTATTATTTATCTAATAGAAGATCTATAGTTGCTTCCCTAAAAGCAATGACTTCCATTTCCATTTATATTTTGTGCTAATTCATATTCACATACACTACCAATCAAAAGTTTGGGGGCAGTATGATTGTTACTTTTATTCAGCAAGGATGCAGTAAATTGTTAAAAATTAAAGTAAAGAAGTTTACAAAGTTACAAAAGATTTTCTATTTCTATTTCAAAATAAATTATGTTCTTTTGAACTTTCTATTCAAATAATCCTGAAAAAAAGGGGGGAACCAGCACAACTGTTCTCAACATTGATCATTTTAAGAAATGCTTTTTGAGCTTCAAACTGGTATATTATAATGATTTCTGAAGGATCATGTGACACTGATGAATGGAGTAATGATGCTGAAAATTCAGCTTTGACATCACAGGAATAAATTACACTTTAAAATATAAAAACAGAAAACATTTAAAAGTTTTAATAATATTTTGCAATATTATTGTTCTTCCTGTATTTCTGATCAAATAAATGCAGCCTTGTTGAGCATAAGAGGCTTCTTTAAAAAACATTACAAAAATCTTACAAGCCCAAACTTTTGAACAGTAGTATATAACGGGATGATTTTGTGGTCTTAAACACAAGGGATGGAAACTCTTACAAGTTCAACATCAAAACACTGATAACAACCTCTGTAGATCCCACACTTACATCAGGGTCACACTCAGACATTGTCTCTCCGAGGTCTGAATCCAGTCCCCCTGTGTAGCTGTGCTCTATCTTGGCTTTGGCTCCCCCCTGAGGAGAAGGTATGTGTTGCACACACATGTCCACAAAGCCTGTTGAATTTGCACACATTAATAGACCGAACACACCCCACATGGTCAAGTACTATAATTCAACGCAATAGCACAGCAGCACAAAATGACTCTCACCTGTAAACTCTCCAAAGAAGCGGTTACAGACGAGACGTAGCAGAGGTCTAATGTTGAGCTTTAACTCCTCTTTGGTCAGATGAATGCCAAGCTCATCCAAGACACGAGGGAGAGACGTATCCACATCCCCCACCACCTACAGACACAACACAGTTGCAGAGCCTGGATATGTGTGCGTGTTTGACTGCATCTGTCTGAATGTGTAGAAATATTGCCCAAGTTAAAGATGCATGAATAAATTTGAGTGTACATCTTACCTGAGAAAGAATCTTGTACAGCGGCTCCAGCACAAACTCAACAAAGCTGCGCTGAGAGTTGCTGTTGGGGGCTTTCTTTGTGAATTTCCTCCTGATAGGCATAGAACACAACCAGTTAAAAAAAAAAAAAAAGAAAGACAAAAAAAAAAAAATGCTGCCATTACTCAAAATGTCTTTTTTGTCTCACGTTTTAGGGTTGAAGTAAATGTCTCCCCACAGCCTTTTAGAAAAC